>NC_092341.1:52066136-52392727 GCF_046630445.1 Rutidosis leptorrhynchoides
TTAATAGATGTATCTTGAATTGGTTCAAGATTATCAGTAACAGCAGGTGAGAGGGAGGATGAAGAAGCAACAGGTGAATCAGTTGGTGTTGTATGTTCATTAAAAAGACTTGGTTGAGTCTCCACAGTAGTTGACTGTAATGGTGTAACCGGTACGACTTGAACATTTGAATTCCGTTGAGGAGCATAAAGACTATCAAATAAGATATCCAGTTCCTCTGTTGTTACCGTAGGAATACCCTTCTTCAAGAATATTGAATTTTGCACAGAAGAAGTAGTAGTCAGGTTAGGATCGGGTTTTGAACTGAGTTGTTCAAAAGCCATTCTCGATAACTCATCGAACCTTACATTAATGCTTTCCTTGATCGTCTTTGTCCGTTTATGATAGACACGATAGACAACTTTGTTCGAAGAATAACCAAGAAATATGGCCTGATCGCCATGAGGATCAAACTTTCAGAGGCTGTCAAAATCGTTAAGCACATAGCATATACAACCAAAGACACGGAAATATTTGATATTTGGGTGTCTACCATATAGTAACTCATAAGGAGTTTTATCAAAACGTTTATTATTGATACATCGATTTTGGGTATAGCATGCAGTGGAAATGGCCTCCCCCCACATTTTTGGAGGTAGTTTGGAGTAAGCAAGCATCGTTCGAGCTGCTTCGCACAACGTACGATTACGTCGTTCGACTACTCCATTCTGTTGAGGGGTTCGTGCAGCAGAGAACTGATGTTCAATGCCTTGGTTTTTCAAATAACTATCAACCAGGTCATTCTTAAATTCCGTCCCATTATCAGTTCGAATACTCTTAACATGTTTGTTAAAAGAGCGTTGAGTCTTTTTATTGAACTCAATGATAATGGCGGGGGTTTCTCACTTAGTCCTTAGAAAGAAAATCCATGTAAATCAGGTATAGTCATCTACAATGACAAGTACATGTTTCCGGCCACCAAGGCTAGAAATACGCATGGGTCCACATAAGTCCATATGCAATAATTGTAACGACGATGAAGTACTGGGGTTTTGCTTAAGCGGATGATTAGTCCGTTTTAGCTTACCCATCGCACATGATGGACACACATGATGCTTATCATATTGAAAGCATGGAATACGATCAACTAAGTCTTTAGAGACCAGTCGATTAATACCCTTGTAATTCAGCTATGACATCCGGTGATGCCATAACCATGAATTTTTCTTTGTTGAACGAGTAACCAAACACATGGTTGCATGTGATGGTGCATCATTGAGGTCAATAGTATAAAGTGAAGCACAGCGTTTACCAACAAGGAGATCGTTTCCATCGGTGGATTGCACCGAGCATTGACGACGTTCAAACAAAACCTTGAGATCTCCGTCACAAAATTGACTGACACTAAATAAACTGCACCCCAAACCCTCAACATATGAGACCCGTTTGATCGTTATGCCATTTTTCACAAAATCTCCATAACCTGTTATTGCTGCAATCTCATTGTTTCCAAAAGTAACCGTTCCTAGGAATTTGTCAACGAAATAGACAAGCAAGGATTTATCGTCCGTCATGTGTCGAGAGCAACCGGAATCGATATACCAAACACAGACGTCAAAACCCTGAAAATGTTAATTTCCTAGAGTTCAGGTACCCAAAGTTTCTTGGGTCCTCTACGGTTAGTACCAACAATAAACTTTGGATTAACAATGAGATAATCACGTAAAGCATCATGCAATTTAGACAATAAAGCATCATTTAAAACCACATTACATGAAGCATCGTACGCAATATCAAGTTTTACATCATTATCAGAAGTCTTAACACAAAACTTATTCTAAGCAGATGTTTTGTTCATAGACAAAAATTGAAAGACATGAGATGATTTCCTAGGTCGACTAGCAGATTGCTTTGGTTTGGTTGCTACTTTCTTAGTCGTGGACTTAGGAACCCATACAGACTTGTAAGTCAAATTTGAATTATGACATGTGACACAAAAAACACCTCTGTTAGTTAGACGTCCAAACTTTTCAGTTGACACATGAGATGATTGATTTTGCAAAATTTCCAATTTGATTTTACGTTCCTTTGCATCATACTCACTCAAATCAGGTTTTGGACTCGTGTGTTGTGTTGACTTGACTGATTTCATTAAAAGGCTTTCCTTTGATTGATTTGACATTGGAATCATAGGAATCTTTTCAGTTAACACAGAACCATTTTGAGAATGAACTCTCTTGACAACAAATTGGGTTGAAGGTGCAACTTTTGAAACACATTTACCAAATTGAGAACGTAGTGGGTTTTGAAGAATAGTAATGGGTTTTGCATCCATAGATGTTGTTGTTCCATTCCCTTTCTTATTAATCCTACCAACACATTCAAGCACATTGGTTTCAACAGTAGATGATTGCTTAAGTGTGTTAGCCTGTTTCAGTTGAATTATTTTTTGTTTTAAACTCTTAATCTCAAGACATAATTCCTCTGCAGAAACTAGCACTTCACCTTCCTTAAAATCATAAGTACATTCTTTCTTAAGAAGTGGAGGCAACTTATCACACAAAGCAAGCATTTGTTCTAATGATTGACACTTAAGTTGCAAATCAACATTTTCCTATTCAACTATACATAATATACGTTTCAAGTTTCTTACAACACATATGTTTGCATAAAATTCATTCAAAGGATCAATTGTTGTGTCAAAGTCTATCAAGTTTTCAATAGTTGGTTCATCTCGAGGTTCTACCTTTACATCTAAATCAGTTTGACCTAGGGATTCTGTCTCAAAGAAGAGAGTTAGTTCATGTGCTAGGTCTTCATAGAAAACATTATCAGAACATGCAGGTAAGGCCGGTAGAATTGGTTTCACATCAAAAGTTGGTTCATCAAACACCTCATCTATGGCAATAATGCTAGAACTAGGTTTGTTAAACACTTCATTCTCAAGCATTAAAATGTATTTCTCTAGCATGAATGTTGAGATATAAATCAGTCTACGCTTAGGCACATAATTTTCACGTTGCATATTCTTTTCAGTTTCAACAAGTTCCTTCAAGAAATCAGGATTTGATTTACCCATTTAGCATTGATTTTCTCATACATTAAGCTAATTTGATGGTATTTCCTAGATTAGCGATTAACAATAATATCATCAAAATCAACATCAGAAGCATGCACAAAATGAGATGGTAAACCTGCTTGAAAGTAATCAGGATGATATAATCCTGGAATCTTTTTAGAAGCATTATCTAAGATCTTAGGATCTTCATAACCCAACCCCCACTTTTCACCATGAATCGTTTTTGGTCTATTCATGAAAATCGTTTGTTTTGAAAGTTTCATATTCATGATAGCTTTGGATTGCTCCGTTCGATAGAGTTTTTTCTCATATCGAGCAAGTTGTGTTTTCATTTGAAAAGACTCTTTTGACAAAGAAGAAATTTCAGAGTTCTTTTCAATTATGGTGTTTTCCAATTGAATAATTTTCTTGTTTAGCTTTGAAAGTGTGGGTTCATGTTGAGTTTTCAAATTAGAAAGATCTTTTTCTAAAAATTGAACTTTTTCTGCAAGTTTTTCCGATTTTAGACGATAATCTGTCCTTTCAACCTTAATCGGATGAATTGATTTTTTAAGATCTTCCAACTCAGTTTTCGTGGAGCTGAGTTGGACAGTCAATCTTTGCAATTCTGATTGTAATTTAGATGAAGATGGTTTGGTCTTAGAAAGTTTAATTTTATCTTTTAAAACCTTGTTTTCAGATTTTAAACCTTTAACTTCTTTTGACATTGAGACCAAATTCTTCATCATGTCATTTTGCACTTTTATAAAATCAGGTGGAATTTCAGATGATTGTACCTCATCATCATCAGATGTTGATTCAGAATTCGCCATTGCTTCCTTAGCTTTGATGAGCTTAGTCACTTTGCAAATATTTGCATGTTCCACCTCTGGATCTGAATCATCAGTCCAGTTAAACCAAGTATCATCAACCGGTTTTAGCTCTCCCCCAGTTTCTACAATCTTAGCCATCAACATTTTCTTCTTATAGTAAGCTGCATCCTTCTTCTTAGGCATCTTGCACTCACGAGAGTAATGACCAGCTTTGTCACAATTAAAACAGATTGATTCATCCTTCTTGGAATCATCAGCACGTTGTTGTTGTTTTGAGTGATCAGCTTTCTTGTAGTACGAGGAAGATGATGAGTTCTTGCGTTGATTGCTTGATTTGCCTTTGAACTTGTGTTTATTCAAGGCTTTTGTGAACATGGCTGCCATTTTGACTAATTCAAGGTGAGAATCATCAACATCAGAAAGATTCAACTCTTCAGAATTAGTTGATTCTTCAACAAGCACTTTCTTGAACAAAATTTTGGAAGTCGTAAATGATTTGCTTTTCTTTTTGGCAATGAGAGCAAGAGGATCACTTGGAGATGACTCTTTCCATCCTTCTTGAAGTTTAGACACTTCAGGTTGGTAAAGCATAAGAACTCCAACAAACTCATGAATAGTCAACTTGTCAATCTCTTTGGTAGATCGAACAATGGTTCCATAAGGAAGCCAATCAACATTGAGCTTTTTGAGAAATTTCATGTTGACTTCAGCATTTACTTTTATGATCTTGCACCTTTTCAACTCATTGAGAACACCATTGAAACGACGATAGGTATCCTTGAGTGGTTCATCAGGTTCCTGTTTGAAATCTTCATAAAATCCCAGAGCCTTATTCAGTTTAGTAACATCTGACATGTCATAACCTTCTTGCTGTCGTTTGATCTCATCCCATATATCTTTTACTGTGGTGTTGCTATCAACATTTTCAAACAACTCATATGGGATAGCTTGCATACCAATGTTCTTTGCCTCTATGCCACCCTGAGCTCTCTCACGTTTATCACCAAAAAGTTCATAGACTGGAATTGGCCTACCAGTATTCGGATGATAATCTACAACTGGACCATCTCTCGGAGAAGCCCATATGTATTTTGCTTTCTCACCCTTATAGTCTATGTACTGAGTGATTCGGTGAAGCCACTGAGTGTACTTGCCATCAAACAATACAGGAGGACAAAAATCTGATCCAATGATCAACGTATCTTGAGTAGACATCTTAAAAATGAGGTAGATTCGGTAAAGATTCGGTATTACACAAATCTAGGATGAAAAATCACAACAATCTAACAAAAATGTCAGATTCGGTATCTGATTCGGTATTGTAGCAGATTCGGTACAGATTCTGTACTGTAGCAGATTCGGTAAACCAGATTCTGTATTAGAAACTGATCAGAAATACAAGTAACACACCCAGATTCAGTATAGATTCGGTAACCACAAGATTTGTAGCCTGAGAACACTTAAAACCAATGAATTAAGTGATACCGAGATTCTGATTCGGTATCTGACTCGGTAGTCAGATTCTGTATGAATTTGAATTCAAACACAATTCAATTCCTTTAAATTAGATTATGTAACCTTGCTGCACAAGGAAACAAGTTAGTATCACACAAAATATCAAAGATACCGAATGTATAGGATACCGAATGTCAACTGTAGCAGTTGACAATACCGAGTCTAAGTATAAAAACTTAGAATTCAAACGAATCCTTTCTCAAATCACACCAATTAGCTGCGTATGACCAAACCGAATGTGATAGAATCACAAACACACCACAATCTGCAATGCTAATTGAGAATTAATTACTTTGAAGCAGATTCGGCATGGCAGTTACGATACCGAATGTAGATCAAATCTTCAAAACTTGAAGAATTGATGAAATTAAACCGTCTGAAATGTGAGTAAACACCTCAGGATCACAACTGAAACCTCAAACCTTTACTAAACTAAAGAATCAAGCTGGAAATGATGAATACCGAGAGTTTTAGCCACGGACTCTAAAAATTAACTTGATTCTTCATAATTGATGTTAAAAAGCTGTAATGATGATTGAAACTCTTTCTAATCAACCTAATACACCTTCGCTGAACTTATCACAAGAATCTAAGCGTCAGATTATCAGATTCGATTATACTGAATCTGATTCAATATACCGAGAGTGCTCAGATTCTGTAATCTTCAATCTCTAGATCGATCTAGTGATGTAATATCACTCCCTGGAAGCTCTGATACCAAATGATAGGTCAGATCATGTTGAGATTAGAATAAAAGACAAGTTAGAATGAGATTCGGTAAGTGTAAAGGAGACTCGGTATGAGAGAGAATCAATAAGATTTACATTTCACAGCTTCTAGAACTCAGTTACAATGCAATGGCTATCTAATTAGGACTACTTAGATTCCTTACATGGCCCTCTTCTAAGGAACCATCATTTAAGCTTATTTCACATTAACACTATACAACTTCGTGGTCCTAACACTTCAAACAAGCATGCAAACAAACATATATATGCTCCCTAGAAAGGCTCAAACATCCACAAGTTTTGCGATTTAAGATCAAATGAATCAAGATTTGAGCTTTTTAGTGCAAACCATCCTAGGAGCTTCTTCAAATCATAAAATCATCGAGCTTTCATCTCCACCATCTTATTCTTTGCACCACAACGATCAAAAACTACGCACAAGCTTCTCTTTGGTTAAATGGAGCACGAATTTGCATGAGTTACCCAAGAAAAACCTTCAAGTGTTAAGGAAGACAAGGCTTTTAAAGAAAACCATTTTCATTTTTAAGAAAGGGAAAATGAATCAAGTCATGAAACGAGATAAGTTTTATGAAAATTTTGGTTTCTAGCTTTGTGCATTCCAAAGCCATCCCGATTTTGGGACAACCGCACGGATAGCCAATTCCTCGATATATCACCGAAGTGAACTACCTTCTTGTATTGAAGGCGATGAGACACAATCTATCTTGGGCTCATAAGGATATGTGCATACAAGCCACCCCGATGGTGGGACGGCCACACGGGTAGCTACATTCCTGGTATATCAGCGAAGTGAACTACCTTCTTGTGTTGAAGGCGATGAGAAAGCAACTACCTTGGTGTGAGATTGGCATTGGGTCTATTGCACGATACCTGAAAGACTTTACTTCCAAGCTTAGGTCTTTTGGTACAAAACTTAACTTGGGAGACTTTACTCCCAAGTTTGGAACATAACATAACTTGGAAGATACTTTCATGTTTGGAAAACTTGACTTCCAAAACATCAAATAGGAGGACTTGACTCTCCGAAGAGTGTCAAAGCTTAAAGCTTTTATTCACTCAACTACTTCCCACATAACAAGCTTTTATGCTTATTTTGAGAAAATGTAGGAAGTAGAAACTACCTTTCCATAATTGATCGAACAAGAGTGTCATAGTTTTTGGCTATGACGCGTGTTGTCTAGCAACACTAGCACGAAGCCATTGCTCTTCATCAAGAAGATAGCACAATGCGAAGCTCAAGGCTCCTCTTCCCACGGTACTTTACATCTTGAAATGATGCAAGTATGAAATGTTGTAGATTAGGAAGTATCCTACACCAAGTGAAACATCATTCGGGAGACTTGACTCCCTTTTGGATGGACTTGAGTCATCCGGAAGTGATAAAGCTTGGAGCTTTAAACACTTGGGTTTTGAAACACACATGAAAGACTTTACTTTCATGCCAAACTTTGATTTTTCTTTAATTTGATTTTATCACTTGAGCACAAAAATCATTCGAAAGTGAAAGATTTACTTTCACTTTGACAATTATAATCTCAAAAGGAAGACTTTACTTCCTTATAATTGAAGCACAAGGAAAAGACTTTACTTTTCCTTTTGAAAATACAAGTTTGTTACCATTTAAGTGTTAAAGATGTGAATTAATGTAATGGTAAGACTTGTTCCGAAAAAAAATTTGTTTTTATCAACAATGCAAGTTTTAATCTTTGATGAGTATGTGTGACAAGTTATATCCAAAAAGTTCAAAATGGCCCGAGATTTACTCTTCCCCTACATTTAGTTTGATGCAATGCCCTCATTGCATTGAACGATTAAAGTAGAAAAATGGAGGGACATTTTGAAATAGAATAGAAGAGAGAAGAGAAATAAAATAGGAATTAGATCAAATGATCTTAGTTGTCACCATTCGGATAATACTTCATCACCAAAAATTTGCATGTCGATGAGCTTGACGCCTGAACTTAATGTCAGGCTTGGATCAATCATCAAAGTTTATCCTGTCACTAAGATCGATAAACAAGAAAGAGAACCTCAAGCATATACAAATGCATCCACACACGCACAATTGTCGAATTACTACAAACATGAGTGTGATAATGTGTGGGAGTAGCAATACAAGCGTACTACCTTACACCAAATCAATAATCCCAATGATCAAATCAGTTAAAGTTACTGATAATGCTAAAAACGAACACATATTTCATAGCATTATCCTTCCAGAAAGACAAGCTTTTAGTTGCAATTGTTCTATTTACAAGTGATATTCGTTTAAATAATAAAAGGTGAAGACAAAAGACAGAATCGACGATTTGAAGGCGCAAACGACCAAAACTGTGACAACCCAGAAATTTTTGACCAAATTTAAACTTTATCTTTAAATGATTTAACGTTTCCGACACGATAAGCAAAGTCTATGAAGTTGAATCTCAAAATTTTAGAACTGTTTCATTACATTTGACTGCTCTCGACGATTCATGAACAGTTATATGTATGTATATATATATATATATATATATATATATATATATATATATATATATATATATATATATATATATGTACAAGTAAAAACGACTTTCCTACAGTAAAACACTATTTGCTACAGTAAAACACTATTTGCTACAGTAAAGACAATTTGCTACAGTGAAACCGTATTTTGCTACAGTAAAACATTATTTGATGTCGACGAACTAGTAAACAAAAACGGATAAGGCGGCCATGCGATCGCATGTCAAAAACAATGAAAACTCATGCGATCGCAAGAGGTACTGTAGCAGGCCACATACTATAAAAGCTCGATTCATTCCTCCGTATTATTATTTTATTTATATTATTATTATTATTATTATTATTATTATTATTAAGATTAATAATATTATTATTAATCTTATTATAATATTATTATTAGTAGTATATATACCTAAAATATTACGACGAGGTCATGAGCGTGTCACTTTCAAAATATGTTTTCGAGCGGGATAGAGCTAAGGAAATTATGGGTTATTGCCAAGGAGGTTATGGGTAATGTTCGGGGGTATATTTGTGAATCAAATCTAGTGTTTATCATCTCTGTTGTGTCTACGTACTTTCCTACAATATTGAATCTCAATATTGATACGTAAGCACTCATATTTTATCTTTTATATATTAATTGTGTATCCCTGTCTAGTGCTCGAGTATATATATATTTATATATGCTTGTATGATAAATTTCGTCGTTAAACAGTTATAATGAATCACGAATTAAATACATATATTACTGGTAAAAAGTATATGATATACATGTTTTTGGAAAGCTGGCGAAAAATCAATAACTTTTCATTTAGATATCGAATAATTTCGATGAACGGATTAAAAGATATGATCAACTGAATTATAATTGACGTTAATTGAAATTGCTTTTGAATCTACAATTAAGATTTAAGCAACTCGTTTACGAGATTGATAATTTGGATTTTTGAATATTACCAACCGAGTAAATGAATCCTTATATAAGGTACGTCTCGTTTTGTTAAACAACTGTCAAAATTGACTTTTTGAAACGACATTGGATAACTTTTGTATGTCGATCTCGAGCATTAGGATTGTGATACACTATGACCTGACCTAGCTTGATAGACATTTATTGACCAACATATGTTCTCTAGGTTGAGATCTACGGTTATTTGGTAATCCGAGTTTCGGTCACATTTTGGTGAACGACTTTATATGCTGCTAAGGTGAGTTTCATTTGCCCCTTTAACTCTTTACATTTTTGGGCTGAGAATACATGCAAATGCTTTATTAACTGTTTTACAATATTTATATGCGTGAGTTTCATTTGCTCCCTTTTTAATTGCTTTTGCAATCTATATTTTTGGGCTGAGAATACATGCAATTTATTTTAAACGCAATGGATACAAGTACATACTAAATTCTACACTGAGTTTAAACCGAAAATCCCTTAGCTTTGGTAACTAGTAACTGCCAGTTATAAGAACTGGTGGGCGCGAGTAGTAGTATATGGATCCATAGGGCTTGATATCCCCGTCCGAGCTAGAGCACTAGCCTTTTAACGGACGTATGCTATTTGAGAAGCGTACACGTTGGTTTGTGTGTATTATTAAGATGCTTATACAAAGGGTACAAATTATATATACGTTAAGTTTAGTTACCAGGGTGCTCAATCTTGTAGAATATTTTGATAAACGTTTCTGGATGAAACAACTGAAATCTTGTGATCCACCTTTATGTACAGATTATGCAAAACATTAAAACTATGAACTCACCAACCTTTGTGTTGACACTTGTTAGCATGTTTATTCTTAGGTTCCCTAGAAGTCTTCCACTATTTGCTTAAATGTTAGACAAGCTATGTGCATGGAGTCTTACATGGCATATTTTTTCAAGAAAACGTTGCATTCACCAAATCATCACCATGTATCTTATTTTGACTGCATTGTCAACGGAAGTACTATTGTAAACTATTATTACGGTGATTGTCTATATGTAGAAATCATCAGATGTCGAAAACCTTTGATTTAAATATACATTTATGGTATGCCTTTTCAAAAGAATGTAATGTTTACAAAACGTATCATATAGAGGTCAAATACCTCGCACTGAAATCGATGAATGACGTATTATCCATATGGATTTGGAGCGATCGTCACATTTGGTATCAGAGCGTTGGTCCTAGCGAACCAGGTCTTGCATGAGTGTGTCTAACTGATAGTTGTTAGGATGCATTAGTAAGTCTGGACTTCGACCGTGTCTGCATGTCAAAAGTTTTGCTTATCATTTTTTGTCGGAAATTACCTGCTTATCATTCCTAGTCTAGACATGTTTTACTGCATTGATTGCATGAATAGTGTATAGACAAAATTCATATCTTAGCGTATCTGTTACTGTAAACTTTTCCTGACATCTTCCAAAAATTTCTCTGTGATTTATGGAATTTGGTATTATATATACATATGTAAATTATGTATTGAAGAATACCAAACTAAATTCTATAATCTAATTCATATCAAGAATCATCTCCCTAATTATACAAGATGCATCCTGTATCTAGTTCAAATTTCTTAAACTCTGACAGCTATTTCGATATGGATATTCACCTGAATTCCGAAGACAGTGTAATCGGAATGGATCAACCAATTAGCCATCATCTATTCTGGATGAATTGGGGATGGGTTCGTAGCCTGCTTAATTATTGGAGACAAGAAGAAGGCCATCCCTTCCATTCACCACATTGCCCTCTTGGCGAAGAACCTGAAGCACTTACCGGCGAACCTGTTCGTAATACCATTTTCTCTCTCATCTCCAGAATATCTCGTCATGATCATATACTCTCTCAAATTCTGGATCTTATTCATCCGCTAGTCCGAACCGCCAATCATCCCGGTGTAGTAGAAGAAGTCAACGAGCTTCGCGCTAGGGTAGTGGCTTTGGAGAATACGGTGCAAAGGTTACAAGCACCAGCAACATCACCGGCATCAACAGTACCACCGACAATAACACCAATAGTACCATTACCACCACCAACAACATCCGCATCGCAAACCTCAACTTCACAATCTGTCCCACGAGCATCAACGTCATACGCACCATAGTTAGCAAGAAAATACCAGCAACAATAACCGATGAAGTATTAACTCATTTCCCCTGAAGAAATTTTATGTATACTTAATATATATGAATTTTGAAATCAAAATAAATCTTTTCGTACTAAGCTATTACGTGTGAATCTTAACTGGTAGGTACTACTCGGTTAGTTCATATTACTAATATGCAATAATGTACATCCTTCCTTAACAACTTAACCATTGTTAACTACAATCTTTGTTTCAACCCAATGAATTCTATTTCATAATAAACCAAGTGTATTATTCAATTACATAATTGATTTTACATTTTCATTTTCGATGTACTCGAAACTTTCCAGAAAACATCATCTGTGCCTTGTAAGGTTCACAAAGATTCCACAAGCATCAACATCCTTTACCGAGAAATAAGAATAAATAATGAAGTATCGATTACATTAGCAAAATACTCCGCAAAGATTATGTAATCTTTAATGTTTTAGAGATTAATCATTTCTAAGTCAATTCAAAAATCAAATGAGCTTAATATGATATTAACTCATTAAATCTGTATTAGATTTGAAAAAAATATACATACATATATTTTCATAAAGACGGTAATAAAAAATTCTTTTGTACAAAGTATTAATTGTGAAATCTTTAACGGGTAGGTACTACTCGAGAAATATTTAAGTTCACAATTAATATGTTACACTGTACATTCTTCAATTTTGATTTAAAAATTATTAACTATACTCACTATCTTCACAATGATACACAATTATTTCATACAAATTCAATCACATATTATGATATCGACGGATCAGAATCCAAGCCATAACTCT
The DNA here is from genome assembly GCF_046630445.1 of Rutidosis leptorrhynchoides. Classification (NCBI taxonomy): domain Eukaryota; kingdom Viridiplantae; phylum Streptophyta; class Magnoliopsida; order Asterales; family Asteraceae; genus Rutidosis; species Rutidosis leptorrhynchoides. The sequence goes on from NC_092341.1 coordinate 52,078,680, forward strand.
GAACCGGTGACATCATTCTTAGATCTCTACATCTTTCAAAGCTATACTTTGACTTCAAAACTATGCAAGATCCTTTAGCATTGTTTTTACCGAAAATAACCTTGCAATTCCTTTTCAAAGTATCCAGTATTATCAACCATTCAACCAGTCAACGACGACCTTTCAGACTTGTAACTTTGGTATATATGTTTTTGTTACTGGGGAACCTTTCATGTTCCACCACATTAGTAGTAAATTTACCAACAACTTCATTGATCTTTGACCTTCCGAAAAATCCTTATACTCATTGAAACCGTATCATGTACTCATCCACATCTTGTAATGGCAATTGCCATACCAACTATCGGGAATTAGCAATCAGTATTTTGAAATCTTGTAGCATGTCTACGCCAACAGTTACATGTGTACATATAACGTCTACCTCCTGGACTTACATACTTCGAATGTGAAGTTTCCGAAAAACACCCCAAACTATGAAACTAGATCTCCGAATTTTGGAAAAATGTTGATGAAGCAGCAAAAACTACAAATGACCTTAACAGTCAAAAGTTTGATGATAAAGAATAGTATGGTGGTAAAGCTGAGAAAAAGAGAAGGTTTGGAACTGGAAAACGGATTGAGCAAAGTATGAAGGAGGCTGTAGATAAATCACAAAGACTGAACCCGCCGTCAAAGAATCCAAATGATTCAGTGTCTGGTGAAGTCATTAACGAATATCTTGCTCCTGACTCTAAACCTTCACAGACAAATCTTCTTCACCATCCGTTGATATTATAAATTCTAAGATATTATCATATCTTTCATTATAAATATCTTCGATATTTCTGAAGATATCTTCATAACTATCATTGTCCGAGATTATTTATCTCTTCACGCTATCTGTGTTATATCACAAAAGAAACTGTTTTAGTTTCTAGATTCTGAAAAATTCGAATTTAAAATACGAATGTTTTTGAAGTAGTGTTGGAAACTAAAGCATGAATTAGTATATTATAATGACACTTGATCAACCTGATTATATTACAGTAAGTCATGCTGAGTTTCTAATGGAACGTGATAAAGGTTCATAGATCATACCCTCCTCATGAACCATGTTACATAACTCTTTCATTATATATAATCTCTAAAAATATCAAGAAAATATTTTCTTAATGATTCGGTCTTTTTCGAGGTATTCTGGTAATTTGACAAGTCAGATTGTACTATTACCATTTCTTTCTTAGAACATTAGTTATGTTCATCTGAAACTTCATACCTACGAATTCTGGACCATTATCCGCTTGACTTAAGGTCGGGAAGAGAAAACGAAAGCATGAAGCTCCAAAATATAATGGAGAATATAAAGCCCGATAACAACCCCGAAATTACAAACCATGTATATCAATGCGTATAGCAATATAAAGACACGGGAGAATAAAAAACACTATAACCCCAAGGTAATGGTAGAAGAAAATAACTTCCTATGGTGGTAGATGAAAAAGAAGAATGAATGATATGATAGCCAAGAAAATATCAAGAATCAGAACTGGATGAAGCATTTTCACAAATCTTTTGTAAGTATGAAATAAGAAAAAAGATTATAGGAGTGGTGAGAATAAATGAAACGGAAGAGGTTAATTTATAGCAAAATATCAGACATAGCAATCGAGGCAGATTACGCATTTAATCAAAGGAAATCCTAATTTCATTAAATTCCGAAGAATCAAATCTTATTTAAATTATGAAGATTTTCTATTTCTTAAATTCCGGAAATCAATCGTTACTACATCAAGAGATAAGACGAATCTCTATTCTCCATTTCACTCTATTACGATAACTTCTCACATACGCTTCGAGTAATCGGATTGTTTTATCCGTATTATTCAATGGTGATAAAATTATATTTACCAACTCATATTCGTCATGAAAACATTTTTATTGACAACCATGACGACCTCACTCAAATTTTGGGACGAAATTTCTTTAACGGGTAGGTACTGGGACAACCCGGAAATTTTTGACCAAATTTAAACTTTATCTTTAAATGATTTAACGTTTCCGACACGATAAGCACAGTCTATGAAGTTGAATCTCAAAATTTTAGAACTGTTTCATTACATTTGACTGCTCTCGACGATTCATGAATAATTATATGTATGTATATATATATATATATATATATATATATATATATATATATATATATATATATATATATGTACAAGTAAAAACGACTTTCCCAAAGTAAAACACTATTTGCTACAGTAAACACTATTTACTACAGTGAAACCGTATTTTGCTACAGCGCTACAGTGAAACCGTATTTTGCTACAGTGCTACAGTGATTTGCTTCAGTAAAACACTATTTGATGTCGACGAACTAGCAAAAAAAAATGGATAAGGCGGCTATGCGATCGCATGGCAAAAACACTGAAAACTCATGCTATCGCATGAGGTACTGTAGCAGGCCACATACTATAAAAGCTCGATTCATTCCTCAGTATTATTATTTTATTTATATTATTATTATTATTATTATTATTATTATTATTATTATTATTATTATTATTATTATTAAGATTAATATTATTATTATTAATCTTATTATAATATTATTATTAGTAGTATATATACCTAAAATACTACGACGAGGTCATGAGCGTGTCACTTTCAAAATATGTTTTCGAGCGGGATAGAGCTAAGGAAATTATGGGTTATTGCCAAGGAGGTTATGGGTAATGTTCGGGGGTATATTTGTGAATCAAATCTAGTGTTTATCATCTCTGTTGCGTCTACGTACTTTCCTACAATATTGAATCTCAATATTGATACGTAAGCACTCATATTTTATCTTTTATATATTAATTGTGTATCCCTGTCTAGTGCTCGAGTATATATATATTTATATATGCTTGTATGCTAAATTTTGTCATTAAATGGTTATAATGAATCACGAATTAAATACATATATTGCTGGTAAAAAGTATATGATATACATGTTTTTGGAAAGCTGGCGAAAAATCAATAACTTTTCATTTAGATATCGAATAATTTCGATGAACGGATTAAAAGATATGATCAACTGAATTATAATTGACGTTAATTGAAATTGCTTTTGAATCTACAATTAAGATTTAAACAACTCGTTTACGAAATTGATAATTTGGATTTTTGAATATTACCAACCGAGTAAATGAATCCTTATATAAGGTACGTCTCGTTTTGTTAAACAACTGTCAAAATTGACTTTTTGAAACGACATTGGATAACTTTTGTATGTCGATCTCGAGCATTAGGATTGTGATACACTATGACCTGACTTAGCTTTATAGACATTTATTGACCAACATATGTTCTCTAGGTTGAGATCTATGGTTATTTGGTAATCCGAATTTCGGTCACATTTTGGTGAACGACTTTATATGCTGCTAAGGTGAGTTTCATTTACCCCTTTTACTCTTTATATTTTTGGGCTGAGAATACATGCAAATGCTTTATTAACTGTTTTACAATATTTATATGCGTGAGTTTCATTTGCTCCCTTTTTAATTGCTTTTGCAATCTATATTTTTGGGCTGAGAATACATGCAATGTATTTTAAACGCAATGGATACAAGTACATACTAAATTCTACACTGAGTTTAAACCGAAAATCACTTAGCTTTGGTAACTAGTCACTGCCAGTTATAAGAACTGGTGGGCGCGAGTAGTAGTATATGGATCCATAGGGCTTGATATCCCCGTTCGAGCTAGAGCACTAGCTTTTTAACGGACGTATGCTATTTGAGAAGCGTACACGTTGGTTTGCGTGTATTATTAAGATGATTATACAAAGGGTACAAATTATATATACGTTAAGTTTAGTTACCAGGGTGCTCAATCTTGTAGAGTATTTTGATAAACATTTCTGGATGAAACAACTGAAATCATGTGATCCACCTTTATGTACAGATTATGCAAAACATTAAAACTATGAACTCACCAACCTTTGTGTTGACACTTGTTAGCATGTTTATTCTCAGGTTCCCTAGAAGTCTTCCGCTGTTTGCTTAAATGTTAGACAATCTATGTGCATGGAGTCTTACATGGCATATTTTTTCAAGGAAACGTTGCATTCACCAAATCATCACCATGTATCTTATTTTGACTGCATTGTCAACGGAAGTACTATTGTAAACTATTATTACGGTGATTGTCTATATGTAGAAATCATCAGATGTCAAAAACCTTTGATTTAAATATACATTTATGGTATGCCTTTTCAAAAGAATGCAATGTTTACAAAACGTATCATATAGAGGACAAATACCTCGTAATGAAATCGATGAATGACGTATTATCCATATGGATTTGGAGCGATCGTCACAAAAACGCTAAAAAGTACAAACTACAATCCAAGTGGTTCAATTTATTGATGAGAAACGTCTAAAAATTACAAGAGTACAAGCTGCAAAACGCAAAGTACAAGATATCTAATCATACGAAAGGATGTTCGAAAATCCGGAACCGAGACATGAACCAACTATCAACGCGCGAGTCAACGGACCTAAAATTATAAGTTAACATTGCACAAGAATATTATATAATATATATAACTATATAAAATTATATATTATATTATATATTAAATAAATCAAGCAGCCGCCCACGTTTTGGAAGCAAGTGGAGCTGGACAGCCTATCCATGTGATCGCATGGCCAGGAAGCTTATAACCCATGCGATCGCATCGCTGTAACAGTGAGGTCAGGATCTATAAATTGAAGTGTTTTTGGTCGAATTGTGTACACCTTCATCAACTATCTCTCACTCTCTCAATATATTTATATTTATATTTTAATAATAATTTTAATATTAAGTTAATAATAATAATAAGGTTATAGTGTCGAATGTTTTAAGGTTTTGTAAGTCAAAACTCTATCCGTGTAACTGATAATGCTAAAAAAGAACATATATTTCATAGCAATATCCTTCCAAATGTAAAGATTTTAGTTGCAATTGTTCTATTTTAATGTAATAATCATCTAAATAAATAAGTGTGAAGACAAAAGACAGAATACGATTTGAAGATGCAAATAACCAAAAAGCTAAAAAGTACAAAGTACAATCCAAGTGGTTCAATTTATTGATGAGAAACACCTAAAAATGACAAGAGTACAAGCCGCGAAACGCAAAGTACAAGATATCTAAGCGTACGAAAAGGCATTCGAAAATTCGGAACTGAGACATAAACCGAGCATCAACGTACAACTTAACGGAGCTAAAATTACAAGTCAACTATGCACAAGAATATAATATAATATATATAATTATATGAAATTATATATTATTATATTATATATTATAATATTCAGCAGCCCACGTTTAACTCAATTTGGTGAGCTGGAATCCGAAGCTCCGCACTCGCGGAGCTGTAAGGCACAAAAGTACCGCACTCACGGAGCTGTACAGTTCAAAGTGGGCCTATAAAAGCTCATGCATTCTGCTCGAATTCTGCACACCTTTTTCCAATCTCTCAATCTCTATATGTAATATATTTATTATAATTATAATTTTAATTTAAGATTAATAATAAATTATCGTTAGTTGGGTTATTGTAAGAAATGTTTTACGGGTTTTAAAGTTGGAACTCTGTCCGTGTAACGCTACGCGATAAATAATCACTGTAAGCTATGTTCTTCCTTTTTAAATTAATGTATCGTAACTAAGTTATTATTATGCTTATTTGAGCCGAAGTAATCGTGATGTTAGACTAAATATTAAAGACGGGGTTATTGGATTTTGTACCATAATTAATGTTTGAACAAAAGACCGACACTTGTGGGCATTTGACTATGGACTATTAATAGATGGGAGGTATTCTCTAATTGAGTGACAACTCATTGGAGTCTGTCGAACCTATCTTCAAATTAATTAACTTAATAATTAATAATGATTATGGTTGTCCTATTTAGTGAGATTCATACGGAATCTATTATAATCATTTAATTAATTATTCGGGTTGAGTAATTGATTATTCAAACTGATCAAGTGGGTAAATTAATATTCATATCTAATCAAAACAGGAGTGGATTACATACAGTGATAACTGGTGTAATTGTTGACAGAAGTGATAACTGCGTCACAGTTTAAATCTTTAATTAGTTGGAATATTTGACTTCATGTATAAGGGTAATTTGACGAGGACACTCGCACTTTATATTTATGACTGATGGACTATTATGGACAAAAACCAGATAGGTTTCAAATAATCCAGGACAAAAGGACAATTAACCCAGAGTAATAAATTAAAATCAAAACGTCAAACATCATGGTTACGGAAGTTTAAATAAGCATAATTGTTCTATTTTATATCTCATCGTATTTTTATTTACTGTCATTTTATTTATTGTCATTTTAATATTGTTATTTATTTTACACACTTTAATTATTGTCATTTATCTTTACACTTAAAATATAAAATCGATAAACCGGTCATTAAATGGTAAACCCCCCTTTTATATATTATTATTACTATATATAATTATATACATTTTATATAAATATATTTGTTAAAAATATAGTACTTATTCACTAGCGCCCTGTGGAATGAACCGGACTTACTAAAAACTACACTACTCTACGATTAGGTACACTGTGTATAAGTGTTGTAGCAAGGTTTAGGTATATCCATCTATATAAATAAATAAAACTTGTATCATATTTCGCCGTATTTCATATTAAAAATAAGTATATTTCGTACCCCTTCGCTCGCACATCAAGTTTTTGGCGCCGTTGCCGGGGAGCGACGAAACGCTATATTTTTAATATATATTTGTAAAAAAAAAAAATAAAAAAATAAAAAAAAACAAAAGAAAACATATTTTTTTAGATTTTGTAAAATTATAAAGTATATTTGTTTTTATCTTTAGTTTTTAAAATATAAATTTATTTTATTTTATATAAATTTTCTCTATATATAAATTTTCGAAAAAAATGCGTTCAAGCCTGCAATCAATCTGAGTCTGCACACATCCGCAGTCGCGGAGTACCTCGAGTACAAATCACCGCAGTCGCGGAGCAGTCTCATACTGCAACATTTGACTGCATTAATTACGAATTTAGGGTTTAATTTTATAATAATTATTATTAAACCTAATTAGGATTTTTAATTAATTAATATATATTTATCTCTAGTTTTAATTTATAAATTGTAATATTAAGTTTAAATATTATTATTAAATATATAGAATAATATTTTTATAAAATAATAATATAAAAATAATATTTTTATAAAATTGTATTTTTATCAACTTAGCTTCTTTTTGTATTTTGTTTTTTTTAATCGTAACTTGTATATTTATCGTTCGTGATTAGTTTTAACTTAGTTTTTGCCGTAGTTATTTCATATTTCTAGACTTTTAAGCTTTGCCATAAAATCCCTTAAGTACTTTTTCTTTAGATTAAGATTTAGGTACTTTAGAATTTTGCGACGCAGTTTTTAGATTTTAGTGCCTAATTAAGTTATTTCCATTTTGGATATAGAATTCCTTTTAAGTTTTAATACCTTTAGGCGCAACTTTTTAGATTATAATTTTTAGACTTTTAAGTTTCGACGCTTTACTTTCTAATTATTATTTTTTGACTTTTTATTTTTCGACGTTTTTCGAAGCGCGCTTTTTCTTTCTCATTTCTACGCTCTAGTTTTTAGGACATAGAGTTTCCTAAAATTTCTTTAAAATATCGACGAAAAATTATTTTAAGCGATTAAATTGATAGACATCCAAAATTTCCTGCTTCGTAGTAATAGTTGGATTTGTTAGCGGCTGAGTTATGGATTTTCTGACTTAAAGGATCCTGGCTCCTTGCTGCATCTTTTGGCTATTCGAAACGTGGGCAAAAGCAGAAAAGTCTATTAATTTAATAACTTATATAATTTTTATTTTTATAACTAATAGGATATTTAGTGAATGCACCGAGCAAAACGTTCACCACATTTCATACATTCACCACCTGTAACTCAATCAAGACATCTTGCCAATATTATCGCCATTGATTTTTCTTTAGAATCATCATCTAGTCGAACAAGTACTCCGATTCAAATTTTCGATAATTCATGTTTTGAACCCGACCTCACAATTGAGAACACGGGGGATATTCAAGGACAATTCCAAGATCCTGAACCACTAATCATTCCTCTTGAACCACAAACCATTAAATCAGAATCCTCTAGTGATTCGTATTCAACAAATTCAATTATGGAAATAACGGAACCTCTAAGTATGGAAGATCGAATGAGAGCTACACGCACTGGCCAAGGTCACGCCATTATTAAGCCAGACAATAATGCGCCAGATTATGAAATCAAAGGATAAATCCTACACATGGTAACTAATCAATGCCAATTTAGTGGTACACCGAAAGAAGATCCAAACGAACATCTTCGAACCTTTACTAGGATTTGTACTCTATTCAAAATCAGAGAAGTTGAGGATGAATAGATCTATCTCATGTTGTTTCCCTGGACTTTAAAGGGAGAAGCCAAAGATTGGTTAGAATCGTTACCTGAAGGGGCGATTGATACATGAGATGTTTTAGTTGAAAATTTTCTTAAAAGATTTTTTCCGGCATCTAAAGCCGTGAGACTTCAAGGAGAAATTGTTACGTTCGCGCAAAAGCCAAATGAAACTCTATATGAGGCGTGGACAAGATTCGGAAAGTTGTTGAGAGGATGTCCTCAGCATGATTTAGATACTTATCAAATAGTACAAATATTCTACCAAGGTTGTGATGTTACTACACGAAAAGACATCGACACAGCAGCTGGTGGTTCCATTATGAAGAAAACCGCAACTGAAGCTCACAAAATTATTGATAACACAGCATCTCACTCGCATGAGTGGCATCAAGAAAAAGATATCTTTCGTTCATCTAAAGCGGCTAGAGCCGATTCTAGCCATGACTTTGATTCCGTTTCCGCAAAAATAGATGCTTTCGAGAGAAGAATGGAAAAGATGAATAAAGATATTCACGCAATACGAATCAGGTGTGAGCAATGCGGTGGACCACACTTAACGAAAGATTGTCACATTGAACAAACGATGGAACAACGTGAGAATGTTTCCTACATGAACCAAAGGCCAGGAAATAATTATCAAAATAATTATCAACCGCCAAGGCAAAACTTCAATCGAAATCAAAACATTCTTTACAATCCAAATGGACCCAACAATAACTCGTACAACCAACAAGGTCCGAATAACCAACCAACTCAAAACAACAATTTCAATCAACAAAGACCTAGCTTGTATAAACCACCACAACAAACCGAAGAGAAAAAGCCAAATCTGGAAGAAATGATGGCAAAGCTAATGGAATCTCAAACACAATTTATTACATCTCAAACCCAAACAAATGAGAGGTTTGATCAGTCATTAAGAACTCAACAAGCTTCTATTTTGAATCTAGAAAAACACGTAGGTACTCTTGCTAGCATGATGAGTGAGAGGGAACAAGGAAAGCTACCGAGTAATACTAAAGTAAATCCTCGGAATGAGAATGTTAATATGGTGTCAACAAATTCTAAAAAACCAGCACCAGAAGATGGGAAGGTTTTAGATGTGAGTAACAATGAAGAAGTTACAACACCACCACCACCCGAGTATGTAAAACCAGTGGTGACACCATACAGACCACCCATCCCGTTTCCAAGAAAAGGAGTTGAGTATAAGCAAGTGATAGGTAATAAAGTTTGTGATACCTCTGAAAAGAAGAAGAAGAATAAGAAAGTGCAAGAAACAAAAACCATAGAAGTAAACCCGGTGAATACAGTTCCACCAAAACCTCCACCAAGGTTGGGTGATCTGGGTGAATTTATTGTTCCTTCTCTACTTAGTGATTGTGTCATGTATGATGCACTAGCAGATTTAGGTGTGAGTGTGAGTGTTATGCCTCTTTCATTATATAAGAGATTAGGAGTAGGTGAGCTAAGTCCAACGAAAATGAGTGTTCGACTCCTTGATCAAACCATTAAGCACCCAGTTGGAATTGCTGACAACCTACCCGTTCAAGTAGGTAATTTAACCTTTCTAGTCGAATTTATTGTCATTGACATAGAAGAGGACTCAAACATTCCTCTAATTTTAGGTCGACCATTCTTAGCATCCACCGGGGCGTTATTTAATGTAAGAGAGGGTAGAATGACACTTAGTAATGATGAAAAATCGATCACCTTTGTGAGTCAAAAGTCTAAATCTCCACCAACCAAAACAGTTGAACCAACAAAAACGATTGGTAAAAACCATGTTCTTTTACCAACTCCAATGGTAGTGCTTAATAATAATAAAACGCCTAAGTCTGAGGAAGATGAATCAACACCTAATGATGACCTGATAACAAAGAACCCCGTTGTTGATACAAAATTAAATGACCCCGTTATTAACAGTTCAATGAAGAAACTTATTAAACGGATTCATGATGCTAGAACCAAGGGGAACTTTACGTTATGTAACCGGTTAGTATCCAATCTATCGCCTAAAGAAAAGGCAAAACTAGTTGAATTTGTGAATATTACACAGGAATCCGACCAATGGCTTAAAGCAAAAGTCATAGATATGCAAGTTGATTATGGTCCAAAAGAAATTGACAATGAAGTTAATCACAAATTCGACACCACAGCTACCTAAGTGTGGGGAGATTCAAATGTTCTAAAAAGAAAACGTTGTCTAGAGTTAGTTGTTCTGTTCTCGTGTAGTTCCGAGAATGGAATCCGATTGGTCTTTTCCACTAGCAGACACTAAAGAACTAGTTTTCTCCCCCCATTCTGAATTTTTTATTTTGTAGGTTTTATATGAAATTAATATGCTTTTTAAATTTAAGTTTTGTGTGAATTTAAAAACAAAATTTACTTTATTTCATTAAGTTTAAAAATTGATTTCTAAAATTTGTCGTGAGTTAAAGACTAGATCATAGAATCGAAATTGCTTTACCTAAAGACGGGGCAAAAAATTTTGTTATCATTATTTTTAATATTACTTGTGACGACCTGGAAATTTCCGACCAAAATTTAAACTTGATATTCATATGTTTCCGACACGATAAGCAAAGTCTGTAATATTGAGTCTCGAAAATTTTTGAAATGTTTTCATATATGCATTTACCCTTCGACCGTTCTCAAAGATTCACGAACAACTAATTGTAAATAGATACATATATATTTAAAAATATAAATACATGTGTTATTATAATTATTAAATATTACATAGTTAATAATTGTAATATTAATTACAAGTTTAATCTTAGTTGTTATATTTTTAATAATTAATAACAATACCATGAATACTATTAAAATTATAATATGAAATTTAACACATTTGATTTGTTATATTATTGTTATAATTTTTAATATCATTATTATTATAGCTAGAAGTAAAATTTTAATTTTTGTTATTATGATTAATATTAGTATTATTATTAGATATTATTATTATTACCATTATCATTATGAATTGTTATTATTGTAAAAGATTATTTTATTAGAAAATAATACATTTTTTCTTTTACATTAATAATATTATTATTGACATTTTTATTATTATTATCTTATGATTATTGTTATTAATATTATTATTAATATTATTTATTATTTTATATTAATAATGTTTAATAATACAGATAAAATGGAATCCAACTATCTGCTTTTAATCTATCTGATTTTGTGACCCAACTCTTAATAACAAAATAAGAATCTATAAGACATCAACTTCATTCGTACAAATTTGTTGAATTTCAATCCCTACTTTTCATTTCTTTCTTCTGTCTCTATTCTTGTTTAAGCATCGAATTCAATAATAATACAGCCAAATCTGTTACACATCTCTATCTGATTTAACCTTTTCTTTCTCTTCAGTTCTTGATAGATGAACCTGTCGACTTCATAATTGTCCTTCGAATCTTGTACTACATAATTCTGCCTCAAATTTTGTTATACGTCCAAATCAAATTACAATACAAACAATCAAGTGTACTGCATCAAATATTCGATTACCAATTATATATATAATTCTATCTTCATAATGGAATTGAAATTAAAAACATAAATTAACACTCACTTGTTTTTCACCTATCCACCTCACACCATTTCAATCAACATCAATTATCTTCATCAAAAAACCAAGTCATCATCGTCATCACTAAATCTTGGACTCCTTCGAGCTCCTTATCGAACCATCAACCTTGCTCATTCTTCTTGAACCCAAACTCACTTTCACGAGCTTCACTTGCCACCATGGAACACCAGAGAACAAACACCACATCGCCACTACCACCACCATGCTCGATCACCATCAAACTACTATCATTGAATCACTAACTCCATGACTTCACTACCACCAAACCCACGACTATCTACCCATCACCATCGCTTATATTACTACTATAGTTTAAACGAAAATCACCATCCTCGACCACCTTAACCAAAGCATCGATCATCACCACCTTGTATCTCTCTAACCACCTCTCTCTCTCTCACCATTTTAATTTCTTGTGAACTTAAAGACCACCACAGCTATTAAACCGTTAAACTAAATTTATGTTTAGTATTATTAAACGCCACCCTACAACCTTAAAACCACCCAAACCACCACCAAGAACCTCGCACCACTCACATTCGCCACCACATAGTTATTTACCTTCTTTTCCTTCTTTCTCGAAGCTAAAAAGCTGCTGATGCAGCCGAACTGTTTCTGTTACTATACATTTTTCTAAAAAGGAAGCTGTGAAAGATGGATTGTAGAAGAACAATTAAACAAGAGAAAAAGGAGGGGATGATACACGATGATTATGGCTGGCAATAGATGAATAATATAAATAATAATGAAACAATAAAATGAACAATGGGATTTTCTTGGATCCTAATTGCAAGTACAACACGTTTATGGCCAACCTTTATAACTCCAACAAACCCCACATTCATCCCACTAGTTGAATATTAAAATGGGAATGGAAAGAACCGAATTATATTTCTTTTTATACGGCTAGTCGATTTATTTTTTTTATGCATGAAGGCTAGTGGCTTGATTGTGATAAGTGGGATATGCTTTCTTTTGTGGGGGACCGAAATTTGACCAAGGAGATTAAGATTGGTGATAAGCGATTTTGAGGACCCATGAGTGATTAAGAATACGTTGAATTGAGGAAGAGTTAATAAAGTAATGTTTCTGCTTTTGGGTTCCATATGCGAATATAATAAAGATAGAGATTATTATTATGTTGAATCACGATTCCTATTCTGGTTTCGGTCTAGAACATATTAATGGGACTAGCCAAGTGGGTCGTTAAGGAACTACAATGATATCAATTTCATATTGGGTCAAAACCCCATTTTAGATGGCTTAAAAAATGATGATAAATGGAAGCAACAATTAGAACGATGATGGGAATGGTTTATGATGATAGTTAGATTAAAGATGATTATGAATAGTGAAGATGAGGGTGATGTATAGGATATACGGATGATATTGTATATGATGATCATGAGTTATGATGATGATGGTTAAAGAATGGTATAAGGAAGTAGGATGATAATAGTTATGAATATAGATGATGAAGATATAAATATATGGGTTAAAGATTAAGAAGGAAAAGAGCACAAAAATAAGATGAATTATATAGATATTAGGTCCGTGAGAGTTCAGAAAAGTAGGCAACAGAGGAACGGCTAAGAATGTTATCGGGTTAACGGGAGGTTGCGGGTTTGAGCCCGGGCATGGGCAGTTATTTTTTTTTTTGGAGCTTTTCTTCTGAGGTAGTATCTATTATTACTCCTATTATTATTAATATCATCATTATCATCACTATTATTGTTATTATTACAAATAAATATTATTTTACAAAAATACATTACAAATATATTAATATTAAACTCTACTAATTTTTTTTTATTGTTAAGATGATATTAAGTAAGCTATATAAAAAATATATTAATAATGTAAATATATATATTCTTATCACATATAAACCTTGAAATAAATTTCTAATTTAATATATTATGATAAATGATAAAAATTATATTATTAAACTACTTTAATAAATATTTACTCTATTAATGTTAATAAATGCATTATAGAAATAAATATTTACTACTTAAAGCATATAGGATAAATATAACTTATTTAATAATATGATATGTAATTTATTAATAAATTGTTAGTTGTTATTATATGTGTTAATATACATAATTGATATAGGTTCGTGAATCCGAGGTCAACCCTGCATTGTTCAATATCGTCATATCTATTTTTACTACAAAATACAGTATTGTGAGTTTCATTACTCCCTTTTTATATATATTTTTGGGACTGAGAATATATGCGCTGCTTTTATAAATGTTTTACGAAATAGACACAAGTGATCAAAAACTACATTATATGGTTGAATTATTAAACCGAATATCGCCCTTCAAGTCTGGTAACCTAAGAATTTAGGGAAATGGCCCCTGATTGACGCGAATCCTAAAGATAGATCTATGGACCTTGACAAGTCTCATTCGGGGTACGAATGCTTTAGTACTTCGAGATTATTATACAGACGAGAGGTTCTGTTTTGGGGATATTCTATGCATTAAGTTAACGTCGGTTACCAGGTGTTCAATCCATATGAATGATTTTTATCTCTATGCAGTTTGCGAAATGCCTGATATGAGATGTTACTTATGAAAAATGAAATCTTGTGGTCTACTAAAATGATGAAAATGAATGATTATGATAAACTAATGAACTCACCAACCTTTTGGTTGACACTTTAAAGCATGTTTATTCTCAGGTACGAAAGAAATCTTCCACTGTGCATTTGCTCATTTTAGAGATATTACTTGGAGTCATTCATGACATATTTCAAAAGACGTTGCATTCGAGTCGTTGAGTTATCAAGATTATTATTAAGTCAATTATAGTTGGATGTATTATGAAATGGCATGCTTATCGTCAACTTTCGATGTAAAGAAAGTTTGTCTTTCGAAAAACGAATACAATGTTTGTAAAATGTATCATATAGAGGTCATGAACCTCGCGATGTAATCAACTATTGTCAATCGTTTATAATCGATATGGACTTCGTCCAGATGGATTAGGACGGGTTATGAAAGTTGGTATCAGAGCGGTGGTCTTAGCGAACCAGGTCTTGCATTAGTGTGTTTAACTGGTAGTCGTTAGGATGCATTAGTGAGTCTGGACTTCAACCGTGTCTGCATGTCAAAAGTTTTGCTTATCGTTTTTGTCAGAAATCATCTGCTTATCATCCTTAGGAAATTACCTGCTCATTATTCTTAGTCTAGACACGTTTTACTGCATTGACTGCATGAATAGTGTATAGACAAAATTCATATTTTAGCGTATCTGACAATTCATATCTTAGCGTATTTGTTATTGTTACCTTTGCCTGACAGCTTCCGTAGATTCCTCCGTAACTTATGGGATTTGAGTATTATATATACATATGTAAATTATGTATTGCAGGGTACTGATCTACATCCTATAATCTATTTCTTATCGAAAATCCTTTATCTGATTGTACGAGATGAATCCCTCAACCAGTTCGAGTCCCTCAGATTTCGATAGCTATTCCGATAGTTATTTTGACAACTATTCCAACATGGATATTCACCTAAGCTTCGAAAGCGGTGTCACCAGAATGAATCAACCAATCAACCATCCCCAATTCATCTGATGGGTTCGTAGTCGACTTAACTGATGGAGACGAGAGGAAGGCGATCCTATCCACCCACCAACCGAATTTACCTCATAGCAATGAACCTGAAGCACTTACCGGCGAACCAGTCCGAAACACCATTTTCAACCTCATTTCCCGAATATCTCACAACGATTGTATTCTATCTAAAATTCTAAACCTTATTCATCCGCTCGTTCCGACTGACAATCAACCCGGAATAATGGAAGAAGTCCACGAGCTTTGCACCCGAGTTATAGCCTTGGAAAATATGGTGCAAAACGTACCAGCTTCAGCCACATCACCGGCATCAACAGTACCACCAACAACACAAGTTTCAACATCACATGCCCCAATATCTCATTCTGTACCTCGAGTATAATCATCGTTCTACGAATCATTCTACATTATTTATCTTCGTTCACCATGGCGATTATGTAATCTTTAATGTTTTAGAGATTATATATTCTTTTTATAACGGTAAATCAAATGAGTCTAATATCATATTGACTCATTAAATTCATGATTACATCTGAAGAAAATATATATGTAAGTATATTTTCATAAAGATTGTAATTAAAATTCTTTTGTACAAACCGTTAATGGTGAAAATATTTTAACGGGTAGGTAATACCCGAGGAATATTTAGATTTCACATTAATAAGTTACACTGTACATTCTTCAAAGCTGATTCAACAGTCGTTTACTATCCTATTTACGTCCACCGATATACAAATCCGTTCACCACAGAATAACCATATTCATCCAATTTCATATTTGGATTTTGATTTCTCAAAAATCAAGTGGCATAATGAAGAAAACATTTGACAAAATAAAATTTGTTAGAAATAAACAAATTAACTATGAGAAATTTTGTTAAGAATCCACGCTAACTGTTCCTAGCTAATTGTTCCCAGCTAACTGATTACACTTTATTTATCACAATTTAATTATCGCAATTTACATTCTCGCAATTTTATTTATCGTCATTTAATTTCTGTTATTTACTTTACGCATTTTATTTATCGTCATTTAATTTCTGTTATTTATTTTACGCACTTTAAATATCGGGACACGTATACAAGGTTTTGCCATATCATATCGACGCATATATGTATATTATTTGGAATAACCATAGACACTCTATATCCAGTAATGATCGAGTTCTCTATACAGGGTTGAGGTTGATTTTACAATAATATATATACTTTGAGTTGTGATCGAGTCTGAGACATGTACACGGGTCATGATACGTATTAATTAATTCGAATATTATATATTAAACTATATATGAATGATTGAACTGTTAACTGTGGACTATCGACTGTGGACGAATAATATTGGACAATTAAAATGAATTAAAATACTAATTATAACATATGAAACTAAATAATTCTTCAAGTTTGCCACTTGATTTCATCCTAAATTTCATTTGTATCTTGACGATTACGATCTGCAAACCTTTCATGATTCTGGAAAACACCTCAAACTAAAGGATGAACCAACCGCACTTCATCCACGGAAGAAAAGATTGATGCATATAGTTATGCATCTGAAAAACTCTTGGAAACTGAATAAACGTTTAACACGTAATTGTGCTAATTCCTTAGTGTTATTATTACCCAAAATAACTTGATAATCTTTTTTCAAAGTAGCGAATTTTATCACAGCTCCAGCAAGATAACTTAGACTTTTCGTTCGAAACAACCTTATTATAACCTTGATATATATGCGTGCTCTTTTATTGTTATCGGGGAACCTTTCATATTCTACCATATTACCAGCAGACGTACCAACAACCTCGTTGCTTATTGGTTTAAATCTCTCTGATAAATCATTATATTTATTTATTGAAACCCTATCATATACACATCCGCATCTTGTAACGAGAACTGCCATACCAATTATCGGGAATCAACAATCAGTACTTTGAAAACGCACATCATATCTACATCAACAGTTATATGTATAACATTTATCTTTTAGAATTATGGTCTTTCATTCTGAAATTCTGAACAGTACTCAGTCTACAAACCAATACTCTGAATGTTGAAAAAGCTGAATGAAGCAGCAGAAACTGTAGACAACCGTAAATGACCTTAATCGTCGGAAGTTTAATGATAAAGAATAGTATGTTGGAAAAGCTCAGAAAAGTTGGAACTGAAAAATGGATTGAGCTAACCATGAAGGAGACCAAGGAAAAATACAAGGACCATACCCTATATTCAAAGAGTCCAGATAATTCTGGATCCGTTGAAATCTTTAGAGAATATCTTGCTCCGAAGTCATGTTAAAATCTTGCGGAAAATCTTTCTCCATCCACCATCGAACTTAGAAATTCAAAAATATCATCATCAATATCTTCGATATTTCTAAGGATATTTTCATAAATATTCTCGTTCGAAATTATATACCTATTCGTGTTTCCTATGTTTCATTATATTGGAAACTTCTTTAAAATCTAAGTTTAATTTATGAATGAATTTTGGAGAAATGTAAATAAATTGATGCATGAATTAGTATAATATAATGACACTTGATCAACGTGATTATATTACCGTAAGTCATGCTGTAGTGACCCGTTCTAATCCTCCTGGACGAAGTCATAAACATTTGGTCCCATTGCGATGATCGACTCCAAATAATGTCCTTAAATTGAGCAAATGCACAGCGGAAGACTTAATTCGTACCTGAGAATAAACATGCTTTAAAGTGTCAACCAAAAAGTTGGTGAGTTCATAGGTTTATTGTAATAATCATTTCAATATGTTAATAGACCACAAGATTTCATAATCATAAACATAATACACTCGCAAGTGTATGTAAAGCATTCTAAGTGGTTGAGCACTTGGTAACCATACTTAACATTTAATCAACGTCACATATTCCCTTTATTATGAAATCTCACTACACCATACCAAGTGTAGTCACGAAACGAAGTATTGTGCAACCGTTGAATACTGGTCGTCCAGTCCGGTTGGGGTTGTCAGGCCCGATAGATCTATCAACAGGATTCGCGTTTACAATACCACATGTAAATAGTAGTTACCAAGCTACAGGGAAGTATGCCAGTGGTACAACTCAGCGTAGAATATATTTTTAAGTACTTGTGTCTATTTCGTAAACATTTATAAAAGCAACGCATGTATTCTCAGCCCAAAAATATATATTGCAAAAGCAATTAAAAAGGAGCAAATGAAACTCACCTAATGTATTTTGTAGTAAAAATACATATAACTATATTGAACAATGCAGAGTTGGCCTTGGATTCACGAACCTATGTCAAGTATATATATTAACACAAAGTAGTAATCGAATAAGTTTATATATTATTATCAATAATATACTTGTTATATTATATGTTATATAGATAAATCTATATATTTTATTTAAGTAATACTTATAACATTAAATTTTTAATATACTAATTACTCATTAAATTATTATTTCATATATAATATTGATATTAACATAGTTATGTCTTATGTCATAAATTTATTTTTATATAGAAAATCCTTATTTGATATATTAATAATAATAATAAAATTAATGATAAAAATAATATTAATTATGATAAAAATCATGATAATTCTAATAATAATAAAAATGATAATTTTAATAATAATAAAAATATTAATTTTTTTTAATTTTTTTTAATAAAAATGTTAATTTCAATAATAATATTACTTTTGATAAAAGTGATAAATTTTAAAAATAATGATACTATTAGTGATACTGATAATAATAATAATAATAATAATAATAATAATAATAATAATAATAATAATAATAATAACAATAATAATAATAACAATAATAATAATAACAATAATAATAAATAAACTACCTTTAAGCTTTTTCCCAAAAAAAATGTCTTGGACAGGTCTCGAACCCGAGACCTCTCGGTACACAAATAAACACCCTCATAACCAATTAACATCACAAACTTCATCATTATTCACGTATCAAGTTATCATAACTCATACGTACATCGTGAATTTTTATTACCAAACCACATCATCAATCATATTTTCATTATTCATAATCATGATCACATATTCACATGAAATCATCATAATCATATGGTCCAACCTCATCATCATCGATTATCAATCAGGCAATCAACAAGGAACGAAATTTAGCTGTAATTGTTTTATGGAATGGTTTTGTTACACAAGTCCAATAACAACCTAATGGAATACGGCCCATATAATCAGAAATCCAATTAGTTTCTTGAGCCCAATTTCACGGTTTAAAGAGACATATGGTGGCCAAACAAGTATTTCTGTAACAGCCCAGCAAGATTAAATGCTTGGTCTTAGGATTCGTTTCATTAAAAAAAACAGAAAAGATGCAAGTTGCAGCCATGTGACCACTCTTATCATATTCTTTTAAAAATCCCATCATCATATCATAAACATCGAACATCACCTTTATCATTATCAATCTGATCATCAATATCATTATTAATATGTAAAGTAATTTAATCCCTCCTAATTATGAACTCGTCCCACAAGCTCTACACCACTTTTTGTTTTAGTTAATTCTCCAAGGCCCTACCACACCCAAGTAGATAATGAGTATGTCCCCAAATGATTTATTAACTTTATTATTTGTTGGCCACAAGGAAACCGTCCAAGAAATTTCAATTTACCATTCTTAATTATTATCAAATGGGTTTGTTTGGTTCGTGTATGGTTGTGGTTCAACATGAAAAAAGACTTAGTAGCTGTAGTAGTAGCTGCAAAAACAGTCGGATATCAATAGTAAAATGAGTGGATATTAGTGGTAAAACAGACGGACATCAGATGGTGTTTTACAAACTGTTGTGGGTGGTTTTGGTGGTCAAAAAATAGTAGCACATCAGCGGGTTTAATGGTGGTTTGTGTGGCGGTTTATGGCTGACGAAGAGCTGTAGCACCGCAGCAAAGTAACAGCAACTCGTGGCGTTTTTTTTTTCTTTTCTCAGACAAGTGAATAGAAATATGAAACAGTTTAAGTGAGTTGTTCAAAGGTGGTGATTTAATGGATTGCGAGTAAATTTAAAAACAACGAAGGTGGTGAAGGCTTAGTGAGGATCGAGTAGTAAGGCTGTAGTAACAATATATAATTTAGATGATGATGATCGATGTTTTGGTGATAATAGGTGTTAGGGTGGTGATGTATGGTAAAGGTGGTTTCGAGGGTGTGATGTAGTGTGGCCGGATGTGGCGGGTTTTGGTGGTAGTTCTTGATGGTGAGTTGGTGATCGATTGTTGTTAGTTAGGGTGATGCTCAAATGATAGCCAAAGGAAAAGTAATCGAGTGAAGGTGATTGTGTGATGTTTGTATATAAATATCCCAATATATGCATATGTAAAGATATATAGAGTTAGAAGATTGAAGATAACAAAGAAACACAATAATCAATCAATTATCAATTAAACACAGTGAGTAACACTAATCATTCCAATCAATCAATATCTATAATTGAGTCACGGACGAAAATATTTGAATCATGGAAAGTGGAAAAAGACGTAAAACTGAATTTGGAAATTGTTGTCTAATTATATGTATATTATTAATATTACTAATTATTTAATATAAATATATTAATAATAATAATACTTTTTATATTATTTATAAAAATAAAAGTAATGATACAAATAACAAGGATAATGATAATAATTTTAATAAAAATATTAAGTTTAATAAAAATTAGTAATAATAATACTAAAAATATTTAAATTACAACTAAATTATAATTTTACTCATTCATCCGAATCAACTAAATGGTGTATTACATCAAATTACATTTCAATTTAATATTTATTTTTTTAATATATTATATATATTTGTATATATAGAGATTCATTTGAAATAACGACTTTATTATATCATTTAATATTTTATATTCTTAATTCCAACAATTAATACTTTATTAATGTATTATTATACGTTTACAAATAATATTCATGTGTATATATATATATATATATCTATTTATAAATAGTTGTTCGTGAATCGTCGGAAATGGTCGAAGTCAAATGAATATATATGAAACAGTTCAAACTTTTTGAGACTCGACCTAACAGAATTTGCTTATCGTGTCAAAAATATTAAATCGTATCGATAGTTTGGTTTCAAATTAGTCGAAATTTTCCGGGTCGTGACAGTACCTACCCGTTAAAGAAATTTCGTCCCCGAAATTTGGTCGAGGTCGTCATGGCTAACACTAAAAATATTTTCATGACGAATAAGAATTGATATTTAGAATTTTATCATTATTGATTAATATAGATAAAACGATTCGATCATGTGAAGCGTATAAATGAAGCTACCACAAAAGAGTGAAAAGTTTCGTCTTAACTTTTGACGTAGTCATGGTGGATTTCTGGAATTCAAGAAATTTAAAGAAAACCTTCTAATCAGAAAGAAATGTAATAGCACGATTTATTAGCAATTTGTTACAATTACGGAAGAACAGAAATATCAAGGAAATATTTCCGTGATATGTTTAGAGATTAAGTAGAATGAAAGAGTTATGTAACATGGCACATGATGAGGATAAGGTCTATGAATTATCATCACGTTACATTAGAAATTTAGCATGATTTACTGTAATATAACCACGTTGGCCCGGCGTCATTATATTATACTAATTCATGCTTCAATTCCCAACACTTCTCCAAAAATCATCCATAATTTAAATTCAAATTTAAGAAATTTAGAAACTAAAATAGCTTCCTTTATGACGTAACACGGATAGCACGAAGAGATAGATAATTTCGGACAAGAATATATGTGAATATATCTTCAGAAATATCGAAGATATTTATGACGATATTTTGGAATTTCTAAGTTCGAAAGATGATGATGAAAAATTTTCCGCAAGATTAACATAACCTCGAAGTAAGGTATTCTCTAAAGATTTCTTCGGATCCCGAATTACCTGGATTCTTCGAATATAGGGTTTGGTCCTTGTATTTGTCCTTTGTTTGGTTAACTCAATCTCTTTTTTTTTCAGTACCAAATTTTCTATCGAGCATTCCCAACACTCCATTCTTTTATCATCACTTTTGGCCATTAAGACCATCTACAACATGCTGCTTCGTCAGCATTTTCAAAGTTAACGGATCTGAGTCATCGGTTATCAAACCGAGGTGGTTTCAGGAGAATTGTGTTTTTAGATGATTAAACACTGATGGTAATGTGGTGGAATATAAAAGGTTCCCCAGTAACAATAAAGAGTACGCATATATATATATATATATATATGTATATATATATATATGTATATATATATATATATATATATATCAAGGTTATGATAAGGTTGTTTCGGATGAAAAGTCGGAGTTGACTTGTTGGAGCTGTGACAAAATTTGCTACTTTGAAAGAGATTACCAAATTATTTTGGGAAATAATAACACTAAAGGAATTAGCACATCTATGTGTTAAACGTTTACTCAGTTTCCGAGTGTTTTTTGGGTGCATATATGCATAGATCTTTTCTTCCGTAGATGAAGTGCGGTTGGTTCATCTTCTCGATTGAGATGTTTTCAAGAATCATGAAAGGTTTGAACGCAAATTGTAATCATCAAGATACGAATGAGGTTTAAGATGAAATCAAGTGGCAAACTTGAAGAATTGTTTAGTTTCATATGTTATAATCAATATTTTAATTCATTTTAATTGTCCAGTGTTGATAGTCCTCAGTTGATAGTCCACAGTTAACAGTCCAATAATTCATATATAGTTTAATATATAATATTCGAATTAATTAATACGTTTCGTGACCCGTATACGTCTCAGACTCGATCACAACTCAAACTATATATATTATTGTAGAATCAACCTCATCCCTGTATAGCTAACTCCCGCATTACTGCATATAGAGTGTCTATGGTTATTCCAAATAATATATATAGATGCGTCGATATGATATGTCAAAACCTTGTATACGTGTCCCGATATTTAAAGTGCATAAAAATAAATAACAGAAATTAAATGACGATAAATAAAGTGCGTAAAGTAAATAACAGAAATTAAATGACGATAAGTAAAATTGCGAGAATGTAAATTGCGATAAATAAATTGCGATAAATAAAATGTAATCAGTTAGCTAGGAACAATTAGCTAGGAACAGTTAGCGTGAATTCTTAACAACATTTTTCTCGTAGTTAATTTGTTTGTTTCTAACAATTTTATTTTGTCCAATGTTTTCTTCATTATGCCACTTGTTGGATTCTGAAAAGTCAAAATTCAAATATGAAATTGAATGAAAATGGATATTTTGTGGTGAACAGATTCGTATATCGGTGAATGTAAATTGGATAGTAAATGATCGTTGAATCAGATTTGAAGAATGTATGGTGTAACTTATTAATGTGAAATCTAAATATTCCTCGGGTATTACCTACCCGTTAAAATATTTTCACCATTAACAGTTTGTACAAAAGAGTTTTTAATTACAATCTTTATGAAAATATACATACATATATATATTTTCTTCAGATGTAATCATGGATTTTATGAGTTAATAAGATATTAAACTCATTTAATTTATCATTAGAACTAGATTACATAATCTCTAAAACTTTAGAAATTACATAATCGTCATGTCGAGCGAAGATAATCGATGTAGAACGATATGTAAAATGAAGATAAAGTAGATAGAACGATACGTAGAACGATGATTAGGCTCGAGGTACAGAATGAGATGTTGAGACATGTGATGTTGAAATTTGGGTTGTTGGTGGTACTGGTATCGATGTTGCTGATGGTACTGTTGGTACCGGTGATGTTGCTGAAACTGGTAAATTTTGCACCATATTCTCCAAATTTATTAAGCGAGTGTGAAGCTCGTTGACTTCTTCCATTACTCCAAGATGATTGTCGGTCAGAACGAACGGATGAATAAGGTTTAGAATTGTGGATAGAATATAATCGTGGCAAGATATTCGGGCAACGAGAGTGAAAATGGTGTTTCGAACAGGTTCGCCGGTAAGTGATTCAGGTACTTCGCCAAAAGGTGAATTCGGTTAGTGGAAGGGATCACCTTCTGCGCGTCTCCATTGATTAAGTCGACAACGAACCCATCAGATGAAGTGGGGATGGATGATTGGTTGACTCATTCTGGTGACACTACTTTCGGAGCTTAGGTGAAACTCCATATTAGAATAGCTGTCGAAATCCGAGGAATTCGAACTAGTTGAGGGATTCATCTCGTACGATCAGATGAAGGATTTTCGATAAGAAATAGATTATAGGATGTAGATTAGTACCCTGCAATACATAATTTACATATACATATATAATACTAAAATCCCATAAGTTACGGAGGAATCTACGGAATATGTTAGGCAAAGTTTACAGTAACATATATGCTAAGATATGAATTAGCAGATACGCTAAGATATGAATTATGTCTATAAACTATTCATGCAATCCAGGCAGTAAGATATGTCTAGATTAAGTATGATAAGCAAGTTATTCCCTAAAAATGATAAGCAGGGAATTTTCGAAACGGAATGATAAGCAAAACTTTTGACATGCAGACACGGTCGAAGTTCAGACTCACTAATGCATCTAATCAACTATCAGTTAGACACATTAATGCAAGACCTGGTTCGCTAAGACCACTGGTCTGATACCATATGTAGTGACCCGTCCTAATCCTCCTGGACGAAGTCATAAACATTTGGTCCCATTGCGATGATCGACTCCAAATAATGTCCTTAAATTGAGCAAATGCACAGCGGAAGACTTAATTCGTACCTGAGAATAAACATGCTTTAAAGTGTCAACCAAAAAGTTGGTAAGTTCATAGGTTTATTGTAATAATCATTTCAACATATTAATAGACCACAAGATTTCATAATCATAAACATAATACACTCGCAAGTGTATGTAAAGCATTCTAAGTGGTTGAGCACTTGGTAACCATACTTAACATTTAATCAACGTCGCATATTCCCTTTATTATGAAATCTCACTACACCGTACCAAGTGTAGTCACGAAACGAAGTACTGTGCAACCGTTGAATACTGGTCGTCCAGTCCGGTTGGGGTTGTCAGGCCCGATAGATCTATCAACAGGATTCGCGTTTACAATACCACATGTAAATAGTAGTTACCAAGCTACAGGGAAGTATGCCAGTGGTACAACTCAACGTAGAATATATTTTTAAGTACTTGTGTCTATTTCGTAAACATTTAAAAAAGCAACGCATGTATTCTCAGCCCAAAAATATATATTGCAAAAGCAATTAAAAAGGAGCAAATGAAACTCACCTAATGTATTTTGTAGTAAAAATATATATGACTATATTGAACAATGCAGGGTTGGCCTTGGATTCACGAACCTATGTCAAGTATATATATTAACACAAAGTAGTAATCGAATAACTTTATATATTATTATCAATAATATACTTGTTATATTATATGTTATATAGATAAATCTATATATTTTATTTAAGTAATACTTATAACATTAAATTTTTAATATACTAATTACTCATTAAATTATTATTTCATATATAATATTGATATTAACATAGTTATGTCTTATGTCATAAATTTATTTTTATATAGAAAATCCTTATTTGATATATTAATAATAATAATAAAATTAATGATAAAAATAATATTAATTATGATAAA
Organism: Rutidosis leptorrhynchoides; assembly: GCF_046630445.1. Classification (NCBI taxonomy): domain Eukaryota; kingdom Viridiplantae; phylum Streptophyta; class Magnoliopsida; order Asterales; family Asteraceae; genus Rutidosis; species Rutidosis leptorrhynchoides. Next base: position 52,105,005 of record NC_092341.1, read on the forward strand.
AATCATGATAATTCTAATAATAATAAAAATGATAATTTTAATAATAATAAAAATATTAATTTTTTTTAATTTTTTTTTAATAAAAATGTTAATTTCAATAATAATATTACTTTTGATAAAAGTGATAAATTTTAAAAATAATGATACTATTAGTGATACTGATAATAATAATAATAATAATAATAATAATAATAATAATAATAATAATAATAACAATAATAATAATAATAACAATAATAATAAATAAACTACCTTTAAGCTTTTTCCCAAAAAAAATGTCTTGGACAGGTCTCGAACCCGAGACCTCTCGGTACACAAATAAACACCCTCATAACCAATTAACATCACAAACTTCATCATTATTCACGTATCAAGTTATCATAACTCATACGTACATCGTGAATTTTTATTACCAAACCACATCATCAATCATATTTTCATTATTCATAATCATGATCACATATTCACATGAAATCATCATAATCATATGGTCCAACCTCATCATCATCGATTATCAATCAGGCAATCAACAAGGAACGAAATTTAGCTGTAATTGTTTTATGGAATGGTTTTGTTACACAAGTCCAATAACAACCTAATGGAATACGGCCCATATAATCAGAAATCCAATTAGTTTCTTGAGCCCAATTTCACGGTTTAAAGAGACATATGGTGGCCAAACAAGTATTTCTGTAACAGCCCAGCAAGATTAAATGCTTGGTCTTAGGATTCGTTTCATTAAAAAAAAACAGAAAAGATGCAAGTTGCAGCCATGTGACCACTCTTATCATATTCTTTTAAAAATCCCATCATCATATCATAAACATCGAACATCACCTTTATCATTATCAATCTGATCATCAATATCATTATTAATATGTAAAGTAATTTAATCCCTCCTAATTATGAACTCGTCCCACAAGCTCTACACCACTTTTTGTTTTAGTTAATTCTCCAAGGCCCTACCACACCCAAGTAGATAATGAGTATGTCCCCAAATGATTTATTAACTTTATTATTTGTTGGCCACAAGGAAAACGTCCAAGAAATTTCAATTTACCATTCTTAATTATTATCAAATGGGTTTGTTTGGTTCGCGTATGGTTGTGGTTCAACATGAAAACAGACTTAGTAGCTGTAGTAGTAGCTACAAAAACAGTCGGATATCAATAGTAAAATGAGTGGATATTAGTGGTAAAACAGGCGAACATCAGATGGTGTTTTACAAACTGTTGTGGGTGGTTTTGGTGGTCAAAAAATAGTAGCACATCAGCGGGTTTAATGGTGGTTTGTGTGGCGGTTTATGGCTGACGAAGAGCTGTAGCACCGCAACAAAGTAACAGCAACTCATGGCATTTTTTTTTTCTTTTCTCAGACAAGTGAATAGAAATATGAAACAGTTTAAGTGAGTTGTTCAAAGGTGGTGATTTAATGGATTGCGAGTAAATTTAAAAACAACGAAGGTGGTGAAGGCTTAGTGAGGATCGAGTAGTAAGGCTGTAGTAACAATATATAATTTAGATGATGATGATCGATGTTTTGGTGATAATAGGTGTTAGGGTGGTGATGTATGGTAAAGGTGGTTTCGAGGGTGTGATGTAGTGTGGCCGGATGTGGCGGGTTTTGGTGGTAGTTCTTGATGGTGAGTTGGTGATCGATTGTTGTTAGTTAGGGTGATGCTCAAATGACAGCCAAAGGAAAAGTAATCGAGTGAAGGTGATTGTGTGATGTTTGTATATAAATATCCCAATATATGCATATGTAAAGATATATAGAGTTAGAAGATTGAAGATAACAAAGAAACACAATAATCAATCAATTATCAATTAAACACAGTGAGTAACACTAATCATTCCAATCAATCTATATCTATAATTGAGTCACGGACGAAAATATTTGAATCATGGAAAGTGGAAAAAGACGTAAAACTGAATTTGGAAATTGTTGTCTAATTATATGTATATTATTAATATTACTAATTATTTAATATAAATATATTAATAATAATAATACTTTTTATATTATTTATAAAAATAAAAGTAATGATACAAATAACAAGGATAATGATAATAATTTTAATAAAAATATTAAGTTTAATAAAAATTAGTAATAATAATACTAAAAATATTTAAATTACAACTAAATTATAATTTTACTCATTCATCCGAATCAACTAAATGGTGTATTACATCAAATTACATTTCAATTTAATATTTATTTTTTTAATATATTATATATATTTGTATATATAGAGATTCATTTGAAATAACGACTTTATTATATCATTTAATATTTTATATTCTTAATTCCAACAATTAATACTTTATTAATGTATTATTATACGTTTACAAATAATATTCATGTGTATATATATATATATATATATATATATATATATATATATATATATATATATATATATATATATATATATATATATATATATCTATTTACAAATAGTTGTTCGTGAATCGTCGAAAATGGTCGAAGTCAAATGAATATATATGAAACAGTTCAAACTTTTTGAGACTCGACCTAACAGAATTTGCTTATCGTGTCAAAAATATTAAATCGTATCGATAGTTTGGTTTCAAATTAGTCTAAATTTTCCGGGTCGTGACACATGCTGAGTTTCTAATGGAACATGATGATTCATAGACCATAACGTCATCATGTGCCATGTTACATGACTCTTTCATTCTGCTTAACTTCTGAACATATCAAGAAAGTATATTCTTGATAGTTCTATTCTCAATGATTCTAATAATTTGACAAATCAAATCGTATGATTTCGTTCTTTCTTGGTTAAAACATTAAGTTCATTCGAAACTCTGTACTTACGAATTCTGGACCGTTGCTCACTTTACTAGAGGTCGAGAGGATAATAAAAAGGCAAAGAGATACAAAATATAAGAGAAAATATAAAGCCCAATAACAACACGGAGGTTACAAACCATGGATATTAATACGAATAGCAATATAAAGACACGGTATAATTAAGAATAGTATCACCCCAAGGTAATAGTGGAAGTAAACAGATTTTCTGGTAGAAGATTGAAACGAAGGATGACATAAATGATAATTAGGAAAATATCAAGGATTAGAAATGGATTAAGCATTTTCACAACCTTTTAAATGTGTGAACTAAGAAAGAAAATATAGGAAGGGTGAGAATAATGGGACTGAAGAGTTTAACTTATAATGGAAATATCAGACAGAGTAATCGAGGCAGATCACCGTATTTAATTATAGAGAGCTTAATTTCTTTATTCGCCGAGGAATCAAACCTTTTAGATTTCGAAGATTTTCTTTATATCCCTTGAATTCCGGAATTCAACCAAGAAAATATCAAAAGTCAAGATGCACCATATTTTTCTAAATTCAACTATGACTAGTCAAAAGTTATGATGAAACTTGTCTTTCTCATTTCACTATTTAGTGATAGCTTCATTCGTATGCTTCGAGTAGTTGAATTGTTTTATTCAATTTATTCAATGGTGATAACACTCCATTCTGCAACTCTTATTCATCATGAAAACATTTTTATTATCAGCCATGACAACCACACTCAAATTTCGGGACGAAATTTCTTTAACGGGTAGGTACTGTGACGACCTGGAAATTTCCGACCAAAATTTAAACTTGATATTCATATATTTCCGACACGATAAGCAAAGTCTGTAATATTGAGTCTCGAAAATTTTTGAACTGTTTTCATATATGCATTTACCCTTAGACCGTTCTCAAAGATTCACGAACAACTAATTGTAAATAGATACATATATATTTAAAAATATAAATACATGTGTTATTATAATTATTAAATATTACATAGTTAATAATTGTAATATTAATTACAAGTTTAATCTTAGTTGTTATATTATTAATAATTAATAACAATACCATGAATACTATTAAAATTATAATATGAAATTTAACACATTTGATTTGTTATATTATTGTTATCATTTTTAATATCATTATTATTATAGCTAGAAGTAAAATTTTAATTTTTGTTATTATGATTAATATTAGTATATATTTAAATATTACATATATATTTAAAAATAGATACATATATATTTAAAAATATAAATACATGTGTTATTATAATATTAAATATTACATAGTTAATAATTGTAATATTAATTACAAGTTTAATCTTAGTTGTTATATTATTAATAATTAATAACAATACCATGAATACTATTAAAATTATAATATGAAATTTAACACATTTGATTTGTTATATTATTGTTATCATTTTTAATATCATTATTATTATAGCTAGAAGTAAAATTTTAATTTTTGTTATTATGATTAATATTAGTATTATTATTAGATATTATTATTATTACCATTATCATTATGAATTGTTATTATTGTAAAAGATTATTTTATTAGAAAATAATACATTTTTTCTTTTACATTAATAATATTATTATTGACATTTTTATTATTATTATCTTATGATTATTGTAATTAATATTATTATTAATATTATTTATTATTTATTATTTTATATTAATAATGTTTAATAATACAGATAAAATGGAATCCAACTATCTGCTTTTAATCTATCTGATTTTGTGACCCAACTCTTAATAACAAAACAAGAATCTATAAGACATCAACTTCATTCGTACAAATTTGTTGAATTTCAATCCCTACTTTTCATTTCTTTCTTCTGTCTCTATTCTTGTTTAAGCATCGAATTCAATAATAATACATCCAAATCTGTTACACATCTCTATCTGATTTAACCTTTTCTTTCTCTTCAGTTCTTGATAGATGAACCTGTCAACTTCATAATTGTCCTTCGAATCTTGTACTACATAATTCTGCCTCAAATTTTGTTATACGTCCAAATCAAATTACAATACAAACAATCAAGTGTACTGCATCAAATATTCGATTACCAATTATATATATAATTCTATCTTCACAATGGAATTGAAATTAAAAACATAAATTAACACTCACTTGTTTTTCACCTATCCACCTCACACCATTTCAATCAACATCAATTATCTTCATCGAAAAACCAAGTCATCATCGTCATCACTAAATCTTGGACTCCTTCGAGCTCCTTATCGAACCATCAACCTTGCTCATTCTTCTTGAACCCTAACTCACTTTCACGAGCTTCAGTTGCCACCATGGAACACCAGAGAACAAACACCACATCGCCACTACCACCACCATGCTCGATCACCATCAAACTACTATCATTGAATCACTAACTCCACGACTTCACTACCACCAAACCCACGACTATCAACCCATCACCATCGCTTATATTACTAATATAGTTTAAACGAAAATCACCATCCTCGACCACCTTAACCAAAGCATCGATCATCACCACCTTGTATCTCTCTAACCACCTCTCTCTCTCTCTCACCATTTTAATTTCTTGTGAACTTAAAGACCACCACAGCTATTAAACCGTTAAACTAAATTTATGTTTAGTATTAGTAAACGCCACCCTACAACATTAAAACCACCCAAACCACCACCAAGAACCTCGCACCACTCACATCCGCCACCATATAGTTATTTACGTTCTTTTCCTTCTTTTTCGAAGCTAAAAAGCTGCTGATGCAGCCGAACTGTTTCTGTTACTATACATTTTTCTAAAAAGGAAGCTGTGAAAGATGGATTGTAGAAGAACAATTAAACAAGAGAAAAAGGAGGGGATGATACACGATGATTATGGCTGGCAATAGATGAATAATATAAATAATAATGAAACAATAAAGTGAACAATGGGATTTTCTTGGATCCTAATTGCAAGTACAGCACGTTTATGGCCAACCTTTATAACTCCAACAAAACCCACATTCATCCCACTAGTTGAATATTAAAATGGGAATGGAAAGAACCGAATTATATTTCTTTTTATACAGCTAGTCGATTTATTTTTTTTATGCATGAAGGCTAGTGGCTTGATTGTGATAAGTGGGATATGCTTTCTTTTGTGGGGGACCGAAATTTGACCAAGGAGATTAAGATTGGTGATAAGCGATTTTGAAGACCCATGAGTGATTAAGAATACGTTGAATTGGGGAAGAGTTAATAAAGTAATGTTTCTGCTTTTGGGTTCCATATGCAAATATAATAAAGATAGAGATTATTATTATGTTGAATCACGATTCCTATTCTGGTTTCGGTCTAGAACATATTAATGGGACTAGACAAGTGGGTCGTTAATGAACTACAATGATATCAATTTCATATTGGGTCAAAACCCCATTTTAGATGGCTTAAAAAATGATGATAAATGGAAGCAACAATTAGAACGATGATGGGAATGGTTTATGATGATAGTTAGATTAAAGATGATTATGAATAGTGAAGATGAGGGTGATGTATAGGATATACGGATGATATTGTATATGATGATCATGAGTTATGATGATGATGGTTAAAGAATGGTATAAGGAAGTAGGATGATAATAGTTATGAATATAGATGATGAAGATATAAATATATGGGTTAAAGATTAAGAAGGAAAAGAGCACAAAAATAAGATGAATTATATAGATATTAGGTCCGTGAGAGTTCAGAAAAGTAGGCAACAGAGGAACAGCTAAGAATGTTATCGGGTTAACGGGAGGTTGCGGGTTTGAGCCCGGGCATGGGCAGTTAATTTTTTTTTTTTTTTTGGAGCTTTTCTTCTGAGGTAGTATCTATTATTACTCCTATTATTATTAATATCATCATTATCATCACTATTATTGTTATTATTACAAATAAATATTATTTTACAAAAATACATTACAAATATATTAATATTAAACTCTACTAAATTTTTTTTATTGTTAAGATGATATTAAGTAAGCTATATAAAAAATATATTAATAATGTAAATATATATATTCTTATCACACATAAACCTTGAAATAAATTTTTAATTTAATATATTATGATAAATGATAAAAATTATATTATTAAACTACTTTAATAAATATTTACTCTATTAATGTTAATAAATGCATTATAGAAATAAATATTTACTACTTAAACAATATAGGATAAATATAACTTATTTAGTAATATGATATGTAATTTATTAATAAATTGTTAGTTGTTATTATATGTGTTAATATACATAATTGATATAGGTTCGTGAATCCGAGGTCAACCCTGCATTGTTCAATATCGTCATATGTATTTTTACTACAAAATACAGTATTGTGAGTTTCATTACTCCCTTTTTATATATATTTTTGGGACTGAGAATATATGCGCTGCTTTTATAAATGTTTTACAAAATAGACACAAGTGATCAAAAACTACATTATATGGTTGAATTATTAAACCGAATATCGCCCTTCAAGTCTGGTAACCTAAGAATTTAGGGAAATGGCCCCTGATTGACGCGAATCCTAAAGATAGATCTATGGACCTTGACAAGTCTCATTCGGGGTACGAATGCTTTAGTACTTCGAGATTATTATACAGACGAGAGGTTTTGTTTTGGGGATATTCTATGCATTAAGCTAACGTCAGTTACCAGGTGTTCAATCCATATGAATGATTTTTATCTCTATGCAGTTTGCGAAATGCCTGATATGAGATGTTACTTATGAAAAATGAAATCTTGTGGTCTACTAAAATGATGAAAATGAATGATTATGATAAACTAATGAACTCACCAACCTTTTGGTTGACACTTTAAAGCATGTTTATTCTCAGGTACGAAAGAAATCTTCCGCTGTGCATTTGCTCATTTTAGAGATATTACTTGGAGTCATTCATGACATATTTCAAAAGACATTGCATTCGAGTCGTTGAGTTATCAAGATTATTATTAAGTCAATTATAGTTGGATGTATTATGAAATGGCATGCTTATCGTCAACTTTCGATGTAAAGAAAGTTTGTCTTTCGAAAAACGAATGCAATGTTTGTAAAATGTATCATATAAAGGTCATTAACCTCGCGATGTAATCAACTATTGTGAATCGTTTATAATCGATATGGACTTCGTCCAGATGGATTAGGACGGGTTATGAAATTACTGATCTAAAGTATGCAAAAAATAAATAATAAAAAAAATAAATAAATTAAAAAACCCGAAAATCTTTGTTTTTAAAACACTCGCTTTAAAACGATAAATTTTAATTATTCATTTAAATTATTTTAATAAATAAAGGTTTTAAAATATATATATATATATATATATATATATATATATATATATATATATATATATATATATATATGTTTGTAGTTTATCTCATGTATAAAACAGGGTAAAACAACGCACTTTCAAAGACTGATATTAAGTTCAGCAAAAGCTACTAATTTTGACGACAAGACGCAAAGTATCAAATGTGATATAAAATAATATGTTTGCAAACTCGGTATTTTTAATCACTTTTCTACACTAATCACCCTAATGAATTTATAATTATAGTCTGATTTCATGCAAATGAGGGCATTGCATGATCTCAAGTGTGGGGAAGGGTTATAAATTCTCTCGGGTTACTTAGTTTAATTGCCAAATTTTGTGAAAATTTGAAAAATTTTCAACTAAATGAATTCAAAATCATGTTTATACATATTTATGAACGATAAAACTAGGTTATAATACCGAAATTATTGTTACCTCGGAGAGAACATAAATGGAGAAACAACCTAAAATTCTTGAATTCATTTAAAATGGAATAAAGGAGAATAAAAAGGCAAAGAAAAGAATAAATAAAAGCTAAGTGTGGGAAGAATTTACCAAGTTCTTCAAAACATATATCACATATTTGTACAAGATTATTGCAGGTACTTTTGTTTTGGACTAAACTAATCAGTTTTACCCGATTTACTGTAATATATTTGAAAGAAAGATGGATCTACACGATGAATCATTTCCATCATTAAAAGGAATCAAAGTCTTCCGAAAAAGACACGTGCTTCTTGATTTAGGTTAGGAAGTTGTCGTCCAGACCAGCTGTAGGTTAACAAAAAATCTAGAAAAGTCATCTCAAAAATCAGCTGGAAATCCACGGACCTCAGCATCAAAAAGGGTCGCCAAGTGGTCAGACTTATCCTATCCATGAGAGGATCTGTCTCGTAAAATGGGTAGGGCGCCGTGCAAATTAGCTTGATAAGACTAATGAATCAGACCCCCAGAAAGGATTATCTCCTTTAAGATTGAAAATCAGCTTTTAAGCCTGATATTACTCAATCCTTGAGATTGAACTTAAAGATTGAGAATTCAAACTCATGGAATTCAATGATATCTAAACTCGAGCTTGAACGAGAAAATATGTTGATCAAATTTAAAACCGATTTATTTTCTGAAAATCCATTTTCAATGCGTTCATTACCATTGAACGTAAAATCCTGAGAATTCATCAGAATTCATTAGGTCACCTGAACTAAATCGGGTGTCAACCGTAAGAACGGTGGTTACATAGCATGGTCGAAGATAGGACCTTGTGCTAGACTGAAAAAACTATAGGGTGATCTTTGCAATTGCTCCTACAAAGGATAGTAATTGCATCCGACACGTTGTGGACCATGAACATCTGCATGTCATTAGACATTGCCTTAACAGTTGCTTGTTCATCGCTTTCCTTTACAACTGGACGGTAGTTTACCGAAAGGTAATATACAGAGCAAGTATACTGGACGTGTGCTTTCCTAATATAAGGTTAGCAAGTGGGTGACACAAAACCGCAAGTTTTGAGCTAAAATTTTAAAATCTGAAACCCACACAACCCACAAAAACATTTTGCAACACCGGTGAAGGGCTATTCTGGAAAACTTATCTAGGGTAAAAGCTAGAATAAATTTTCAAAAGATCAAATGTTTTCATAAAGATCCAATTTCCTTAAAGGATCTAAATTTTTATAGTCATGTGAGACTGTAAACCACATTGTTACTATCATTGTTTATAACGCCGTATCAAAATCACTGATGTATAAAGTGTGAGAATAAAAAAATAATTCGAGTGAAGTGTGATTTTAATTTCAAGTTCTGTATTGCTTGAGGACAAGCAACGTTCAAGTGTGGGAATATTTGATAATGCTAAAAAGGAACATATATTTCATAGCAATATCCTTCCAATATGTAAAGTTTTTAGTTGCAATTGTTCTATTTTTATGTAATAATCGTTTAAATAAATAAGTGCGAAGATAAAAGACAGAATCGACGATTTGAAGATGCAAATGACCAAAAAGCTAAAAAGTACAAAGTACAATCCAAGTGGTTCAATTTATTGATGAGAAACGCCTAAAATGACAAGAGTACAAGCCGTGAAACGCAAAGTACAAGATATCTAAGCGTACGAAAAGGCGTTCGAAAATTCGGAACTGAGACATAAACCGAGCATCAACGTACAACTCAACAGAGCCAAAATTACAAGTCAACTATGCACAAGAATATAATATAATATATATATATATATATAATTATATGAAATTATATATAATTATATTATATATTATAATATTCAGCAGCCCACGTTTAACTCAATTTGGTGAGCTGGAATCCGAAACTCCGCACTCGCGGAGCTGTAAGGCACAAAAGTACCGCACTCGCGGAGCTGTACAGTTCAAAGTGGGCCTATAAAAGCTCACGCATTCTGCTCGAATTCTGCATACCTTTTTCCAATCTCTCAATCTCTATATGTAATATATTTATTATAATTTTAATTTTAATTTAAGATTAATAATAAATTATGGTTTAGTTGGGTTATTGTAAGAAATGTTTTACGGGTTTTAAAGTCAGAACTCTGTCCGTGTAACGCTACGCGATAAATAATCACTGTAAGCTATGTTCTTCCTTTTTAAATTAATGTATCGTAACTAAGTTATTATTATGCTTATTTGAGCTGAAGTAATCGTGATGTTAGACTAAATATTAAAAATGGGGTTATTGGATTTTGTACCATAACTAATATTTAAACAAAAGACCGACACTTGTGGGCATTTGACTATGGACTATTAATAGATGGGAGGTATTGTCTAATTGAGTGACAACTCATTGGAGTCTGTCGAACCTATCTTCAAATGAATTAACTTAATAATTAATAATGATTATGGTTGTCCTATTTAGTGAGATTCATACGGAATCTATTATAATCATTTAACTAATTATTCGGGTTGAGTAATTGATTATTCAAACTGATCAAGTGGGTAAATTAATATTCATATCTAATCAAAACAGGGGTGGATTACATACAGTGATAACTGGTGTAATTGGTGACAGAAGTGATAACTGCGTCACACTTTAAATCTTTAATTAGTTGGAATATTTGACTTCGGGTATAAGGGTAATTTGACGAGGACACTCGCACTTTATATTTATGACCGATGGACTATTATAGACAAAAACCAGATAGGTTTCAAATAATCCAGGACAAAAGGACAATTAACCCAGAGTAATAAATTAAAATCAAAACGTCAAACATCATGGTTACGGAAGTTTAAATAAGCATAATTGTTCTATTTTATATCTCATCGTATTTTTATTTACTGTCATTTTATTTATTGTCATTTTAATATTGTTATTTATTTTACACACTTTAATTATTGTCATTTATCTTTACGCTTAAAATATAAAATCGACAAACCGATCATTAAACGGTAAACCCCCCTTTTATATATTATTATTACCATATATAATTATATACATTTTATATAAATATAGTTGTTAAAAATATAGTACGTATTCACTAGCTCCCTGTGGAACGAACCGGACTTACTAAAAACTACACTACTCTACGATTAGGTACACTTCCTATAAGTGTTGTAACAAGGTTTAGGTATATCCATCTATAAAAATAAATATTTCGCCGTATTTCATATTAAAAATAATTATATTTCGTACCCTTTTCTCGCACACCAGTAACGCTACGCTATTAATACTCATTGTAAGTTATGTTCAACCTTTTTAAATTAATGTCTCGTAGCTAAATATTATTATGCTTATTTAAGCTGAAGTAATCATGATGTTAGACTAAATATTAAGACAGGATTATTGGGCTTTGGACCATAATTGGGGTTTGGACAAAAGACCGACACTTGTGGAAATTGGACTATGGGCTATTAATGGGCTTTATATCTGTTTAACTGAATGATAGTTCGTTAATTTAATATAGAGATTTACAATTTTACGTATCTATAAATAACCACATACACTCGATCGGATACGATGGGCGGGATATTTATAAATACTAATAATCGTTCATTTGACCGGAGACGGGGATGGATTAATAGTCAATGGACTTGCTAAAACAGGGGTGGATTACATTCAAGGATACTTGGTGTAATTGTTAACAATGTATTAAAACCTTGGATTACATACAGTCGATAACCTGGTGTAATCATTAACAAAGTATTAAGACCTTCTTACAGTTTAAGTCCCCAATTAGTTGGAATATTTGACTTCGGGTATAAGGTTAATTTGGGGAAGACTCTCGTACTTTATAATTATGACCGATGGACTATTATGGACAAAACCAGATGGACATATCAAATAATCCAGGACAAAGGACAATTAACCCTTGGTAATAAATTAAAATCAACAAGTCAAACATCATGATTACGAAAGTTTAAATAAGCATAATTCTCTTAATTTATATCTCATCGTACTTTTATTTACCGTCATTTTATTTATCGTACTTTAAATTATCTTACTTTTAAATTATCGCACTTTTATTTATCGTCATTTACTTTACGCTTTAAATTAAGTCATATTTACATTTAATATTTTACATTAGGTTTTAACTGTGATATAAGACTTAAAATCGACAAACCGGTCATTAAACGGTAAAACCCCCCTTTTATAACAATAATAATATTACTTTTATATATATATATATATATATATATATATATATATATATATATATATATATATATATATATATATTTAAGTGTTCAAATAAAAAGAAAATATATTTTATATAAAGTATAAAAGTATTTTTATTAAGTTTTAAAAAAAATATAATTCTAAATATTACTTATATTTTAATTTTGTAAAAATTATAAATTAAATACATAATTAAAAAAAACAGTAAATTGAACCTGCGAATTTGAACCTGCATATAAATTGAATCTACATGTCATGCGATCGCATGGCTGCAGTGCTGTAAATCTATGCATTCGCATGGTTTGAGCTGACAGACCCAAAACCTCGTATACATTTATTACGCTGTTAGGTTAATTATTATTAATATTATTTAATCTTTTAGGGTTATTATTAATTATTATTATTAAACCTAATTAGGGTTTTAATTTAATATATTTAGTTTAGTTTAATTATAATTTGTTATTATTAGTTTTAATTAGTTTTATAAATTAATACTTTTATAAAATAATAATATAAAAATAATATTTATATAAAAATATGTAATTTTATCATTTTTTGTCTCTTTTTATAAATTGTATATTTTTAAATATTTGTACATTTATCGTTCGTAATTAGTTTTAAACTTAGTATTTTGCCATAGTTATTTTATATTTCTAGATTTTTAAGCTTTGACGTAAAATCCCTTAAGTACTTTTTCTTTAGATTAAGATTTAAGTGGTTTAGAATTTTGCGACGCCGTTTTAAGATTTTAGTACCGATTTAAGTAATTGCCGTTTTTCGTTTAGAATTCCTTTTAAGCTTTAATACCTTTAGTCGCAACTTTTAGTTTTAAGTTTTAGTTTGTTTTTAGACTTTTAAGTTTCGACGCTTTACTTTCTTATTATTTTTTCGACTGTTTGTTTTTCGACGTTTGTTTTTCGACTTCTTATTTTTTGATGTGCTTTTTATTTCTCATTTCTACGCTCTAGTTTTTAGGACATAGATTTTTATCTTCTTTAAATTTCGACGAAAAATTATTTTAAGCGGTTAAATTGATAGACATCCAAATTTTCTGGTTCGTAGTAATAGTTGGATTTGTTAGTGGTGAGTTGTGGATTTCCGATTTAAAGGGTCCTGGCTACCTGCTACATCTATTGGTTATTCGAAACATGGGCAAAAATCAGAAAAGTCTTTTAATTTGATAACTTATATAATTTTTATTTTTATAACTAATAGGATATTCAGTAAATGCTCCGAGCAAAACGTTCACCACCTTTCATACGTTCACCACATGTAACTCGATCAAGACATCTAGCCAATATTGTCGCCGTTGATTTTTCTTTAGAATCATCATCTAGTCGACCAAGTACTCCAATTCAAATTTCCGATAATCCATTTTTTGAACCTGACTTCACAATTGAGAACCCGAAGGATATTCAAGGATAATTCAGAGATCCTGAACCACTAATTATTCCTCCGGAACCACAAATTACTCATCCAGAGATTGTCGAGGAAGAAACCATTAATCAGAATCCTCTAGTGATTCAGATTCAACAAATTCAATCATGGAAAATCAGGAACCTCTAAGTATGGAAGATCGAATGAGAGCTACACGCACTGGCCAAGGTCATGTCATTACTCAACCAGACATTAATGCACCAGATTATGAAATCAAGGGACAAATCCTACACATGGTAACTAATCAGTACCAATTTAGTGGTACACCAAAAGAAGATCCAAATGAACATCTTCGAACCTTTAATAGAATCTGTACTCTAATTAAAATCAGAGAAGTTGAGGATGAACAGATCTATCTCATGTTGTTTCCCTGGACTTTAAAAGGAGAAGCCAAAGATTGGTTAGAATCGTTACTTGAAGGAGCGATTGATACATGGGATGTTTTAGTTGAGAAATTTCTTAAAAGATTCTTTCCGGCATCTAAAGCCGTGAAACTTCAAGGAGAAATTGTTACGTTCGCGCAAAAGCCAAATGAAACTCTATATGAGGCGTAGACAAGATTCGAAAAGTTTTTAAGAGGATGTCCTCAACACGGTTTAGACACTTATCAAATAGTACAAATATTCTACCAAGGATGCGATGTTGCTACAAGAAAAGACATTGACACAGCAGCTGGTGGTTCCTTTATGAAGAAAACCGCAACTGAAGCTCACAAAATTATTGATAACACAGCATCCCACTCACATGAGTGG
This sequence comes from Rutidosis leptorrhynchoides, assembly GCF_046630445.1. Lineage (NCBI taxonomy): Eukaryota > Viridiplantae > Streptophyta > Magnoliopsida > Asterales > Asteraceae > Rutidosis > Rutidosis leptorrhynchoides. Next base: position 52,120,015 of record NC_092341.1, read on the forward strand.
CACCAGAAAAAAGATATTCTTCGCTCATCTAAAGCGGCTAGAGCCGATTCTAGCCATGACTTTGATTCCATTTCCGCAAAGTTAGATGCTTTCGAGAGATGAATGAAAAAAATGACTAAAGATATTCACGCAATATGAATTAGTTGTGAGCAGTGTGGAGGACCACATTTGACAAAAGATTATCTCAGTATTGAACAAACAATGGAACAAAGAGAGAATGTTTCATACATGAACCAAAGGCTGGGAAATAATTATCAAAATAATTATCATCCGCCAAGACCAAACTACAATCAAAATCAAAATTATAACCGAAATATTCCATACAACAACCAACAAGGTCCTAGCAATCAACAAGTATCTAACAATACTTACAATCAGCAAAGACCTATTTTTCCAAATAAACCACCACAAATCGATGATAAAAAGACAAATTTAGAAAATATGATGTTGAAGCTAGTTGAATCTCAAACTCAATTTTTCACATCTCAGAAACAAACTAATGAACAAAATGCTCAAGCATTTAGAAATCAACAAGCTTCAATCCAAAATCTGGAACAAGAAGTAAGTAACCTAGCAAGGTTAATTGGGGAAAGAAAACCGGGGAGTCTACCTAGCGATACAAATACTAACCCCCGAAATGAAACAGCTAAAGCCATTACCACAAGAAGTGGTATTACACTTAAACCACCTGAAATGCCTGTAATTTCTGATGACTCTATTCCTACTACACAGGAACCACAATCTGAGCAAGAAAAGGAAAAAGAACCGGTAGTTGAAAAGGTTAATGAAGATAACACAGTTAAGGCTAAACCTTATGTTAAACCATACCAACCACCGCTTCCTTACCCGAGTAAAATGAGAAAAGAAAGACTTGAAGCCAAGCAATCCAAATTCTTGGATATGTTTAAATAAATAAATGTCAATCTTCCTTTCATTGATGTGATTTCAGGAATGCCAAGATATGCTAAATTCTTGAAAGATCTGATCACAATAGAAAGAAAATGGAAGAACTCTCGGCTGTTACAATGAATGCTAATTATTCTGCAGTGCTGTTGAATAAGCTAAAAGAAAAATTATCAGATCCAGGAAGTTTCACAATTCCATGTTTTTTGGGTAGTCTTAATTCAATAGAAGCATTGGCAGACTTAGGTGCTAGTATAAATTTAATGCCGTATTCACTATACGCTAAACTAGACCTCGGAGAATTGAAACTAACACGAATAAGCATACAACTAGCCGATCGATCAGTAAAATATCCTAGAGGGATAATGGAGAACATGCTAGTTAAAGTTGGTACTTTAGTATTTCCAGTAGATTTTTTTATTCTGGACATGGAAGAAGATTCTCGAGTTCCTCTTATATTAGGAAGACCATTCTTAAACACGGCTAAAGCAATAATAGACGTGTTTGGTAAGAACTGACCCTAAGTATAGAGGACGAGAGTGTTACCTTTTCTGTTGATAGAGCCATGCAACAACCGCAATCTGTAGATTATACCTGTTATTATGTTCAAACTATAGATTCACATGCAGAATTGTTACAAGAATTTCGAGAATTACAAGGAACGGGAGAATGTTCTTTTGGAGAAGGAACTGAACCAATTGATGAAGCTGAAATGTTATCCACACTCATGGCTAATGAATACGAACCAACAATAGAAGAACTTCAAATGCTGAAAGAAGAAGACAGATATCGATACAAATCATCGATAGAAGAACCACCGATATTAGAGTTAAAGCCACTTCCAACCCATTTGGAATACGCTTATTTACATGGTAAATCTGAATTACCTGTAATAATATCGTCTTCTCTTACGAAAAATGAAAAATCTCGACTCATTTCTGTGCTAAAAGCTCATAAACCAGCTATTGCATGGAAGATTCATGACATTAAAAGCATAAGTCCTTCGTATTGCACACATAAAATCCTTATGGAAGAAGGTCATAAAACATATGTGCAACGCCAACGAAGACTAAATCCTAATATGCAAGATGTTGTTAAGAAAGAAATTATTAAACTGCTAGATGCTGGTTTAATTTATCCAATATCTGATAGTCTATGGGTAAGTCCAGTTCAATGCGTACCTAAGAAGGGTGGCATCACTGTCATCACAAACGAAAAAGATGAGCTTATTCCTACTAGGACTGTAACAAGATGGCGTATTTGTATTGATTATAGAAAATTAAATGACACAACCAGAAAAGATCACTTTCCCTTACCTTTCATTGATCAAATCCTGGAAAGATTAGCCGGAAATAGTTACTATTGTTTTCTTGACGGTTTCTTCGGATATTTTCAAATTCCAATAGCACCCGAGGACCAAGAGAAAACCACGTTCACGTACCCTTATGGTACTTTTGCTTACAAACGCATGCCATTAGGACTTTGCAACGCCCCTGCAACCTTTCAAAGGTGCATGATGGCGATTTTTCACGACATGATAGAAGAATGCATGGAAGTTTTCATGGATGACTTTTCAGTCTTCGGTGATACTTTTGAAACATGTCTAGTTAATCTTGAACGAATGCTTATTAGATGCGAGCAATCAAATCTAATTCTTAATTGGGGGAAATGTGATTTCATGGTTAAAGAAGGCATCGTTCTTGGTCATAAAATTTCAAATGAAGGAATTGAAGTAGACAGAGCTAAAGTAGATGTAATTGAAAAACTTCCACATCCCACCAATGTTAGAGGAGTTAGGAGTTTTCTAGGGCATGCCGATTTTTACCGACGTTTCATAAAAGATTTTTCTAAAATTGCCACTCCTATGAATAAACTCCTAGAAAAAGATGCTCCATTCATCTTTTCGGATGAATGTATCAAATCTTTTAATATTCTTAAAGAAAAACTCACTAATGCGCCGATCATGATAACTCCAAATTGGAATCTACCATTTGAACTCATGTGCGATGCAAGTGATTTTGCAATGGGAGCCATTTTAGGACAAAGGATTGAAAAACGATTTCAACCTATCTATTACGCGAGTAAGACGTTACAAGGAGCACAAATGAATTACATAACTACTGAAAAAGAACTCTTTTCTATTGTCTTTGCCTTTGAAAAATTTCGTTCATATCTCGTTCTAGCAAAAATGGTGGTCTATACCGATCATTATGCTCTTAGATACCTATTTTCAAAACAAGATGCGAAACCATGATTAATCCATTGGATCTTACTCTTACAAGAGTTCGATTTGAAATTCGAGACAAAAAGGGAGCAAAAAATCTCGCCGCTGATCATCTTTCTCGTCTTGAAAATCCTGAATTAGAAGTTCTAAATGAATCGGCTATACAAGATAACTTTTCTGATGAATATGTATTGAAGATCGATTATAATGAAATTTCATGGTTTGCAAACTATGCAAACTACTTAGTATGTGGATTCCTTGAAAAAGGGTTGTCGTATCAAAAACGAAAGAAATTCTTTAGTGATATAAAACACTATTTCTGGGAAGATCCACATTTGTTTAAAAGTTGTCCCGATGGAATAATCCGCCGATGCGTATTCGGGGTTGAAGCTAGTCAAATTTTAAATCATTGTCACACAGGACCAACAGGAGGGCATTATGGGCCTCAACTCACAGCAAGAAAAGTCTACGACGCTGGGTTCTATTGGCCTACAATTTTCAAAGACGCACACCTTCTCTGTAAATCCTGTGATGCTTGTCAAAGGGCCGAAAAAATAAGTCAACGTGATGAAATGCCACAAAATTGATGGAATTCAACATTATAACAAGTATCTTAATGTTAATAGAAACATGAAACCAATTTTGGTTTGAGTTATCACAAGCGAAAGCATGATGATTAAGAAAACAAGTTTATATGTTAAACATTTATATTGAATTCCATATATGTATCAAGTCATGAAATAATGCTTACATATATAAAATAAGTGAGTAAGGAAGAAAGTAATACCTCCTCAACTTAATTGAGGGTGAGTTTGAAGAGGAAGAAGATGATGAAATAATGCACCAATACACCCTTGATATAGTTAGGCTTTAGAACCTTAATGAGCTAGCAACCTAAGCTTGAAACCCTCTTCTTTCTAACCCTGAAAACTAGACAGCAGCAAGTGAAAGAATGATGATGAATGAAGCTTCAAAACTATGAAACCTCAAGGGATAACACCCTAAACTTGTACCCAACACCTAATACTATGGTTAGGATTTAATTATACTTGATTATCACTTGAAAAACAAAGCTTAAGACCCCTTCTTTTCTGCTGTAAAACACGACAGAATGCAGCAAGCAGGAGCAGTTTTTTACTAGTTTTTCACTAAGGAATAAGTGCAATTGCATGTGGTTTTAAGTCTCCAACAAGTCCTACCTCTTGTACCCATGCACATGAGGAGTTGTGCTACTCAAAAGCAACAAGAATCTTCCATCTTTTGTACTCCTTGGAGACTTAAAATGCAGTCCACCATGAGGTGGTATTAATTTTTATAAAACTTGGTAGTTTTATAAAACATGTTATATAAAAATATGCAATTGTTACTTATATATATTTTATAAACCAACTTATAAAATATAACACAACATAATTATTTAAACCTATAAATAATTAAATATAAATTATCCAAATAATTTATCTCAAGTGATAATATTTTAGAAAACCGATTTTCTAAAGTCCAAGTGTCACGTATTTATTTAACGACCCAATCGTCGAGACTAAATACTTTATAAGGTGTCGGTAAGTTTGTTATTGGGTATGACCCGACTTGGATCATAACATACTAGCCACATTAATCTAATATGTCGATCGGGCATACGAAATACCTTCAATCTCCCACTTGCACGAGAAACATAAGAAATTAATGCAAGTGATGGATACCACCTAACGACCGTCCATCACCCCCAATATGTTATGACTTTGTGCCATTCAATAACATCATTCCTTTCGAGTTCCCATCTCGAATATGAATAGGTGAATCTTTTCATTATATCCTTTTGTCCTAGATGTCATGTTAAATCCAAGAGATACAGAGTGATCACTCTCTTTTAGATTTAACTTTATCAGGCCTTAGACATCTGACTCTCAACGAATAAGAGGGACAAATTCCATCTTGACTACATACGTCCTAAATATATACTTTGTATTATACCTGAGTTCTTCCTTATGAACTACCATATTTCAGAATAGCGAAGGAAAGATTTAAGGCTCAATACTTAGTGAATATCCGAACCCAATATGTATCTCAGGTCCGAGGATACAATGATATTCGCCTTTACTCAAGATTACATGTGATCAACCACAAAGGCTCCATTTAGTAAGTCTTGAGGGCGGGTCTTCCAATATTTGTATCCCACAAATATCTATGAACCTTGGTTGCAACCTGGCCCCACATTCAGCCCATGAATGTATACCAATCCAAGTTCATAATAGTCTAAACCTCACATTTGCTCCCATAAATGTGATCGACTACGGAATTTAGAATAATTACTTATTCATGGATAAAATATGCAAAATAGGAACATAACTCAAAATAAATTAATGCCATAACTATATTATTGAGTTCGAACAATTTCGTTCCGTTACAATACTTAAAACAGATCACAACCAATCACTAGAATATCGAAGCCCTAATGCACTAACATGCCCTTGATGTTTTGCACCATGTAAGAGCTTCGTGAGTGGATCCGCTATATTAAGATCTGTGTGAACTTTGCGAATACATATCTTTCCCTTTTCAACTTCATCCCTTATGTAGTTGAATCTCCGCTCAATGTGACGGGTCTTTTGGTGAGCACGAGGTTCCTTGATTTGAGCAATCGCACCCTCGTTGTCACAAAAGATCTCAAGAGGGTCCTGAATGGAAGGGACTACTCCTAAGTCGTCGATGAATTTCTTCATCCATGCAGCTTCCTGAGCTGCCAATGATGCGGCGATGTACTCCGACTCTGTAGTGGATAATGCAACAACATCCTGTTTTGAACTCTTCCAAGAGACCGCACCTCCATTTAATGTGAAGACATAACCGGATTGTGATCGAGAATCATCACGATCAGTTTGGAAACTCGCATCCATGTAACCTTTTACAGCGAGTTCCTCCTCACCAGACCCATATATTAGAACATATCCTTAGTCCTCCTAAGGTATTTCAATATACTTTTAACAGCAATACAATGACTGTTCCCTGGGTTATTCTGGTATCTACTTGTCAAGCTTAGAGCGCATGATACATCCGGTCTAGTGCATATCATTACATACATGATTGATCCAATAGTAGATGCGTATGGGACATTCTTCATTCTCTCTTGTTCATCTTTCGTGGTAGGACACTGAGATGAACTAAGAATCATCCCTCTTTGAATAGGTACCAAACCTTTCTTTGAGTTCTCCATCTTGAACCTTTTAAAGACCTTTTCAATGTATGCACTTTGATTTAAAACTATCAATTTCTTGGATCTATCTCTATAGATCCCAATCCCCAAAACATATTGTGCTTCTCCAAGATCCTTAATGGAGAAGCACTTACTTAGCCAAGTCTTAACACCTTGCATCGTAGGAATATCGTTCCCAAGTAACAATATATCATCCACGTATAGTACGAGGAACATGATGGTGCTCCCACTAGCCTTCTTGTATACACAAGCTTCATCACCATATGTAATGAAGCCAAATTTCTTTGCCTCCTCATTAAAACGATGATTCCACATTCTAGATGCTTGTTTCAATCCGTAGATTGATTTCTTTAACTTGCATACCTTTTTAGGATATTTCGGATCAACAAAACCTTCGGGCTGTACCATATAGACATCTTCCTCAAGATATCCATTTAGGAAAGCGGTTTTGACATCCATTTGCCATATTTCATAATCATAATGAGCAGCAATGGCAAATAATATCCTAATAGACTTTAGCATTGCCACAGGTGAGAAAGCTTCATCATAGTCAACCCCTTGAGTTTGCGTGAAACCTTTTGCTACAAGTCTAGCTTTGTATGTATCCAAGTTTCCTTGTATGTCAGTTTTCTTCTTGAAAAGCCATTTGCAATCAACTAGCCTAGAGCTAGGAGGTTGCGCAACAAGTTCCCAAACTTGATTGTCATACATGGATTGCATCTCGGCGTTCATGGCTTCCTGCCATTTGTTTTTATCAATCCTTGATAAAGCATCTTTGTAGTTTGTGGGTTCATCCAAATCAACCACATAGCAACCATCCATGAGCAACCCATATCTCTCGGGAGGATTACTAATCCCACTAGATCTTCGAACGTCTTGTATACTTTGATCAACCACTTGATCATTCTCAACATTTTCATGTTGAGTGCTAGCGTCAACCAATTGTGTATCATCTACTTGATCTTGAACCTCCTCAAAATCTATCTTCCTTTCACTATTACCTTCCATTAGGAATTTAGTTTCAAGGAATTCCGCCTTTCGAGCAACAAATACAGTTTGCTCGGATGGATCATAGAAATAGTATCCCATATCATCCTTGGGATATCCTATGAAGATACACTTCGCGGATCGAGCATGCAACTTATTAGCATCATAGTGCTTAGGATAAGCTTCACATCCCCATACTTTCAAGTATGATAGAGAAGGAGGTTTTCCAAACCACATCTCATGAGGAGTTCATTCCACTTTCTTAGTTGGGGCCATATTTAAAATACGAGCCACGGAGCATAGACAATAACCCTAAAATGATAGAGGTAACGAGCTTCTTGCCATCATAGATCGAACCATATCCATTAGGGTTCGGTTCCTCCTTTCGGAAACTCCATTAAGTTGGGGTGTTCCTGGTGGAGTAAGTTGTGAGATAATCCCACAACTCCTAAGATGATCTTGGAAAGCATCGCTTAGGTATTCACCTCCTCTATTGGTACGAAGTACCTTGATTGTCTTGTTGAGTTGATTTTGTACTTCGTTTTGATATTCTTTGAATGCTTCAAAAGTTTCATCCTTATGTCTTAACAAGTAAACATATCCGAAATGACTGAAGTCATCAATGAATGTAACAAAGTATCTTTCACCATTCATAGTCATGGGCTTAAAGGGTCCACATACATCCGAATGTATTAATCCCAATAAGTCTTTAGCCCTTTCATAGGTCCCTTTGAAAGGTGCTTTAGTCATTTTGCCTTGCAAACAAGATTCACATACATCAAACGAGTCCATCTCATTTGATTTCAAAAGTCCATTCTTTTGAAGTGTATGCATTCGGTTCTTGTTTATGTGACGAAGGCGACAATGCCATAAGTAGGAATCACTCAAATCCCTTTTGAGTTTCTTGGTGCTTGTATGGTATATTGAGCTACTAGATGATGTGTCATCATGAACCAATTCATAAATTCCATTTGAAGGCGAAGCTTTAAAATAGAATACATTATCTAAATAAACGTGGATATCATCATTAACAAAATTAAGATAAAAACTACATTGTTTTAAACGGGAAACTGAAATAATGTTTCGATATAAATCCGGTGCATACAAAACATTGTTCAAAATAAGTTCCAAACCACTTGGAAGTTTTAACACAAAGTCTCCTTGAGCCTTCACTTGTACTTTGGCACCATTACCCATAAAGAGACTTGATGTTCCCGCTTGCTTGCTACTTCTTTTGAACCCCTGCAAAGAATTGCAAATGTGAGTTCCACATCCAGTGTCTAATACCCATGTATTAGAAGAAGTAATACTAAGCTCTATATATACCATATATATATTACCTGAGGATTTCCCCGCATCCCTCTTTTCCTTCAACTCCTTAAGGTAGACCGGGCAGTTGCGTTTCCAGTGACCCATTTCACCGCAACCGAAGCACGGGTCTTCCTTGGGGTTTGCTTGTCCGGCAACCTTTTGCTTCTTGTTCTTGTTTTTGGTTGGGGTAACCATCTTCCCCTTTCCCTTGCCTTGATGGGCTTGTCCTTTCCTCTTAGCCACCTTTGGCTTAGAGGTGTTGTTACTTTTGGACCCACCATCATTGATCATTAGCACGGGCGAAGCCCTTTTACCCATGCTAGTTTCCTCCGTCCTAAGCATGCCATGTAGTTCTCTAATGGTCTTATCCATCCCATTCATATTGTAATTAATTACAAATTGGTCAAACCTCTTTGACAAGGAGTTTAGGATAAGATCCGTGGCTAGCTCATTAGATATGTTGAGATTAAGACGGTTTGCGCGATCAATAAGGCTTTTCATCTTAAGGACATAAGATGAAACGGATTGGGAGTCGTCAATACGACATGCATGAAGCGCTCGAACGGTCTCGAAGCGCTCGACACGTGCTTGTTGAAGGAACATCTCCTTCAATTGCATGATCATGTCGTATGCAGTATGATGCTCGAAATCCTTTTGGAGTTCGGGTATCATAGTCCCAAGCATTAGGCAAGCGACTTGCACCGAATCTGCGCAATACTTATCCCAATAATCCATGCCTTCCGTATCATCCTCGTCGGGTTGATCGGGAATGGGGTCTTCTAACACATACACCTTATCCTCAAGTTTGAGGACAATCCTGAGATTGCGGAACCAATCCATAAAGTTCGTATGGTTGAGTTTGTCTTTCTCGAGGAGAGACCTTAACGATAGGTTGTTCAAGTAAATAGGTGCGTTTTGCATGTTGTTGTTATTGGCGGCCATCTACAAAATTTAACAAAGTTTATTTAAGTATCGATTTTAAATTTAATAAACAATACCCTTTTAAATTTTAATTGACTTATTAAATATTAGAATCCAACGGTAAATCAAATTTCGGTTAGGTGACCTTTATCCCGTTATTTGATTTAGCTAGGTAGTCATTTATATGACAATTGCAATCCTTTTGCAACTTCTAAATTATGGGATCATGCAATCCTTTTGCATGGTATATTTATCCCATCAACGCCTATTTGTTCCTCATGCTTCGGTGACCCTAAGTTCATGATTCCCAAATCAAGTCGTCCTACTTGTGTAAACATGTAAAATTAACATACAAGTGGTTAGGTGACCTTTATCCCACAAGCATGCGTATTTTACCTTAACCATATTAGTTAGCTCATAACGGTTAGGTGACCTTTATCCTATTATGAGTTCCCTACTATGTTCAAGTGTCCCACAAAAGGATGGCGTTAAACTCGTTTAACTTTTTTTAGTTTTAAAGGGATTTTCAGCTTTCTTAATTCTAGTTTAAGAAAACATATCGCCATACACCAACATGCATTTAGTGTATGGTCTATTTGAAATCCATTTTCAAATCTTGTAATTTTAGCCAATTACTTGATATAAACCATTTTATATATATGATCCTTATCATGTTCTTTAATAACCGATTATTAATGTCCTTTTAGCCATTTTTAATTTAACCATTTAAATTGACGTTTTGCATGTCGTTAATAATGTATTAATTTAACCCATTAAATTGTCATTTTCTAGTTGTTGACTTGTGTGATTAACTTGTAGCATACAAACATACAATCCACATAATCATACAAAACAACCACGCATGCAAAATCATATGTTCACAATCAAGCCATTTTGGTGGACATTTATTTAGCCGAAAACAAATGCCACCGATAAAGGGGTTATAACACAAAGTAGGAGGTTTTAACCTCCCACTTAAACTTGCATCCAAATGCATCTTCATGTGTTCTTCAAATCTTCATCATCTTCACCATTTTACAAAATATATCCTAATACATTTTGTCTAAAAGAAATGAAATTACAACCTAATCTACTTTACATACCAAATATAAAATAAATTACATAACCAAATGAATTATTACATGCCAAATGAATAAATATTATTACAAAACAATTGAATAAATATTAATCAACCATGCATGCAACCAAACACAAGGTCAAGGCTTAGATTGTGAACATTTACATTCAACCAAAATTAGACCAAATGGAAGAACTCAAAAACCCATTTTGGGTCTCCTTAAATCCAAACCCACCCAAACCCGACAAGTTTTGCATTCCATTTTCATGCATGTACTTGAAATGCAAATATAGTGGGTTTAAAGACCATATAAGAAGCATAATCCATAGACCTCGGCTCTAGATACCATTGATGGAATTCAACATTATAACAAGTATCTTAATGTTAATAGAAACATGAAACCAATTTTGGTTTGAGTTATCACAAGCGGAAGCATGATGATTAAGAAAACAAGTTTATATGTTAAACATTTATATTGAATTCCATATATGTATCAAGTCATGAAATAATGCTTACATATATAAAATAAGTGAGTAAGGAAGAAAGTAATACCTCCTCAACTTAATTGAGGGTGAGTTTGAAGAGGAAGAAGATGATGAAACAATGCACCAATACACCCTTGATATAGTTAGGCTTTAGAACCTTAATGAGCTAGCAACCTAAGCTTGAAACCCTCTTCTTTCTCACCCTGAAAACTGGACAGCAGCAAGTGAAAGAATGATGATGAATGAAGCTTCAAAACTATGAAACCTCAAGGGATAACACCCTAAACTTGTACCCAACACCTAATACTATGGTTAGGATTTAATTATACTTGATTATCACTTGAAAAACCAAGCTTAAGACCCCTTCTTTTCTGCTGAAAAACATGACAGAATGCAGCAAGCAGGAGCAGTTTTTTACTAGTTTTTCACTATGGAATAAGTGTAATTGCATGTGATTTTAAGTCTCCAACAAGTCCTACCTCTTGTATCCATGCACATGAGGAGTTGTGCTACTCAAAAGCAACAAGAATCTTCCATCTTTTGTCCTCCTTGGAGACTTAAAATGCAGTCCACCATGAGGTGGTATTAATTTTTATAAAACTTGGTAGTTTTATAAAACATGTTATATAAAAATATGCAATTGTTACTTATATATATTTTATAAACCAACTTATAAAATATAACACAACATAATTATTTAAACCTATAAATAATTAAATATAAATTATCCAAATAATTTATCTCAAGTGATAATATTTTAGAAAACCGATTTTCTAAAGTCCAAGTGTCACGTATTTATTTAACGACCCAATCGTCGAGACTAAATACTTTATAAGGTGTCGGTAAGTTTGTTATTGGGTATGACCCGACTTGGATCATAACATACTAGCCACATTAATCTAATATGTCGATCGGGCATACGAAATACCTTCAAAAATGTCATTCAAGTATGTGAAGTATTCGACGTTTGGGGTATTAACTTTATGGGTCCATTTCCAAAATCTCATAATAATCTCTACATTCTCGTTACCATTGATTATGTATCTAAATGGGCGGAAGCACAAGCTCTCCCAACTAATGATGCACGAGTTGTAGTCAACTTCTTAAAACGTCTTTTTGCAAGGTTCGGAACACCGAAAGCTTTAATAAGTGATCGGGGTACTATTTTTGTAATAATCAACTTGAGAAAGTTCTCAAAAGATATGGAGTAACTCATAAAATCTCCACTGCTTATCATCCACAAACAAATGGACAAGTTGAAAATACCAACCGAGCATTAAAACGTATTCTAGAGAAAACTGTAGGATCAAATCCAAAGGAATGGTCCATGAAATTGGAGGATGCACTTTGGGCTTTTAGAACAGCCTACAAAACTCCAATTGGAACTACACCTTTTAAACTTGTTTACGGAAAAGCATGTCACCTTCCAGTAGAAATTGAGCACAAAGCATTTTGGGCTTTGAAGACGTTTAATCTTGATTTGCATGAAGATGGACGTCTACGATTAAGTCAACTAAACGAATTAGAAGAAATAAGACATGATGCATATGAAAATTCGTTAATCTATAAGGAAAGAACGAAGAAATGGCATGATAAAAGAATCAGAAGTTCAAGAGAATTTAAGGAAGGAGACAGAGTTCTTCTTTTCAATTCACGATTCAAGCTATTTCCTGGAAAATTAAAATCAAGATAGTCTGGACCATTCATAGTCAAAAGAGTTTTCCCATACGGAACAATAGAATTGATAAATTCAAATGGGATTGAATTTAAAGTTAATGGTCACGGAGTTAAACATTACATACATGATCCGATGGAAGTTGATAATGAAGTTAATCACAAGTTCGACACCACAGCTAACTAAGTGTGGGGAGAATCGAATCTTTTAAGGATAATATAATGATGTATAGAGTTAGATTTTCTGTTTTCGTGTAGTTCTCGAAAATGGAATCCGATTGGTCTTTCCCTAGCAGACCCTAAAGAACTAGTCTTCTCCCTCCATTCTGAATTTTTGTGTTTTTAGGTTTTACGAGATGAAGAATTCCTTTGATTTGAACCATGGTCTACTACTACACGCTATGATTACTAAACGTAATAATAACACTTTCCCGAGTGAACTGGTATCATTCATAAGAGGCAAAATGGACTAAGTAAGAAAAGAACTCAGGAAAGATCATAATAAGACACATTTTGGTAAAAGAAAATCAAAATTCGCAACAAAAAGAAGAGCACGACACCTTGAAAGATGTCATAAATTCGGAAAATGGTCACATGAAGGGAAATGTTCGAACAATGAAACACATTCCAATACCGAGTTCGTTACTTTATGCAGAGAAGGACCGTTCATATGTTTAAAAGAAAAGTTATTGAAAAATCGTGGATACGCTTATGTAGCAATGGAGAACCAAATCGAACGACTCTCCTATGAGTTGACTAAAGCAGGTCTCTGAGAATTCTATATCATAGGTAAGTATGTACAGTTTTTATTTTATTTTTATTTATTGCTTTTAACCTTCTGATAATAAACGCTGAATCGTTCGATATAAAGTATTAAATTAATATTCAATAAAATTAGGTATAATAAACCAAAATTATTGATACCATACAAAAATTTAATTCATCACTGCGAAATTTACCGTTTATTCATAAGGTATAAATATCTTTAATCAATCAATTCAAAATATTTCAGAAATTTATCAGGAGTAAAACTAGGTAATATAGCCGAAATTACTTTACCCAAAAGAGGGACGTATATTTTTGTAAATATTTGATTGATTAAAGTGGGATAAAAGACCAAAAAGATTTTTATTTTTATTTTTACCTTGTTTTTAAAAAATTAATATATAACTATATTATTTTAAATATAAGTTTTGTAAAAGTAATGTATATATTAATAATATTTATATGAAATTTTATTAATATGCATTTTAAATTTAAGTTTGGTGTGAATTTAAAAACAAAATTTACTTTATTTCATTAAGTAAAAAAAATTTATTTCTAAAAGTTCGTCGTAAGTTGAAGACTAGGTCGTTGAACCGAAATTGCTTTACCCAAGGTCGGGACGAGAAATTTTGTTATCCTTATTTTTAATTTTATTGATTTAAAGAATGCCAAAAACATTAAAAAACCCAAAAATCTTTGCTTTTAAAACCAACGCTTTAAAATGACAAATTTTAAAATTTTGTCGATGAACGAACTAGGTGAACCTACCGAAACGACCTCAGTTTAAAAAGAAAAACAAAATTTTAAATTAATCAATTAATTGTTTAATAGTTGAAGGTTTTATATAAAAAAATAATAAAATAAAAAAAAAACTGTACCCCATGCGATCGCATGGGGTGTGCACTGGGAACCCATGCGATCACATGGGAACCCTGACCTGATCAGATTGATAAAAACACGAGCCGGTCTTCTGCTCCTCACAATACACACACACAAATACACGAACACACTCCAAAACCCTTTCATATTTCACCATCTTTTCACCAAAATTCGTGCTAAAATCCGCTATAAACATGCCTTTCTTCGGATTTGGGAGTAAAAAGGTAAAAATTTCATCCCCAAACTCTTTAATTTCTCAGTTTTAGTGATAATTACAAATATTTGTCCTAATTTAATTTTGATGATTTCTAGCTTAATTAGAGTTATATTGTTAGTATATTATGCATATATAACCTAGATTGATGCTATTTGTCATGATTTGAAGCTTTAAACTTCAAAATTTTTAGAAATCTTGGGTTTGTGTTCTTGAGCAATTTAGGGCTTTTTGATATAAACAGGTTATGGCCAATTTTTGTTATGAATTAGCGCTAAATTAAGTTGTGTAACATGTTTAGGTTGTTAAATGATCCAAACTTTGATCCTAAACATGATTTTTGAACATCAAAGTGGACTTTTTAAGTCTAAAAATTCATGAACTTGATTAATTTGATATAAATGCCATTTGTAACATGTTTAATTGCTAATAATGGTTATTTTGACATGTTATTTGAGATGAATGCTTATGAACATTGTATACATTTTCATATATGCTTATTTGAAAAAGTGTAGAATTGTTAAAATTATGAAAATGTGTATTGGTTTAATTTGGATTAAACATGTTATTGTAATTGTTTTAATTTGTTATTTTGCTAATACTAACGCATATTTGGATGCACAAAATTTTGTGTTTAATATGTTTTGTAGATAAATACAGATACTGACAGTGCATCATCGTCTAGACAACCTAAACAAGAACCACAGCCAGAGATGCCACCCGAGCCACAACAAGAGCAGCAACACCACTATGATCAACATTTACCATATCATGAGCCGGAACCACTATTTTACACTCATTATCGTCAATTTCAGTCTCACCAGAGGATTACGCACCCACTTATCGATGAACAACAGTTACATCCCAACCTAAGATTCGATCGTTATTGGAAAGAACGTGCACATCCTTTACCACAAAAATATTGAAATGCCTCGGGTAATCGATTGAGAGCCTTTGGAAGCGGTTAACCTAGCCGACTCGGTTAGAGGTTTATTAGTTCAGAGGTATGGTAACTCTATATTTAACGACTGGATCCGCCTATTTACCACGCATAGAACTATATATAGAGAATGGTGTGTTGAATTGCTTAGCACTATAGAGTTAAATAATCAGGTTATTATGTTAGAAGATAAGAGTTTTATTAGATTTCTTTTAGGAGGTACAATGTACAGAATGTCCATGTTGGACATGGCTAAGGCTTTACTAATCTACACCCCCGCTGAGATTATTACACCTGATTGTAATAGTTTAATTGCCGAAGGTGAAAGAGTATATAGGAATTTTGACGCTAACGTCATATGGAGGCGTATTTTAAGATTTAGGGAGTTTACGCGGGGTGGAAGACACTCCTATTTAGATATTGACAGGGCAGAACTCCGGGTAATACATAGATTGTTAGCGAACTCGATTACAAAACGGGGTAGAAACAAGGAGAAATGACCTTAAACGATTTATTTTACCTTAACTGTATTCGAGACCCGAGGAGCTTTGTTAATATTCCTTATTGCGTTGGTCATTATCTTTCTAAAGTTGTTGGGGGAATGCAAGCAGGAAGTATTATAAGGAGAGGTATTTTTGTTACTCTCATTGGAGAGTATTTAGGTGTAGATAAAGAGCAAGGGGTCCGATGGTCGAGATTGGGGGACAAGCTGAGAGTATAGGATTGCAGGTTTATCAAGGTGCACAGGTACTATCTCGGAGATCCAATAGGCCAATACCATATCATGGCACCCATCCACAGGTAGAGAGGGGTTCGGACGAGGAGATGGAGGAAACATATGACATTAAGGATGTCATTAGGGATAGTTATACTGATGTTTTCCAGCGTATATATGAGGTAGAAATGATTAACGAGGCTAGGCATCGTCAGTATGAGCAGTGGAGAGCTGCGGATGTGTATGAACAATCCAGGCAACGCCACCTTGATAGTTGGGCCGTTCATCAGCACCAGATCATGAGCCAGTTATCATATCAGGTACCACATAACTACATTCCGACTCGACCTGCATACTATCCACCACATCAGCCTGGTATGCAACCACCCTTTAACCTGTACGACCCCAACCAAGCCTATCAGGACACCTATCACCAGCCATAGAACCCGAGCAATGACATGAACTGGAATCCATATCCAGATTGATACAGTTCCATTGGTGATTTCTTATCTTTTTATCATTTTTATCTATTTATGTTTAAACATATAATATTTTGATATTTTTATGTAATTTTTAACATTTTTATTATTTTGTTACTAATATTTCATATTTATAATTTGAAAGTGGGATATTAAGTCCCATTTCAAATTACCATGCATGTATATATTAGTATTTGATGTATATTGTCAATTGTACACAACTGGGTAAAACGGAGAACTTTCAAAGACTGGCATTAAGTTCAGCAAAAGTAACTAATTTTGACGACAAGATGCAAAATATATGTGAAATAACAACTGACGGAATGAACAAATGATGTGCACCATTTATCATTCAAACAAACAACAATATGTTTGGAAACTTTGGTGCCCTCATGAATTTAAATTTTTACCGATTTCTTGCAAATGAGGGCATTGCAAGATCTTAAGTGTGGGAAGGATTAAATTCTTTCGATTTAAACATTATTTAATACACTTGGTTCAATTGCCAAATTTTGTGAACATTTGAAAATTTTTCAACTAAATGAATTCAAAATCATGTTTATGCATATTTATGAACGATAAAACTAGGTGTTAACACCGAAATTATTGTTACCTCGGAAAGGATATAAATTGAGAAACAACTTAAAACGTTTGAATTTATTTAAAATAAAATAGAGGAGAATATAAAGGTAAAGAAAGAAATAAATAAAAACTAAGTGTGGGAAAATTTACCAAGTTCTTTAAAAATATATATCACATATATTTGTACAAGATTATTGCAGGTACTTTTGTTTTGGACTAAACTAATCAATTTTACCCAATTTATTGTAATATACTTGAAAGAAAGATGGATCTACACGATGAATCAATTCCATCATTAAAAGGATGTAAAGTCTTCTGAAAAAGACACGCGCTTCTTGATTTAGGTGAAACAACCCAACCCGTATTTAAACCGGCCCATAAAAATTTTTCCTTTTTAATATACATTAATAACATTTAGGTCCCATTACACAATTTCCAAAACGCATTTTTATTAAAGTAAGTTCAACGAACTTAAAAACGTACAACAATAATTTAAACTTCTTAATACAATAATACGTTAGTTAAATCATAAACCGGTTATAATCATTATTACCTGACTAGTTACGTTTACACAAAACCGAGCATGGTGATTTGGGACTACGCTACCCAAAACATAATCGAGTCCAAAAATAAGATCTTCTAAAGCAACCTAGCCAAGATCTCTAATCCCCACGCTTACCCGAGCCACCACCACGCGAACCTATAAAAATATCAACAACGAGAGGGTAAGCTAATGCTTAGTAAATGTAAAGATACTATACACATACATATGCATAAAATGGCTACGCATCACCAAGCATCAAAATAACACATACCGTCTCCGCATGGTAAACAAACTACAAAGAGCACATACACAAAGTAGCTACACGCTACTAAATCACCAAGCTAATGCCACAAGATTAGCTACAACACAACAATAAGTATATACGCGTATACAATAAATATAATCAACAATAACGATAAGGTTAACCCCTTAACCCAAACCACATGAAGGTCTGCCGAACTACCCGAGCATTAGTGAATTCGCACTACCCGAGATTCACTTCCTTCACCACTTCTACAACCGAGGTTGGCCGAACTACCCGAGCCTTAGTGAATTCGCATAACCCAAAATTCACCACCTCATCACCAAGATGACCGAAACAACCCGAGTCATCATGAATCCGCACTAACCGAGATTCATTTCCTTAACAAATGCTAGCAACCCATCGCCAAAAGGGTTATCCAAAACGCTAGTCAATTCACAACACCAAGGGTAAAAACCCACAACGCATAAGCGTATCACATGGACCCGAAGCACAAGGCCCATTCTCCCACACGAACATAGAGTAAACCCGAACAAGGGTCACCCTACACACACGCACCCATTTTACATATACACATGTGCATAGTAAATTTACACTCACCTTGTCGCCTTGATGAATGCAACCGAACAATCCGCAACCCGCCAATGGAATGTACCTATTCCATTATCACATAACAAATAACACAATTAGGGTGGATTTACAAACCAACCCAAAATCGACAACTAGTGCAATTTCGACCCAATTGCACTTTCAAGCTCATACCGCGCCCAAACTAACCCATAATCACTAACACTAGTGACAATGGTCCTAATAAGCCAATTAAACTCGAACACAAGTGTTAAACACTTGTCTTTCCCAAATTGACACCAAAACCCTAATTTTGACCCATTTCAAAATTAGTCAACCGAATGAACCCTAAAGGCTTCCAATACCTCAATAATCACTAAATACTAGTGATTACACCCATTTGCAAGTCTTACAAACTTACACTTGTTCACCAAACCCAAAACCCGCCAATAACAACAATAAACCCGAATCTTGGTGTTAATCTTTAATTAACAACTAAATGGGTTCCATGTATGAACATACAATCAAAAGCCCTAAATTTGAATGATGAACACAAAAACGAATTTCGGAGTTAGAGCTTACCACTAGTATCACCTTGTAGCTAAAAACGAGGAGAACAAACTTGTCTCTTACGCTTTCGATCAAAACCCGCTTCTTCCTTTCCAAAAATCCCTTTGAACCAATTGGGGTGTTTGAGTTTTTGATTGAAAATGAAGAAGAAAAGGAAAAAGATAAAAGGAAATGAAGTGGATGGATGGGATTTAAGATCCCAATCTGGCTCACACGTGAAATGACCAAAATGCCCTTGAACCTTATTTAATATTACAAAATCAGGTACCAGTCCGCCCAGAACGCCGCGCCGCGGCCTTAATCGTCGCGCCGCGACCGTTGCCTCGATCTGGGACTGTTTTGTTGAGCCTACTGAAACTGAAACCAGTTGAATGCCGCGCCGCGGCCCCAATCCTCGCGCCGTGACGTTAGTCGTGATTTGTTGCCTACCTTACCATGTCTCCTGATTCTGATTCTGGTTAATTGTCGCGCCGTGACCGGCAGCTCCGCGCCGCGACCTTAGCCGTGGCCTGATCACTTCTCGCATACATGAGCTTTAAAACACGAACATGTATCAAATCCTTCATACGCTAGTCGTACATACACAATACGCCTATATATATCATATACGGGAAAACGGGGTGTTACAACTCTCCCCCACTTAGATTCAATCACGTCCTCGTGATCCTCGTCAGTTAACCAATCCGAACCTACACGCGATGGTTCTCAAACAATCGTTCCAATCCGACTTCTGACACATTCCTCATTAACCCGAAGATTAATTCATTTACTAAATACACACACGCATGTATTCCAAGACGCGCAATACACGCAACAACCGAAGTCTACAACGATCACTTAGAATACGCGAAATCGCCATGTATTCTTCCAACTTCTCTAGGCAATTCTTCTCAAAGAGTTACACTTAACAACTAAATCGTCACCTGCGACTTATTAAGAATCCACAAATCCGAGCACTACAAACTTGCTCAATCCCTCACATAGGAAGAACTCATCCAATCCCGAACCGAGATCTCAACTTCTAGGGTACCATACCAAGTACATTGCTAGTAACAACCACATACCAAAAAAATAAAGTCAACCATCTAACCGATGAAGACCGACCAAAAGCAAATCCTTACGGATAACACTTATCACTCAACAATCCTTGTAGTGTGCAAACACGTCTATTACGCAACTACCGTAACATCGTAAGAAAATGGCTAAAACCGATAGCGTCCAAAATGACTATGGCAACGCTAATCCCGAGGTGTACAAAATCGACTATTGTCACACCCGTAACAACATGTGAACGAGACACTGCTATCGCATCACTAATCACACAACATGGTCTTCGCGACCCCACCATTGGTGTATAAACAACCAATAGTTCACAACACAACATGGTCCTTACGACCCCACCATTGGCGTATAAAATAACCAATAGTTCACACAACATGGCCGAAACAACCCGAGCCTAAACACATATGGAGGATGGTCGAAACAACCCGAACCTTAGTGAATTCGCAACAACCCGAAATTCACCAACCCAATCCATATTTCCCACAACGAAATGACCGCACAACCCGAGTCATTGTGAATACGCGCAAACCGGTATTCACTACCACCACCACATAGTATAACCGAGGATGGTCGTACAACCCGAGCCTTAGTAAATCCGAACTACCCGACATTCACTACCTCAAACTATGAGTCCAACCAACAGGGACAATCGTAGTACCTGAAATATTGTGAATAATAACAACCCGATATTCACGTCCCAAACCACACGCAATAATGGTACTCGCATTTCCCACCGGTACTCGCATTTCCCGATAATGTTATACCATGCCGATATAACACTACTCCTATCACAAATATCCATTAGTATACTTAACACCTCGTATACTAATTCTCCGAGTGATGTCTTAAACACCGCGACCCGTATTTAAACCGGCCCATAAAATTTTTTCCTTTTTAATATACATTAATAACATTTAGGTCCCATTACACAATTTCCAAAACGCATTTTTATTAAAGTAAGTTCAACGAACTTAAAAACGTACAACAATAATTTAAACTTCTTAATACAATAATACGTTAGTTAAATCATAAACCGGTTATAATCATTATGACCCGACTAGTTACGTTTACACAACACCGAGCATGGTGATTTGGGACTACGCTACCCAAAACATAATCGAGTCCAAAAACAAGATCTTCTAAAGCAACCTAGCCAAGATCTCTAATCCCCACGCCTACCCGAGCCGCCACCACGCGAACCTATAAAAATATCAACAACGAGAGGGTGAGCTAATGCTTAGTGAATGTAAAGATGCTATACACATACATATGCATAAAATGGCTACGCATCACCAAGCATCAAAATAACACATACCGTCTCCGCATGGTAAACAAACTACAAAGAGCACATACACAAAGTAGCTACACGTTACGAAATCACCAAGCTAATGCCAAAAGATTAGCTACAACACAACAATAAGTATATATGCGTATACAATAAATATAATCAACAATAACGATAAGGTTAACCCCTTAACCCAAACCACATGAAGGTCTGCCGAACTACCCGAGCATTAGTGAATTCGCACTACCCGAGATTTACTTCCTTCGCCACTTCTACAACCGAGGTTGGCCGAACTACCCGAGCCTTAGTGAATTCGCACAACCCGAAATTCACCACCTCATCACCAAGATGAACGAAACAACCCGAGTCATCATGAATCCACACTAACCGAGATTCATTTCCTCAACAAATGCTAGCAACCCATCGCCAAAAGGGTTATCCAAAACGCTAGTCAATTCACAACACCTAGGGTAAAAACCCACAACGCATAAGCGTATCACATGGACCCGAAGCACAAGGCCCATTCTCCCACACGAACATAGAGTAAACCCGAACAAGGGTCACCCTACACACACACACCCATTTTATACATACACATGTGCATAGTAAATTTACACTCACCTTGTCGCCTTGATGAATGCAACCGAACAATCCGCAACCCGCCAATGGAATGTGCCTATTCCATTATCACATAACAAACAACACAATTAGGGTGGATTTACAAACCAACCCAAAAACGACAACTAGTGCAATTTCGACCCAATTGCACTTTCAAGCTCATACCGCGCCCAAACTAACCCATAATCACTAACACTAGTGACAATGGTCCTAATAAGCCAATTAAACCCGAACACCAGTGTTAAACACTTGTCTTGCCCAAATTGACACCAAAACCCTAATTTTGACCCATTTCAAAATTAGTCAACCGAATTAACCCTAAAGGCTTCCAACACCTCAATAATCACTAAATACTAGTGATTACACCCATTTGCAAGTCTTACAAACTTACACTTGTTCACCAAACCCAAAACCTGCCAATAACAACAATAAACCCGAATCTTGGTGTTAATCTTCAATTAACAACTAAATGGGTTCCATGTATGAACATACAATCAAAAGCCCTAAATTTGAATGATGAACACAAAAATGAATTTCGGTGTTAATCTTCAATTTCCCACTTCTTCCTTTCCAAAAATCCCTTTGAACCAATTGGGGTGTTTGAGTTTTTGAGTGAAAATGAAGAAGAAAAGGAAAAAGATAAAAGGAAATGAAGTGGATGGATGGGATTTAAGATCCCAATCTGGCTCACACGCAAAATGACCAAAATGCCCTTGAACCTTATTTAATATTACAAAATCAGGTACCAGTCCGCCCAGAACGCCGTGCCGCGACCTTAATCGTCGCGCCGCGACCGTTGCCTCGATCTGGGACTATTTTGTTGAGCCTACTGAAACTGAAACCAGTTGAATGCCGCGACGCAGCCCCAATCCTTGCGCCCCGACGTTAGTCGTGATTTGTTGCCTGCCTTACCATGTCTCCTGATTCTGATTCTGGTTAATTGTCGCGCTGCGACCGGCAGCTCCGCGCCGCGACCTTAGCCGTGGCCTGATCACTTCTCACATACATGAGCTTTAAAACACGAACATGTATCAAATCCTTCATACGCTAGTCGTACATACACAATGCGCCTATATATATATATATATCATATACGGGAAAACAGGGTGTTACATTAGGTCAGGAAATTATCGTTCAGACCAGCTGTAGGTTGACGAAAAATCTAGAAAAATGATCTCTAAAATCAGCAGGAAATCCACGGACCTAAGCATCAAACAGGGTCACCATGTGATCAGACTTATCCTAACCATGAGAGGATCTATCTCATAAAATGAGAGGGCGCCCTTCAAATTAGCTTGATAAGACTAATGAATCAGACCCCAGAAAGGATAATCTCCTTTAAAGATTAAAAATCAGCTTTTAAGCCTGATATTACTCAATCCTTGAGATTGACCTTAAAGAATGAGAATTACAAACTCATGGAATTCAATGATATCTAAACTCGATCTTGAACGAGAAAATATTTTGATCAAAATTACAAACCGATTTGTTTTCTGAAAACCCATTTTCAATGCGTTCATTACCATTGAACATAAAATCCTAGGAATTCACCTGGAAATCATTAGGTCACCTGAACCAAATCGGGTGTCAACCGTAAGGACGGTGGTTGCATAGCATGGTCGAAGACAGGACCTTGTGCCAGACCAAAAAATTATAGGGTGATCTTTACTATTGCTCCTACAAATGATAGTAATTGAATCCGACACGATGTGGACCATAATCAAAAGCATGTCATTAGACATTGCCTAAACAATTTCTTGTTCATCGCTTTCCTTTACAACCGAACGGTAGTTTACCGAAAGGTAATATACGGAACAAGTAAACTGGATGTGTGCTTTCCGATACAGGGATAGTAGTGGATTACAGGAACCTAAAAGTTTTAGCCAAAATATTGATCCACAAATATATTTTGCAACACCGATGGTGGGTCAAGTCAGAAAACTTATCTAGGGTAAAAGCTAGAATGAATTTTTTCAAAGATCAAATGTTTTCTTAAAGATCCAATTTCCTAAAGGATCTAAATTTTTATAGTCATGTGAGACTGTAAACCACAATGTTACTATCATTGTTCATACCACCGTATCAAAATCACTGATGTACAAAGTGTGAAAAATAAAGAAGTGATTCTAGTAAAGTTATATTCAAGTTCTATATTGCTTGAGGACAAGCAACGCTCAAGTGTGGGAATATTTGATAATGCTAAAAATGAACACATATTTCATAGCATTATCCTTCCAGAAAGACAAGCTTTTAGTTGCAGTTGTTCTATTTACAAGTGATATTCGTTTAAATAATAAAAGGTGAAGACAAAAGACAGAATCGACGATTTGAAGGTGCAAACAACCAAAACGCTAAAAAGTACAAAGTACAATTCAAGTGGTTCAATTTATTGATGAGAAACGTCTAAAAATTACAAGAGTACAACCCGCAAAACACAACAAGATATCTAATCATACGAAAGGATGTTCGAAAATCTGGAACCGAGACATGAACCAACTATCAACGCGCGAGTCAACGGACCTAAAATTACAAGTCAACATTGCACAAGAATATAATATAATATATATAAAATTATATATATTATATTATATATTAAATAAATCAAGCAGCCGCCCACGTTTTGGAAGCAAATGGAGCTGGACAGCCTGTCCATGCGATCTCATGGCCAGGAAGCTTATAACCCATGTGATCGCATGGCTGTAACAGTGAGGTCAGGATCTATAAATTGCAGTGTTTTCGGCCGAATTATGTACACCTTCATCAACTATCTCTCACTCTCTCAATATATTTATATTTATATTTTAATTATAATTTTAATATTAAGTTAATAATAATAATAATAAGATTATAGTGTCGAATGTTTTAAGGTTTTGTAAGTCGAAACTCTGTCCGTGTAACGCTACGCTATTAATACTCATTGTAAGTTATGTTCAACCTTTTTAAATTAATGTCTCGTAGCTAAGTTATTATTATGCTTATTTAAGCTGAAGTAATCATGATGTTAGACTAAATATTAAGACGGGATTATTGGGCTTTGGACCTTAATTGGGGTTTGGACAAAAGACCGACACTTGTGGAAATTGGACTATGGGCTATTAATGGGCTTTATATTTGTTTAACTGAATGATAGTTCGTTAATTTAATATAGAGATTTACAATTTGACGTATCTATAAATAACCACATACACTCGATCGGATACGATGGGCGGGATATTTATAAATACTAATAATCGTTCATTTGACCGGACACGGGGATGGATTAATAGTCAATGGAATCGTTAAAACATGGGTGGATTACATTCAAGGATACTTGGTGTAATTGTTAACAACGTATTAAAACCTTGGATTACATACATTCGATAACCTGGTGTAATCATTAACAAAGTATTAAGACCTTGTTACAGTTTAAGTCCCCAATTAGTTGAAATATTTGACTTCAGGTATAAGGTTAATTTGGCGAAGACTCTCACACTTTATAATTAAGACCGATGGACTATTATGGACAAAACCAGATGGACATATCAAATAATCTAGGACAAAGGACAATTTACCCTTGGTAATAAATTAAAATCAACACGTCAAACATCATGATTACGGAAGTTTAAATAAGCATAATTCTCTTAATTTATATCTCATCGTACTTTTATTTACCGTCATTTTATTTATCGTACTTTAAATTATTGCACTTTTAAATTATCGCACTTTTATTTATCGTCATTTACTTTACGCTTTAAATTAAGTCATATTTATATTTAATATTTTACATTAGGTTTTAACTGTGATATAAGACTTAAAATCGACAAACCGGTCATTAAACGGTAAAACCCCCCTTTTATAACAATAATAATATTACTTATATATATTTTTTTATACAAATATAGTTTAAAATAAATATAGTGTTAAACTCAGCTAGATCCCTGTGGAACGAACCGGACTTACTAAAAACTACACTACTCTACGATTAGGTACACTGCCTATAAGTGTTGTAGCAAGGTTTAAGTATATCCATCAGTGTTGTAAAAGTCATCCGACTTGACCGACGAGTCGGCTGATGCGTCATTTTTTTGGGTTCTCCGTCCCGTTTTTTCTAAAAATGACTCAAAAGACGGTCAAAGCTAAAAGTTCGGTCAAAGTCTGTCAAAGACGGTCAAAGTTAGTCCAAAACTGTCAAAATCAGATATGTTTTTAAAAATTAGGTTTTTTTTATTTTTTGCGCCACTCTTTTCTCCGTGTCCTTACTGATTACGTACTCGGTAACATTAATTAAGTTTGAAGTTCGATTGTTTTTAAATTCAAGTTCTTATTTAAGAAATTTATGGTACATAATCAACTATTTTATATGTATATAAATATATATTTAAGAAATTATTAATAAAGTCAACGTTGGTCAACGACCGATGCGTCACCGACTCGGCCGACGCGTCCTTTTTATGTCTAGACCGATGCGTTCCCGACTCGTGACTTTTACAACCTTGATATCCATTCAATAAATAAATAAATAACTTGTGTAAATTGTATCGTATTTAATAGTATTTCGTAGTAAAATATAATCTATTTCGTACTAGCCCTCGCACACATCAGTTGCCAAATCATAAAAATAAATTGTTTCACAATTCATTATGAAGATTGATTACCAATTACCCAATGTGTGTCGAATATGCCATATAGACGTTCCTTCCTTGGTAGTCATCGTAGCCGAAATGAGGCATCCGAAATTTCTCCGACTCATTGAAATTCACCCTCAAGAACTTTTCAATTTTTGTCACGTAGTAACCACCAACACTTGGAAGCCTAGACTTTTCTCCACTTGCATTAAATAGATAACTTGCGATGAGGTTGAGAATATGAACATGCTTGTGCTTGTGAATTCGATGAACCAACCAAATATCGAGCAATTTCACCTTATCAACATCTTCCGTTCGGTGAAAACCCGATTTAGCAAAGAACCTTTGGATGCACTATAAACTTGATTGGCGGGTGTAAATTCGACATTACTAATTTTGTGCTACACCCTCCTTGGATCAAACTCCATCGGATTGAAAGTTTCACACTTTACCAAGTAGATGAAGGTAACATTGGGTGAGGAATCGTGGTAGAGACCTACACACTCCATAAATTGGCTCATGTTTAGTCGCCTTTCCTCTCCCCCTAACTTAAACGTGAGGTAATTATCCAGCCATGGAGAACGGACCTTGAAATCGACCCTCAAGGTTGTTAGGAATTCACGGGTTAATAAAGGGTAGATCTCCTCTTGGATGTAAAGCAATGGCTCCCAAGGATACATGACTTTGTGAAAGTACTCAACCTTAAATGCATCCCGAATCTCATGTCCTAACTCCGCTAATTCCAATTGAGTCTAATAAATGTACTTGGCCAGGCACACTGGCATATTTATCCTATTCACCATCCTAGATCTCAAAGATTCGTCACGCAAAATCACTTGCAACCATTCATGAACATCGGTTGACTTAGCAAGTCTCTTTCCTTTTTCGTGTCCCTGAAATCGATTCAACAAACAACAAACTTAAGGATGGTTTTGTAATATTAGCACAAACCAAATATATCACGTTCAAACATTGATGGGGTAACATGCCCCCTACATTTAATTTGATAGCAAAGGCTTCAAAACATACAAACATGGTCAATATGGCTCAATTACAAAAAGTCAAAACCTAGTCAAAGTTCGAAAGTTAAGGTAAGCTTAACACTAGGAGCATGCATTTTAGTGTAGAAATTATCCATACCATAACAATTACACTTACAAACAAATAATCTTCAATCACAAAAGTACCCCAGTTAGTCAAACAAGGTCAAAGTCAAAGAGTTAAGAACCCTAATTTCAATTCCACCGCATACAAGCATGAAACTTGGATTCTTTTTTATCTAGGCATGTTATACAAGCATGTCGCAACCAATTGTATCAATATATTCTCAATTAAAGCTCACATTCGAAAACCCCCAAATTGGGATGAACCCTAAAAATTTAAGTTGTAAATGTTTGAAATTAATCATGCAAATCATGTTAGGAATCATAGCAACAACAAGAATCCATCACCAATTTAGCATTATCATCATCAATTGTTTAAAAATCTACAAGAAAGTATAAGCGAGAACATGGCAAGAATCATGCAATAATTTGAAAGTAGACATTAATGAAGCATAGATCTTACTTTGCTCATGTTAAAAGATGATAAGAATGGAAGAAATCTTCACAAAAGATGTTAATGTGGTGCTAAGGTTCGAATTAGATGATTCTTGGCCGTTATGTGAGAGTACAAATGAAGTGGGTGTTTAAAATTCAACTTTTGTAATTTGAATCAGGTAGGTGCGCCACACCATAACACTGACAGACCAGGTGTGCCGCACCCTTTGGGTAGAGCGCTGCACCTTAACACATGTGAAACATTATCTGGTGACTGATATTGATTTTTGTGAATATAGGCAAATTGTGCTTTCCCTTTGATTTTATCAAACTTTTGCCATAACACTTAGCCGTTTTCAACTCAAACATCAACTAAACAGTTATTTTTGGTGTTTTCCAATATCCCAAAT
The DNA here is from genome assembly GCF_046630445.1 of Rutidosis leptorrhynchoides. Lineage (NCBI taxonomy): Eukaryota > Viridiplantae > Streptophyta > Magnoliopsida > Asterales > Asteraceae > Rutidosis > Rutidosis leptorrhynchoides. The sequence goes on from NC_092341.1 coordinate 52,148,846, forward strand.
GCATGAGATGCAACTAAACGCAAATGTAAGCTAACAAAGACATCATATTAAACAAGTCTACATGAAATGCAATCCTAAATGCACAATATACACAAATGTGATTGTTTTAATCACGGATCTATCACTTGACCCATTTCAGCACAAAGGTGTTACTTTGAGTAGAGCTTGATGTCATCAAGCTCGAAAGAATTGACTTCATCATTATAAACCTTTAGCCTATGACTGTTCACCTTAAAAGTATTACCATTGCCAAACAATTCTACATAACCTGTAGGGTAAGCTCTCTTGACAATATATGGACCCGTCCATCTAGACTTTAGCTTACCGGGCGAAAACTTAAATCGGGAATTGAACACTAGAACCTTGTCGTTTGGGTAAAATTCCTTAGGACCTTTGAGTCGGGCATCATGCCATCGCTTAGTTTTCTCCTTGTATTCCAAAGGGTTATCGTATGCTTCCAACCTAAGTTCTTCCAATTCATGCATTTGCATGACCCGTTTTTCTTTTGATTGGTCTAGGTCTAGATTCACTTCCTTAATTGCACAAAATGATCTATGCTCAACCTCCACCTGGAGGTGACATGTTTTCCCATAAACTACACAAAATGGTGTGGTGCCTATTTGTGTCTTGTAAGCGGTTCTAAACGCCCATAAGGCATCGTCAAGTTTGGTTGACCAAACCTTAGGGTTATTATTAACCGTCTTTTCTAAAATCCTTTTCAAAGCACGATTCGTGTTCTCCACTTGACCACTCATTTGAGGGTGGTAATGGGTGGAGAAATGATGTGTAACACCATATTTTTCCATAACTTTCTCCATAAGAATATTAGCAAAGTGCGTACCTCGATTCGAGATCAACGCCTTAGGCACTCCAAATCTCGCAAAAAACTCTTCAAAAACTTAACCACTACCCTAGCATCATTGGTTAGCAAGGCTTTAGCCTCAGCCCATTTTGAAACATAATCAACCGCAACCAAGATATAAAGACACTTGTTCGAATTCGGAAATGGACCCATAAAGTCTAGGCCCCATATATCAAATATCTCTCATATTTGGATCCCGGTGTGGGGAATTTCGTCCCTCTTTGAAATGGATCCGGACCTTTGGCAAGAATAGCATCTTTTTACCAACTCGTGGGCGTCTTTGAATATCGTGGGCCAATAAAAACCAGAATCAAACACCTTTTTCGCAGTGTGATTCTGACCAAAATGCCCTCCCGTAGGTCCACTATGACAACTCTTTAAAATCTCACGGGCTTCGTCCCCATATACACACCTCCGGATTACTTAATCCGCTCCAATACGAAACAAGTCCAGTTCTTCCCAAAAATAGTAGCTTAAATCGTTGAAAAACTTTATCTTTTGTCGGTATGAAAATCCTGTTTGTAAAACATTTGAGGCCAAGTAGTTTACAAAATCGGCAAACCATGGGACTTCATCGACTAGATTAACCCTCATTAAGTGTTCATCCAGGAAAGTATCCCGGATTTTGGATTCGTCCAAAGGTTGAAGTTCGGGGTTGTCTAGTCTTGACAAGTTGTCGCCCGCCACGTTTTCGGCCCCCTTTTTATCTTTTATCTCTATGTCAAATTCTTGCAGAAGTAGCACCCAATGAATTAAACGATGTTTCGCTTCTTGCTTTTGAAAAAGATACTTCTACGCGAAGTGATCCGTGTAGACGATCGTCTTTGAATGTACAAGATAAGATCGAAACTTATCAAAAGCGAACACTACCGTGAGAAGCTCTTTCATGGTAGTGATGTAATTCAAATGGGACCCATTTAGTGTCTTTCTTGCATAATAAATGGGTCTAAAGTGTTGGTCAATTCTTTGACCAAGAACCACACCGAGTGTGTAGTCGCTCGCATCGCACATTAATTCAAATTCTTTGTCCCAATCGGGAGAAATAAGAATTGATGGATTGGTGAGCATTTCTTTCAATAACTTAAAAGCTTTGGTGCACTCATTATCAAACAAAAATGGTTGGTCTTTCTCTAACAATTTGGTCATGGGTCGGGCGATTTTCGAAAAATCATTTATAAACGGCGGTAAAAACCCGCATGCCCAAGAGAACTTCGTATCGCTTTCACATCGGAAGGTTCTGGGAGGTCTTTTATCACGCTAATCCTAACTTTATCTACCTCAATCCCCGCCTTTAAAATTTTATGACCCAACACTACCCCCTCGTTGACCATGAAGTGACATTTTTCCCAATTTAAAACTAAATTTGCATTTTCGCAACGAGTCAACATTTTATCCAAGTTTTTAAGACAATGGTCAATCGAGTCCCGAACACCGAAAATTCATCCATGAATGCCTTCATCGTGTCCTCAACCATATTCGAAAAGATTGCAAGCATGCATCTTTGGAATGTCCCCGGGGCGTTACACAAGCCAAAAGGCATTCTTCGGTAAGCAAATGTACCATAGGGATGTAGCGACCCCGACAAATCGTCAAGTGACGGCGTCGGCTACGTGGGTCCCATTACCTGATTATAAGTCTTTAAGATAACGTTTGACCAAAATATGTCGCCTTCATTTCAAAATAAAGATTGTTTCAAAGTTTACAAGAATTGTTCAACCAAAAGTTAAGTTACAACGTTATAAGTACGATTGAAATCTAGGCGACACAGTTTAAAGTAAAGTCAAAAGACGCTCCATGAAATGCATGTATACTCGACATCCAATGCAAGTGTCAAATAATGAGCGGAAGCATGTATCACATATCGTGCAAGACCTGAGAAAAACATAGAAATCTGTCAACGAAAACGTTGGTGAAATCATAGGTTTAGTAAGTAAATTGTATTGAACCACAAGGTTCTTTAAGAATTGCTCAACCAAAATCGTTCACATTCCAAAATAGTATTTGTATCACGAGCACCCAATTATCAAGGCTTAACCGAATCTTCCCTCTGAATTTTTGAATTTAGTGTTAGAACTTACACTATACATTGTTGAAATTATATTTCATTCACTAACGGTAGCGAACCGTCTGAATGAGGGTTTGTTAAACCCGTATGGCCACACAACATAATTACACGCTTACACTTACACCCTGCAAGTGGAACTAATGATAATTGGATTGAGGACTTTTGTTCAAACTCGTATGCATCTTTGTATTCGTATTTGTTCACAATGCAAAAGCATGAAAAGTAAATAAGTATGAAATGTATGTGTTTCTCAGCCCACGATGTAAAGAATAAAAGTGATTGAAAAAGTGGGACTATGATCTCACCTTGAGCGCGAGAGTTAATAAAGTACTTCAACAAGTAAACGCGTGCGAAGACAAAGCTAGTCTTGACCTAAACATATAGGTTGTATCAAATAACGGTAAACACGATCGGTCAAAGTTGTTCAATTAGTCCTATGGCTCGTTACGACTCGATTAAGTAGCATGTGAATCAAATTGTCAAGTTTCATGCAAGATACAAGTAAAGAATCATATTAGAATGATTGCATAAGTATTTGATTAAGTTTGACAAAAAGTCAAACTTGGTCGGGTCAAGGTCAACAGAAAAGTCAACACGTTCGGGTCGGGTCTCGGACAAATTTTCTATGCTAGTTATTCATATATAAGCATGTTAAAACAAGTTGCATGTGAATTGGAGGTCTAGAACATGGCAAACATTTTTGATAAAATGGAAAAGTTGGACAGAATCTGGACAAGGCAAATGTCGCGCCGCGACAAGGGGTGTCGCGCCGCGACATAACACATGGTCTGGTGTCAGGTCGTTTTCAAGGTTCAAGTCTTGGTCAAAACTTCAAACAAACGCAAAACGCAAACCGCAAACAATTAGAAGACGTATCTTATACCGTTGGAAAGCTCTTTTGACAAGGAACACAACTAAACACAAATCCTCAAACAAAAACATCATTTACAACAATCGAATTCTCGTCATGTGATCAATAAACGCTCATTTCAAAGCCTCAAGTTCATCAATATGCATTTTAAGTTCCGGGAATCCAATTTACACATATGATATGCCGTTTTGAAGGTAATGAAGCATACATTACAACTAATCACTAACAATTAACATTCCATGGCATTCAAGCATCCAAAAATTCATTTCAAGAACTAGCAAACCCTAGTCAAGCAACACCAAAATCAATAATCACGTTTTTGAAGTTTCTTTGATCAATCTATATATCAACATGAAGCTAATGATGCTAGTAACACTTTTAAAACATGAACTTTAACAATCTAACAACCTTTAATCATCCAAATCAAAGATTAAGCATACAATTTTCATTTTCAAGCTAGTTACACCAAAATCAACAAATCAAGCAAACAAATCATATATTCATGTTATACACGAGCCATAGTCACTAACTAACAACATTTCAAGTAATTAAAACGAATTTAGAGAAATTTAGTGTTTTAGAAATGTTACCCAAAATCAATGAGGTTGGTATCAAATCGAAGAGGATGAAACGAGGATTCCAAAAGTACAATTTGTTTTGATGTTTGATTCCTTGCTTGAATTTGGATGATGATTGAAGATGATGAAGAATTTAAGGTTTGAGTTTTTGGTTGAGAGAAAAGAAGAAAGAAAAGAAATTAAAAATGTGGGGAATGGTGGAGAAGTAGTTGACTTAGTCAACTACTAGTGATTAGTTTGGCCATATGGCAAAAATGGTCCCTCGAGTTTGTAGTCGGGTGCGGGAATTAACCAAACGAATATTTTAAAAACGCAAGTTAACGAGAGATGTTATAATTAAATGACGGAATTATTATGAACGTTAGTCAACGGAAACTACGAATTTAAATAACGAAAGGTATTATTTAAAAGAAAAAGACGGTGTTAAAAATAAATTTAACGGAAAAACGCGGGATGTTACATTATCCACAACTCAAAAGAAATTTCGTCCCGAAATTTAGTTGGAAGTAGTAGTCGATATCTCTTACTCGAGACTTTACGTTGTCAATGTTATGAATAAGTGAAGGCACGTTCTTGAGTGTTCTCATGAATTTGGATAGTTAGGGTATTTCGTTGTATTAAGGTTTGGTTTTTACGATCCCCGGTTTCAACTGGTTTTCCTATGAAGAGTAGTTTGTCATCGATAGTTGATGTACCTAGCAGGATTGCACGTTCCTGTTCCGCAGGGCACGTTTCTATGTTTGTTACACGAAATGTAGGGTAAACGGAAACTTAATTGAGTCGAAAGTTCTAAACGGTAGGAAGCGGTTCCAATACGGCCCAAGGTTTCAAAAGGTTCAATATTGCGGATATAGCCTTTCTCGATTTCCCAAAATGGATTACACCTTTCCAAGGTGCGGTTTCTCAATATTACGCGGTTACACACTGGGATTTGTGAGGTTTTCATCTAAGTTTGGTATAACTCTTCTGGCGACTACGGGTCATCTCGAGCCCTTCTCGGACTTGAACGATCTCAATTGTTGTTTCCTGATGTAGTTCAGATTTCGGTGTTTGCTTGCCACATGCGTTGGTCCAACGAATAGGGGTATGACATTTGCGGTCATATAGGGTTTCGGAAGTGCGGCGTTAGTACAAGAACGGTAACTATCGTAGTATGAGGGATCAACTAAAAGCGACCATGCAAGTTTGAAACATGCCTTTCGAAGACGTAAATCGTTCGTTTGTTCGGTTCGTCTGTTTGTGGGAGATACACGGTACATGTGTCTAAGCGGGTTCCCAAGGTCTCTTGTAACGCTAGAAGTGAAACGAGTATTTCGATACAGGATAAATGACGAAGATACACCGTGTTGGAATAGAATCTCTTAAGATATGTTTGAACAAGTCAGTTAGGGTTCGAAAAATGTTCGTTAGGACTATCCACCCTCGTGGCGAATACTAATGTAATATGAGGAGTTTATCTATCCATGGAGAAATGTTACAAGGAGTTTCCTTAAACGGAAATGCGAGCGATGAGGATAGGAGTGAAATGAGGACTGAGAATAGGATGAGCTTACATCTCGAGGTTGCCATAACGTGCCTCTATAGTTGTCGAAAATTGAAGTCTGGAAGAGAAACAAGATAGTACACGTAATTGTATAGTTCGGGGTTGAATAATAGTTGGCCGATTATCAGAAACACAAGGACGTTAAGTCAAAGAAGAGTGAAGTATCGTTGGATTGTGTGTTATCTTAAATTCCAGTAATATCAGACAGTAACGGTGAAATAACAAAGGTATGTGTGTGGTACGTGATGACGAGAAAGTTGATCGGATCTACAGTTTAGTATTCGAATTCTTCGTGCAAAATAACGAATTTTAGTTACGTAAATTTTGAGTCGAGAGAGTATGCCTTTCGGCATTCATGTAGAAATATTTCCATGTTTGAGTTCCATCTGTTGCTATACGATTTTAACTAGAAATGTTGGTGTGAAGAATCACGCTCAAGGTGCGAACACGGAGAGGTTTAAAGTTTTCCCTTAGTGAGTTAACGAGTTTAAAAGTCGTGTAACACGAGAAAAGTCAGAAATGAATCTTCGATAATAACAGACGAGATCTAAGATTTTACGAATACAAGTCTGAGTGGGGAGAGTTTCCTGATTACATGTGGCTTGATTTCGAGATTGATTTTAAGGCCTTGACCATTAACATTATGGTCTAGAAAATTGGACTTCGTCCAACAGAAATTCTCACTTGGAGAATTTGGTATAGAGTTGCTCTTTTCTCAAAAGTTCGAGCGTAAGATGGTGATGTTGTTCGTTTTCCTTCTTTACTTGAATAAGTTAAGATGTCATCTATAAATACAATAACAGATTTGTCTAGATAAGTCTGCATACGTGGTTTAGGAGGTTTATGGATACGGACGAGTCCTAAATAAATCAAACGGTACTAAGAGAGATTTACAACTAACGTTGCGAGTTCGGAAATGGCTTAGGAGACATCGTCTCCCTTAACTCCCAATTGATGATAACCAGAACGGAGGTCGATTCGGAATACACGGGATCCACGCAAATAATCATGAGGTAATGGATACGAGGAAGAGAGTATTGGTTTCCAACCGAAAATTACTCGGTTCACAATAATCTATACAAGACGATGGGGAAACATTTTTTTTTTTTTTTTTTTTTTTTTTAACGAATATGTTCCGAGCTCCCTAGTTCTATAGGTGTCAAGTCAAAAGTCTTAATGTATATCCTCCAATAAAATTTATAGGCACACAATATTTTTCCGTTGGTCACTTAAATCGTCTAAGTAGTATCTAGGGGAAAAAGTGGAATGTAAAGAGCACGAGTCAAAGACTTGTTTATAAAACGTCTAACGGTAACCGAATCGAATAGACATGAAACGTGAAAATTTCGAGAAGAAACATACCCGTGACTAGTCCATCGTCGTCTCGGGCATCCTAGGCGTTGATGTTGAAAGTTTAACGGCGTGCGTTGGGGTTGATTTTCTTATTTGGGCACGCACTCCTAAAATGACCCGGTTGGCCACATTCAAAACAAACACCCGTCTTGGGTGCATTGGGCTCCTTTTGAGCGACGGGAGTGGTATTCCTACAATCGTGGGCTACATGGCCACTTCTTTGACACTTCAAGCAAAATGGTTTGCCACATTCGCCTAAATGATGTTTGTAGCACTCGTTACAATACGGTAGGTGTCCGGTATAACCCCTCTTGCCGTCGGAGGTGTAAGGCTTCTTAGCAAAGTTGTTGTTGCTTGATTGAGAGGGTTCCCACTTTCTTTTATTGCCGCACGATTTATCCTCGGCCTTAGGTGCCGGAACTACGATTTCGTCAACCGTTTCAATTAGTTGGCGAGCCATGTTCATAGCGGCTTGATGAGTAGTGGGTTTGGATGACATCACCCCTTGTTTGATGCTTTTTGGAAGACCGAGCATGTAGAGCTCAATCCTTTGAGATTCGGGGTTAACAAGATTAGGACACATCAAGGATAGTTCGGCGAAGCGTTGATTATAAGCTTTAAGATCGTTTCCGACCGCTTTCAAAGCTCTTAGTTCTTCCTCAAGCTTTCGGGTTTCTTCGCGCGGAAAATATTCAACAATCATCTTTTCCTTTAGATCGGCCCAAGAGAGGGCATGAGCTTCATCGGTACCCACCGATTGAACATAGGTGTTCCACCATGTTAGAGCAATTCCGGAGAAAGTGTGAGTGGAGTATTTGACCTTGTCTTGGTCCCGACAACTGCTTATGCTAAAGACGGCTTCCGTTTGCTCAAACCATCGGGTGAGCACGACCGGTCCCCCGGTTCCATCAAAAGTGTGAGGTTTGCACCCCATGAAAGCTTTATAGGAGCATCCCTCGTTTGAGTTTCCGGCTCCATTGTTGTTGTTGTTGTTGTTGTTGTTGTTGTTGTTGTTATTATTGTTGTTGGATGAGTGACCGGCCATGGCCGCATCTACGGCGGTAGCTATCATCCGTTCGAGAGCTTGTTCGGGAGTTTCATTGCGGCGTACACGACGAGGAGCCATTGTTCCTTCAAGACACAAGAATATCGTTGGTTAGTATTTTCAACAATACTAACCGGAGTATGGATTAAGGATAGAGAGAAAATTTTCCTTGACTCGCCCTAAATTCTTTATGTCATAATGTCGGAACGTCCATGTGAATCACCGTAATATAATCCCGGAAATTATATTACCCTGATTCTCATGTGCATTTAACATTACTTCATAAAGTCAAGGTGGCGCATCAACAAAATTTATCAACGTAAGATCAAGATCGAATACGAGTTAGATATGATAGAAGAGTTCGAGTATAAATGCACAAATAGTCAAGTAATTCCTACTTCCGTCTATATGCCGGTTGTAGTCTAGATTCACCTATGTACCTTATGACTCGGGGTGGACACAAATGAACTCTAAATCCCTACAACCAAGGCTCTGATACCAACTGTAGCGACCCCGACAAATCGTCAAGTGACGGCGTCGGCTACGTGGGTCCCATTACCTGATTATAAGTCTTTAAGATAACGTTTGACCAAAATATGTCGCCTTCATTTCAAAATAAAGATTGTTTCAAAGTTTACAAGAATTGTTCAACCAAAAGTTAAGTTACAACGTTATAAGTACGATTGAAATCTAGGCGACACAGTTTAAAGTAAAGTCAAAAGACGCTCCATGAAATGCATGTATACTCGACATCCAATGCAAGTGTCAAATAATGAGCGGAAGCATGTATCACATATCGTGCAAGACCTGAGAAAAACATAGAAATCTGTCAACGAAAACGTTGGTGAAATCATAGGTTTAGTAAGTAAATTGTATTGAACCACAAGGTTCTTTAAGAATTGCTCAACCAAAATCGTTCACATTCCAAAATAGTATTTGTATCACGAGCACCCAATTATCAAGGCTTAACCGAATCTTCCCTCTGAATTTTTGAATTTAGTGTTAGAACTTACACTATACATTGTTGAAATTATATTTCATTCACTAACGGTAGCGAACCGTCTGAATGAGGGTTTGTTAAACCCGTATGGCCACACAACATAATTACACGCTTACACTTACACCCTGCAAGTGGAACTAATGATAATTGGATTGAGGACTTTTGTTCAAACTCGTATGCATCTTTGTATTCGTATTTGTTCACAATGCAAAAGCATGAAAAGTAAATAAGTATGAAATGTATGTGTTTCTCAGCCCACGATGTAAAGAATAAAAGTGATTGAAAAAGTGGGACTATGATCTCACCTTGAGCGCGAGAGTTAATAAAGTACTTCAACAAGTAAACGCGTGCGAAGACAAAGCTAGTCTTGACCTAAACATATAGGTTGTATCAAATAACGGTAAACACGATCGGTCAAAGTTGTTCAATTAGTCCTATGGCTCGTTACGACTCGATTAAGTAGCATGTGAATCAAATTGTCAAGTTTCATGCAAGATACAAGTAAAGAATCATATTAGAATGATTGCATAAGTATTTGATTAAGTTTGACAAAAAGTCAAACTTGGTCGGGTCAAGGTCAACAGAAAAGTCAACACGTTCGGGTCGGGTCTCGGACAAATTTTCTATGCTAGTTATTCATATATAAGCATGTTAAAACAAGTTGCATGTGAATTGGAGGTCTAGAACATGGCAAACATTTTTGATAAAATGGAAAAGTTGGACAGAATCTGGACAAGGCAAATGTCGCGCCGCGACAAGGGGTGTCGCGCCGCGACATAACACATGGTCTGGTGTCAGGTCGTTTTCAAGGTTCAAGTCTTGGTCAAAACTTCAAACAAACGCAAAACGCAAACCGCAAACAATTAGAAGACGTATCTTATACCGTTAGAAAGCTCTTTTGACAAGGAACACAACTAAACACAAATCCTCAAACAAAAACATCATTTACAACAATCGAATTCTCGTCATGTGATCAATAAACGCTCATTTCAAAGCCTCAAGTTCATCAATATGCATTTTAAGTTCCGGGAATCCAATTTACACATATGATATGCCGTTTTGAAGGTAATGAAGCATACATTACAACTAATCACTAACAATTAACATTCCATGGCATTCAAGCATCCAAAAATTCATTTCAAGAACTAGCAAACCCTAGTCAAGCAACACCAAAATCAATAATCACGTTTTTGAAGTTTCTTTGATCAATCTATATATCAACATGAAGCTAATGATGCTAGTAACACTTTTAAAACATGAACTTTAACAATCTAACAACCTTTAATCATCCAAATCAAAGATTAAGCATACAATTTTCATTTTCAAGCTAGTTACACCAAAATCAACAAATCAAGCAAACAAATCATATATTCATGTTATACACGAGCCATAGTCACTAACTAACAACATTTCAAGTAATTAAAACGAATTTAGAGAAATTTAGTGTTTTAGAAATGTTACCCAAAATCAATGAGGTTGGTATCAAATCGAAGAGGATGAAACGAGGATTCCAAAAGTACAATTTGTTTTGATGTTTGATTCCTTGCTTGAATTTGGATGATGATTGAAGATGATGAAGAATTTAAGGTTTGAGTTTTTGGTTGAGAGAAAAGAAGAAAGAAAAGAAATTAAAAATGTGGGGAATGGTGGAGAAGTAGTTGACTTAGTCAACTACTAGTGATTAGTTTGGCCATATGGCAAAAATGGTCCCTCGAGTTTGTAGTCGGGTGCGGGAATTAACCAAACGAATATTTTAAAAACGCAAGTTAACGAGAGATGTTATAATTAAATGACGGAATTATTATGAACGTTAGTCAACGGAAACTACGAATTTAAATAACGAAAGGTATTATTTAAAAGAAAAAGACGGTGTTAAAAATAAATTTAACGGAAAAACGCGGGATGTTACAAGGGACACATAAAGGTAGTCTTTTCTTGATCCGCGGGGTTTATCGGGATTTGGAAGTCTCCCGAAAACCCGTCAAGAAAACAATAAAACTCTCTCCAGGTTAGACTTTCGATCATTTGATCAATGTATGGGAGTGGGAAATGGTCTTTTCTTGTGGCATCATTTAGACGCCTATAATCAATGCATGCTGATAGTGCTCCAAATGAACATATATTTAGGCACAATATCCTTCCAATATGTAAATCTTTTAGTTGCAATTGTTCTATTTTTATGTAATATTCATTTAAATAAATAAGTGCGAAGACAAAAGAAGAAAATGACGATTTAAAGACGCAAATGACCAAAAAGCTCAAATGTACAAGATATAATTCAAGTGGTTCAATTTATTGATGAGAAACGTCTCAAAATTACAAGAGTACGAGCCGCAAAACGCAAAATACAAGATATTAAATTGTACGCAAGGATGTTCAAAAATTCAGAACCGGGACATGAACCAACTATCAACGCGCGACGCAACGGAGCTAAAATTACAAGTCAACTATGCACATAAATATAATATAATATATAAATAATTCTTAAAATTATATATATATATATATTATATTATATAATAAAACGTCGGCAAAACTAGAAAACAAAAGTAGGTGGCATGATCCAGCTGGCCATGCGATCGCATGGCCAGGAAGACCATTTTTCATGCGATCGTATGAAGCCAGATTCCTGGCCAGGTCCTATAAATTCAGCATTTTTCGACGAGTAAAACATACCTTTTTCTTCTTCGTCCTATGTAATCATAATTATATTTTTAATTATAATTTTAATTTTAAATTAAGTTTAATAATAATTAGGTTATTGTAAGGAATGTTTTAAGGTTTTGTAAGTCGAAACTATGTCCGTGTAACGCTACGCGATTAATCACCACTGTAAGCTATGTTCTTCCTTTTTAAATTAATGTCTCGTAACTAAGTTATTATTATGCTTATTTGAGCCAAAGTAATCGTGATGTTAGACTAAATATTAAGACGGGGTTATTAGATTTTGTACCATAATTAAGGTTTGGACAAAAGACCGACACTTGTGGACATTGGACTATTGACTATTAATAGATAGGGGGTATTGTCTAATCGAATGACAACTCATTAGAATCTGCCAAACCTATCTTCAAATTAGTTAATCTAATAATTATTAAAATGATTATGTATGTTCTATTTAGTGACGTTTATACGACATCTTTTACGATCATTTATATAATTATTCGGGTTGGGTAATTGATTATTCATTCTGATCAAGTGGGTAAATTAATATTCATATCTCATTAAAACAGGGGTGGATTATATACAAGGATAATTGGTGTAATTGTTGACAAAGTAATAAAACCTTGGATTACACGCAGTAGATAACCTGGTGTAATCATTAAACAAAGTATTAAAACCTTGTTACAGTTCGAATCCCTAATTAGTTGGAATATTTGACTTCGGGAATAAGGTTAGTTTGACGAGCATTTTATAATTATGATTGATGGACTATTATGGACAAAAACCAAATAGGTATCAAGTAATCCAGGATAAAGGACAATTAACCCGGGTAACAATTAATTAAAAAGTCAAACATCATGATTACGGAAGTTTAAATAAGCATAATACTTTTATTTCATATTTCATCGTATCTTTATTTACTGTCATTTTAATTACTGCAATTTACTTTATCGCAATTTAAATTCTGTCATTTATATTATCGTCATTACGCTTAAAATATAAAATCGACAAACGGGTCATTAAATGGTAAAAACCCCCTTTTATAATAATATTACTATATATAATTATATATATTTTATACAAATATAGTTGTTAAAAATATAGCGTTAAACTTGGCTAGCTCCCTGTGGAACGAACCGGACTTACTAAAAACTACACTACTCTACGATTAGGTACACTACCTATAAGTGTTGTAGCAAGGTTTAGGTATATCCCATCCGTAAATTAATAAAACTTGTGTAATATTTCTTAGTATTTTGTAGTAAAAATATAACTATTTCGTATACACCTCGCATAACATCAAATACCCACCATCCCGTGATGGTTCGGGTCGGGACAAGTTCATTTAGGTCATTTAAGATCACCGTAGTTCCACCCTTTTTGGGCACCACTTGAACGGGACTCACCCATGGTGAGTCGGATATTGGGTAGATAAGGCCCGCATCTAGCAATTTAATCACTTCCTTTTTAACTACAGCTTTCATGTTTGGGTTAAGTCTCCGTTGTCTTTGGACAACCGGTTTAAAATTCTTTTCCATGAGGATTTTATGTGTACAGTATGATGGATTGATCCCCGGGATGTCCATAGTTTTCAATGCTATGGACGTGTGATGGGACTTAAGAAGTGAAACAAGTCGTGTCTTTTGGTCTTGGGTGAGTCTCGAAGAGAAAATCACCGAAAGTTGACTTGCTTCCTTGAGATAAGCATATTCAAGATGCTCGGGGAGCTCTTTGAGCTCAAGGGTAGGAGGTTCTTCCGATGAAGACTTGATTCAAAATCTATCTTCATTAGAAATAGCCTCAAATGACTCTTCCCGAGTAGTCTCGCATTCAAATTCACTTTCATCAACATTAACATTCATCAAATCCCTAAAGTCGGCCTCTAAATCCACAATTTCACTATCACTAAGTGGGTTGAACCTGGTGGTATCAACCTCTAAAAGCTTTTCAAGCTCTTCATCTACATAAAGGTCAATATAGTCAAGGGCATAACACTCATCATCATCGGTGTTACTCGGTTTCTTCATAGCTTCCCAGATATTGATAGTCACATGCTCTTCACCAACACCAATGTTGAGTTAGTTGCGTTGTACCAAAATGATGGTGTCGGCGGTTTCAAGGAATGGTCTCCCTAAGATGAGGGGAACTTGAAGGTCCTCCTTCATCTCCATGATCACAAAATCAACCGGGAACTCGAAGGTGTCAATGCTAACCAAGATGTCCTCGGCGATACCAATTGCGGTGTCAAATGAATGGTTGGCCAATCTTATCCTAATTCGGGTCAGTTTAAGAGGTCCAAGACCAAGTCTCTCGTAAAGTGAATGGGGGCATTAGGTTAACGCTTGCAACCAAATTGGCAAGTGAATTGAACACTTCTGAGTCACCGAACTTACAAGGGAAAACAAATTTTTCCGGATCTCCTAACTTTTTACTAATCCTTGGCCTTGAAGCAAGAATTTTATTGCACTCCTCTTCAATAAAGAAAGATGTTTCATCATGATATTTACCCCTTTAACAAATTAGATCCTTGATAAACCGACCGTAGTTTGGCATTCCTTTAAGCACATTGGTGATTGGCATGTTGACCATTACATTTTTCATCATATCTTTGAACTTCTTGTATTGAGCCGCCAACTTGTCCTTCTTTAAAACTTTGGGATATGGCATTGCTCTCGTAGCCTTCAATAGCTCATTGCTCTTTGTTTTACCCTTTACATCATTACCCTTAACCTCGGTTGAGTCAACCTTTTCTTTACCCTTTTCCTTAGTAACCCCGATTTCTTCCTCGATAAAGCTTGGTAGTGGTTCTTGGGTGATAAAGGGTTGTGGGTGAGGATCTTCAATTCCTTCATTCAAGGTTAGACCGCTTTGAGTGGTTATGCCATTGACATTTTCATTTCGGATTAGGTAGTTAGGGTTTTGGTTGGTACTTTCGATTGGAATCACTCTTGTGTTGTTGTTGTTGTTGTTGTTGTTGTTTTGGTTGTTTTGGTTGTTTCGGTTATTGTTGTAATTGTTGTTCGGGTTGACTTGAGTGTTTGAAGGTAAAGTTCCTTGAGGTCTTTCGGCAACTTGGCTTGAAAGTCTTCCAATGGTTCTCTCAAGGTTTTGGAAAGAGGCTTGTTGATGCTTCAATTGTTGCTTTAAGAACTCATTCTCTTTTAACAAGAATGCTTCGGTTGTTTCCGCCTTCTTTATGTAGTTTTGCATAATTTCTCCTAGACTCTTTGAAGGTTGTGATTGTTGAATGTTTTATTGAGGTTGTTGGTTGTAACCTTGGTTATTTTGTTATTGAGAATAACCTTGGTTGTTTTGATAATTTTGATTGCCTTGGTAACTTGAATTGGTTTGGTTGTTGTAAGGTTGTTGGTTTTGTGATTGGAAGTTGTTGTTTCGGTTTTGGTTATAGTTTGGGTTGTAACCTTGGTTTCGATTTTGATTGGTAAATCCGGGCGATGGATTGGTTTGAGTGTTAAAGGAAACTTGTCTTTGGTTAGGATTGTAGTAACCTTGATTCTATTGATAGGAATTGTTGCCTTGGTTTGATGATCCACTCCTTTGATAGTTTTGATTACTCACATAATTAACATAAGCATCTAAATTCATGGGAATGTCGTCCAAATCAATATGGTTGCATTGGTTGATTTGAGGACAATTCTTGGTAAGATGTGGGCCATCACACCTTTCACAGCCTACTTGTATATCGACTATTGATTGTTGTAGCTTTTTCAACTCTTTCCTGTATGATTGGAATTGATTGTTCAAACTTGCAATGGTGATTTGACCATCGTCACTCTCCACTTTACCTACACTTTTCCTTGGTAAATCTCGAGGTGAAGGAGCCCACTCGTAAGTGTTAACCGAGATGTCTTCTAACAATTTTTCGGCCGCATTAGATGATTTATACATAAACACTCCTCCTGCGGATGAATCAAGATGTTGCCTTGTCAAAGCATTAGTACCCCGGTAGAACGTGTTGATGTACTCTTTCTTAGTCAAACCATGTGGTGAACAAGCTCTTAACATCTTCTTAAATCGTATCCATGCATCATACAAAGACTCATCACTCTGTTAAGCGAATGCGCTGATCTCCATTCTAAGTTGTTCCGCCTTTGATGGTGGAAAGAAATGATTGATAAAAACGTCACTTAAATCTTGAAAAGTCCTAATAGAATCGGAAGGTAAATTCCTTAACCAAACTTTCGTATCACCTTGAAGAGTAAAGGGGAATGCCCTTAACTTAAAAGAGTCATCGGTAACATCTTTATTCTTAGAGTGTGACGCCCCGTACAAAACCATCGTGTACGGTTCATCAACAACAGGATCATCACAAGGTCAAACACTATATGCTGTTTGAAAACCAGTTTTGCATTCATAAAAAGATAACGTGACACAAAGGTCGTTACAAAGTCATTGTTTGAAAATAACATAAGTTACGAATGCAAAAGAAAAGTTCCATGATTGAGACATCTCTAAGTAATGCAGCGAAAATCTAACACAGCAAGTCCATAACAGCAAGTCTATAACACCAAGACAGCAATTCTAACAGTGAAAGAAACATCGTCTAAACACCTGAGAAATACAAGCTTAAAAGTCAACATAAATGTTGATGAGCTATAGTTTGTAATCAGTAAAGTAATGTAGACCACGAGATTTCAGTGCTTCAATCAGCAGTTTAAATCAGTATGAAAAGTATATGCTTAACCGTGGGCACGAGGTAACTAGACTTAACGTATGTATATCACCCCTTAAAAGTGCACTTGACGAGTGCGTTTGTCCTCGAAGTATTAAACACCCGTTGTCTGCTAGCGCGACTAGCCCGAGTGGGATTGTCAAACCCTATGGATCCATATCTAAGATTCGCGTTCACGGTTAGAAAATCAATGATTAAACGTTACCGAGCTAAGGGGAATCTTTGTGCCGTTTTGTAACCCACACATATATAAAGTTTAAGTACTCGTGTCTAGTATGTAAAACGTAAAAAGCGCATGTATTCTCAGTCCCAAAAATAGTAAAAAATAGTAAAGGGATGCTATAACTCACAGTGAATAAGCAGTAAAAGTCGATATGAAACGTATGCAGGTAGTAAGTCAGTCCGAAAGGTCGTCAACCTAAGTAAAAGGTCACTAGGTCAGTATGTTGTCCCAATAAGTGTAAAAGTGCATAAATTAAGTTTAAGTGTCATCGTCAACATCATCATCGTTCATCAAAACTAAGGTAAGTTTAACAAGAATAGTGATCGAAACAAAAGGCTGACTTTGGACAGATGTTAAGACCTCTATACAAATCGAAAAGACATGTAGTAAGTGGCCATGGCTCCGTATATGAGTCCTCTAACTTCTGACCAATTTTCAGAATCTAACTCTTCTTCTTTTGACCGTGGCGATGGTTTAAGTGCGAGTAGGTCAGAAATTTCAGCACAACGTTACAAAGGCGTAGTGACTTTCGGAAGGCTATAGATCCTAAACCGTATATCGGATTAAGGCGAGGCCTAAACAAAAAGTCATCTACTCGAAAAGAAATATCTGAAAATCAATTTTACAGATGTCCAGGAGTCTGTTCATACCCCAAAAACAGCAAACAAGTGCTCGGTGAGATTCTTAGTGCTTGATGCTCATCACGGTTCTCATCCTTGATGCTTGTAGCTTTAAGTGTACAACTCATTGATGTGTTAGCATCACTTTGACCAAGATTCAACCATCAACACACAACATTTTAAGACCAAGTAAGAATACAACTCACGTAAGAGTCTTAGAAGGATGATGAACCATGGTTACATCATATTCTTAGTCTTAACACAAATACAAGTTCTATTTACAACTAAAGCTACAAACTTTCCATCAATCAAACAAGTATGAACACAAATTTGATCAAACCAAGTAATGGAACCCTAAGCTAGAGAGCTTGGATCCTTTTTCACACAAGTTATGAGATTACAAAGCTAGAAAGCTTGAATCTTTGGTGTTCTTGAAGATCTTGAAGCATAAAGCTTGGATCTTCAAGTTACATGAAGATCATAAACACAAGTTTTAATCTTTATAACAAAATAATGAGATCATAAGTTAAAAAACCTAGATCCAACAAAAGAAATGAAGATTCAAAACTAGAAAGCTTGAATCTTGGTTGTTCTTGAAGATCCTTGAAGCATGAAGCTAGATCTTCAAGTTACATGAAGATTACAAACACAAGTTTGAATCTTTACAACAAAATAAAGAGTTTAAAAGCTACAAGATTTAGATCTACAAAATAGGTGAAGATTCAAAGCTAGAAAGCTTGAATCTTCTATGTTCTTGAAGGATTAAAATCCATGTTTGAATCTACAAGATGTAACAAGACCAAAAGCTAAAAGTTTGATCCTTTAAATGATGATGATGATGCGTGGATGAGAAGGGAAGAAAAAGAGAAAGAAAATTTAAAACTTACACCTTTTAGAGTGAGAAAGACTAGAGAGAGAATTAGAGAGTAAGTGTGTGTAAATTGTAAATGAAATCAAGTGTGAAATGAGATGAATAAGCTAGGTATTTATAGAAGGTGAGGGTGTGGGGAGGTGGTGGTAGCCGTGGGGGTTTGGGGAGGGGACAAGGGGGACACCTTTTTGCTTTGTGGTTAATGGTTGTCTAAAGTTGGTGCTTATGTTAGGATCCCATGCAACATTAAGGATTATGGTTAACAAAAATGCTAGTATGTTCCCTCTAATAAATGGGCATTTGTCTTACATTAATATGGGTCACTAACTTATTAAAATTGGGCTAATTAAATAGTCCACTAACTAGTGTAGGGTGGGCTAAGGTCCAACAAGGTAGAAAGTCCAGAAAGACAAACTAGTGTGCTCTAGCAAATTACTAAGCGTAATTAAGCATCCAAAAACCCAAGTAATTGTTATTAGAAAATAACAATTAGTATTTTGTAGTCATAATATTCCGATTATGACCAAAGTTAAACATGTACACAGTACGCAGTTCATTCTAAACGTCAAGTGACACTAACGGTCATAAAGGCTTCCGGGGATCAAGTTAAGTAACCTACGTACTTAAAGGCACTTTTTCACATATAAATGAAAGTAATCCACACGTAGTAAGATCCTAGAGTATAATATAGCTCAGTGCGCACAAATGCGCAGTTTCGTGAAAGCACAAAGCACGAAAGCAAGTCAAAAAAGTCAGGTCGTTACATTACCCACCTGTTAATGAAAATTTCGTCCCGAAATTTTAAACTGAGGTAGATGGTAGAGTTGTGAAGAGGTGAGGATACTTCTGCTTCATCTAATCCTCTCGCTCCCAACTAAACTCAGGTCCTCGTTTTGCATTCCATCGGACTCGAACGATCGGAATCTTGTTGCGTTTCAAGGTCTTGACCTCACGGTCCATAATTTCGACAGGTTCTTCCACGAAGTAGAGTTTGTCGTTAATCGTAAGCTCCTTGAGAGGTATGATGAGTTCTGGTTCGGCAAGACATTTCTTCAGATTTGACACGTGGAAAGTGGGGTGAAATGCGCTCAATTGAGTCGAAAGATCCAAACGGTAAGCAACGGGTCCAACACGCTCCAAGACTTCAAAAGGACTACTATATCGCGGATTCAACTTTCCACGCTTTCCGAAATGGATTACACCTTTCCAAGGTGCGACTTTCAAAATAACGTGGTCGTCGATTTAAAATTCGCGATCTCCATGTTTAAGGTTGGCATAGCTCTTTTGACAATCACGGGCCGTCTTGAGCCTCACTTGAATTTGGACAATCTTCTCGGTTGTTTCATGGACGAGTTCGGGACCGGTGAGTTTCTTTTCACCTACTTCGTCCCAACAGATAGGAGAACGACATTTACGACCATACAATGCTTCAAAAGTTGCCGCCTTAATGCTTGTGTGATAACTGTTGTTGTAAGAGAATTCGGCTAGCGGCAAGTGCTTCTCCCAAGCCTTTCCGAAATCAATAACACAAGCACGTAACATGTCCTCCAAGGTTTGGATCGTGCGCTCGCTCTATCCATCAGTTTGTGTGTGATATGCAGTACTCATATCTAGACGTGTTCCCAAGGCTTCTTGTAAAGAACGCCAAAATCTGGAAGCGAAACGGGTATCGCGATCTGAGATAATTGATAAGGGTACACCGTGATGAGATACAATCTCCTTTATGTATAACTGTGCCAGCTTCTCCATCGTATCAGTTTCCTTCATGGCTATAAAGTGTGCAAATTTGGTAAGACGGCCAACGATAACCCAGATGGTATCATAACCGCTTACGGTCTTCGGTAGCTTCGTGATGAAGTCCATTGTTATTCCTTCCCACTTCCATTGCGGGATTTCGGGTTGTTGAAGTAATCCAGACGGCTTCTGATGTTCGGCTTTGATCTTGGAACAAGTTAAACATTTTCCAACATGAGCTGCAACATCCCTTTTGAGGTTTGGCCACCAATATTGAACCTTGAGGTCGTGGTACATCTTACCAGCTCCTGGATGAATTGAATACCTTGACTTATGAGCTTCGTCTAGAATAAGGCTTCGTAAATCTCCATAACTAGGTACCCAAATTCTTCCGGTAAAGTATCGGAGTCCAGTCTCCTTGACCTCAAATCGAGAAATGAGAATGTTCAAGTGCTCTTGAGAAATATTCTCCTCCTTGAGAGCCTCTTCTTGAGCTACGCGGATTTGGCTGTTGAGATTTGTCTGAATGGTGATGTTCAAGGCACGGACACGAAGGGGTACCGTTCTCTCCTTTCGGCTCAAGGCATCGGCTATAACATTTGCCTTGCCAGGGTGGTAGCGAAGTTCACAATCATAGTCGTTCAACCTCTCAATCCATCGACGATGTCTCATGTTCAGTTGGTTTTGATCAAAGATGTGTTAGAGGCTTTTGTGGTCGGTGAAGATAGTGCTCTTGGTTCAATACAAATAGTGTCTCCACAGTTTGAGTGCAAAGACAATGGCTCCAAGTTCAAGATCGTGAGTAGTGTAGTTTCGCTGGTGAATCTTCAGATGTCGGGAGGCGTAAGCAATAACCTTCTTTCGTTGCATCAATACACACCCAAAACCTTGTCGGGAGGCATCGCAATACACAACGAAGTCATCACTGCCTTCAGGAAGGGATAGAATTGGAGCGGTGGTTAACTTCTGCTTCAGGGTTTGGAATGCCGACTCTTGCTCGGTTTCCCAAAAGAACTCTTTCCCTTGTGAGTTAACGCAGTTAAAGGACGTGCAATCAAAGAGAAACCTTCGATGAATCTACGATAGTAACTGGCGAGGCCTAAGAACTGGCGGATATGAGTCGGAGTAGTGGGGGTTTCCCACTTGCTGATAGCTTCGATCTTCGTGGGATCGACTTTGATACCCTGATCGCTCACAATATGATCGAGAAATTGAACTTCCTTCAACCAAAATTCGCACTTAGAGAATTTGGCATAAAGTTGCTCTTGTCTCAAGAGTTCTAGCATGAGTCGAAGATGTTGCTCATGTTCTTCTTAGCTTTTGGAATAGATGAGGATATCATCTATGAAGACGATAACGAACTTGTCCAGGTACGGCTTGCATACACGATTTATGAGATCCATAAACACGGCAGGTGCATTGGTTAAACCGAATGGCATCACGAGAAACTCATAATGGCCATAACGAGTCCGGAACGCAGTCTTCAGCACATCGCTCTCCTTCACCCTTAACTGGTGATAACTTAATCGTAAATCAATCTTGGAGTAAACACTGGATCCTTGTAGTTGATCGAAAAGATCGTCAATCCTGGGAAGGGGATACCGATTCTTGATCGTCAACTTGTTCAGTTCACGATAATCGATACACATACGGAAAGATCCATCCTTCTTCTTTAAGAACAAAACAGGTGCGCCCCAAGTCGATGAACTCGGTTGGATAAACCCTCGGTCTAGCAATTCCTGCAGTTGACTCTACAACTCTAGCAGTTCGGAAGGTGCAAGTCGATAAGGTGCGCAAGCTACAGGTGCAGCTCCTGACACTAGGTCGATCTGAAACTCCACTGATCTCGGCGGCGGTAATCCAGGCAAATCTTCTGGAAAGACATTGGGAAATTAGTTCACAATTCGTACATCATCCACGCTTTTCTCCTCAGTTTCTAGCTCCTTCACATGTGCCAGAATAGCAAAGGGCCCCTTCTTCATAACCTTTTGTGCCTTCAAGCAACTAATAAGGTTCAGCTTCGGGCTACATCTATCTCCGTAAACAATCAGTGGCTCACCATCTTCACGAGGTATA
Organism: Rutidosis leptorrhynchoides; assembly: GCF_046630445.1. NCBI lineage: Eukaryota > Viridiplantae > Streptophyta > Magnoliopsida > Asterales > Asteraceae > Rutidosis > Rutidosis leptorrhynchoides. The sequence goes on from NC_092341.1 coordinate 52,171,044, forward strand.
CGAAGAATCTTCTCACCACAGATAACTTCGGCTCTTACCTTGGAAAACCAGTCCATACCGACAATCACATCAAAACTTCCCAACTTGATGGGTATTAGATCAATCTCGAAATCCACTCCGGCTAGGTTGATAATACCTCCTCGGCTAATTTGGTCAACTTTTTCATGTTTTCCATTAGCTACCTCAACAAACATACTCTCCTCCAAAGGTACTAACGACCAGTCTATCTTAGAGCAAAAGTGTCTACATACATAACTCCTATGGGCACCAGTATCAAACAGAACAGAGGCTAATAGGTTATTGATTGTGAATGTACCTGTAACCAAGTCAGGATTCTCGCGGGCATTTCTTGCGTTCATGTTGAAGGCTCTTCCACGTGCTGGCCAGCCATCCTTCTTCTTGTTGGGACATTCATTCCTGCAGTGGCCCTACAATCCGCACTCATAGCACTTCCTTGGTCCATTTGGGTTTGTCCTTACAGCTGGGGCGGTGCTCTTACAATCTCTGCCGATGTGTCCAATCCTATTGCACTTCTCACACACTACGTTGCATTGTTCGATATGATGCTTGTAGCATCTCTTACACTGAGGAAGGGTACCCTTGTAGTTAGGGTTCGAGCTAGGGTTTGGGTTCCTCCCGTCATTGTTCCCTTTGAAATTCTCATACCTCTTAGCTGGGTTCTGGTCAAAACCTTTTCCCTTGTTTCCGTCCCACTTACATTTCCCATTACTAACTCCCGATTCTGATTTCGCCTTCTCTGGCTCTTGGCGGTTAATTTGATTCATCATGGTGTGCGCTATGCGCATAGCTTCCGGGACATTTGCTGGTTTCGATGAAGTGACATTTCCTTGAATGTCCTTGGGGAGTCCCCACAGATACCTCTCCATCCGCTTCTACTCCGGAGTAACCATTGTGGGGCACATCAGGGCTAACTCCAAGTACCTTCGGTTATAGCCATCAAGATCAGTTACTACAACTTTCAGTTCCCAAAACTCCGCTTCCATTTTCTAAATTTCGGTTCTGGGGCAGTAGTCCTCGATCATAGCCCTCTTAAACTCTTCCATGGGGTAGCATAAGCTTCGTCAATTCCCTGAGCCTGGGCGAACGTATTCCACGAAGTCAAAGCGCCATTCGACAAAGTGCAGGATGCGAACTTAGTCTTATTCCCCTCGGAGCAGTTACTCACACGGAACATAGATTCTAACTTCTCAAACCATCTTGTTAACCCAACTGGCCCTTCTGTTCTGCTGAAATTATGGAGACTTGCAGCTCTGGAACTCCTTGTAAGTACACCCATTCTGAACAGCTGGGTTCGCCGACGGAGCTGGAGCAGGGTTGGCATTCGCTATAACCACGGCTACTCGAGTAGCTATCATCTCCTCGATTTGAGCTGCGGTGGGGATTTCTCTCAGACCTCTTCTGTTAGCCATCGATCTTCCAAAAAAAAATTTCGACTTAAGTCAAAATCCAATGATCGGTAACGTCATAGCATAAGGTAAACAGCACGGAATCAACACCATACAGGATAACTAAGCATGGCAAATAGCAGCATACAGCACAAAAGCTAACATGTGATAACTTAAAGTAAACGTCGTACAACAATTAAGCAATAGTAATTCCATTCATAATAAGAAGGTTACGTACAATGGCATGAGGTTCGTACATTACATTAATGAAAAACATGAAACTACAAATGGAATACATAAGGAAATCTAATACAATAGTCCTAGGGCAAAGGTAGGTAAATGATGTCCATCAGGTGGGACATCTGATCCTCGAGCTCAGTTACCTGAGCACGGAGGGCATGCACTTCCCTCGTCAGTTCCTCAACGATAGGAGATGCTGGTGGGGTAGGTGGTGCAGATGGTGCAGCTGGCGCCGGTGGTGCAGATGGTCCATATGATGCAGATGTAGATGGCACAGTGCGGGAGGTCTTACGCACGAATGAATCGGCAGGATACGGTACTCGGTCTGGTCTAGACTCACTAATGTAACCTAATTCCCTACAACCAATGCTCTGATACCAAATGTGACGCCCCGTACAAAACCATCGTGACACAAAGGTCAAACACTATATGCTGTTTGAAAACCAGTTTTGCATTCATAAAAAGATAACGTGACACAAAGGTCATTACAAAGTCATTATTTGAAAATAACATAAGTTACGAATGCAAAAGAAAAGTTCCATGATTGAGACATCTCTAAGTAATGCAGCGGAAATCTAACACAGCAAGTCCATAACAGCAAGTCTATAACACCAAGACAGCAATTCTAACAGTGAAAGAAACATCGTCTAAACACCTGAGAAATACAAGCTTAAAAGTCAACATAAATGTTGATGAGCTATAGTTTGTAATCAGTAAAGTAATGTAGACCATGAGATTTCAGTGCTTCAATCAGCAGTTTAAATCAATATAAAAAGTATATGCTTAACCGTGGGCACCCGGTAACTAGACTTAACGTATGTATATCACCCCTTAAAAGTGCACTTGGCGAGTGCGTTTGTCCTCGAAGTATTAAACACCCGTTGTCTACTAGCGCGACTAGCCCGAGTGGGGTTGTCAAACCCTATGGATCCATATCTAAGATTCGCGTTCACGGTTAGAAAATCAATGATTAAACGTTACCGAGCTAAGGGGAATCTTTGTGCCGTTTTGTAACCCACACATATATAAAGTTTAAGTACTCGTGTCTAGTATGTAAAACGTAAAAAGCGCATGTATTCTCAGTCCCAAAAATAGTAAAAAAAATAGTAAAGGGATGCTATAACTCACAGTGAATAAGCAGTAAAAGTTGATGTGAAATGTATGCAGGTAGTAAGTCGGTCCGAAAGGTCGTCAACCTAAGACAAAGGTCACTAGGTCAGTATGTTGTCCCAATAAGTATAAAAGTGCATAAATTAAGTTTAAGTGTCATCATCAACATCATCATCGTTCATCAAAACTAAGGTAAGTTTAACAAGAATAGTGATCGAAACAAAAAGCTGAATTTGGACAGCTGTTGTGACCTCTATACAAATCGAAAAGACACGAAGTCAGTGGCCATGGTTCCATATGTGAGTCCTCTGACCAATTTTCAGAACCTAACTCGTCTTTGTTTGACCGTGGTGACGGTTTAAGTGCGAGTAGGTCAGAAATTTCAGCACAACGTTACAAAGGCGTAGTAACTTTCGGAAGGCTATAAATCCTAAACCGTATATCGGATTAAGGCGATGCCTAAACGAAAAGTCATATACTCGAAACGAACTATCTGAAAATCAAATTTCCAGAAGTCCAGAAGTCTGATCAGACCCAAAAACCAGCAAACAAGTGCTCCGGTGAGATTCTTGGTGCTTGATGCTCATCACGGTTCTCATCCTTGATGCTTGTAGCTTCAAGTGTACAACTTATTGATGTGTTAGCATCACTTTGACCAAGATTCAACCATCAACACACAATATGTTAAGACCAAGTAAGAATACAACTCACTTAAGAGTCTTAGAAGGATGATGAACCAAGGTTTCATCATATTCTTAGTCTTAACACAAATATAAGTTCTATTTACAACTAAAGCTACAAAATTTCCATCAATCAAACAAGTATGAACACAAATTTGATCAAACCAAGTAATGGAACCCTAAGCTAGAGAGCTTGGATCCTTTTCACAAAAGTTATGAGATTACAAAGCTAGAAAGCTTTAATCTTTGATGTTCTTGAAGATCTTGAAGCATAAAGCTTGGATCTTCAACTTACATGAAGATCATAAAAACAAGTTTTAATCTTTATAACAAAATAATGAGGTCATAAGTTAGAAAACCTAGATCCAACAAAAGAAATGAAGATTCAAAGCTAGAAAGCTTGAATCTTGGTTGTTCTTGAAGATCCTTCAAGCATGAAGCTAGATCTTCAAGTTACATGAAGATTACAAACACAAGTTTAAATCTTTACAACAAAATAAAGAGATTAAAAGCTACAAGATTTAGATCTACAAAATAGGTGAAGATTCAAAGCTAGAAAGCTTGAATCTTCCATGTTCTTGAAGGATTAAAATCCATGTTTGAATCTACAAGATGTAACAAGACCAAAAGCTAAAAGCTTGATCCTTTAAATGATGATGATGATGTCGTGGATGAAAAGGGAAGAAGAAGAGAAAGAAAATTTAAAACTTACACTTTTTAGAGTGAGAAATACTAGAGAGAGAATTAGAGAGTAAGTGTGTGTAAATTGTAAATGAAATCAAGTATGAAATGGGATGAATAAGCTTGGTATTTATAGAAGGTGAGGCTGTGGGGAGGTGGTGGTGGCCGTGGGGTTTAGGGGGGGATAAGGGGGACACCTTTTTGCTTTTTGGTTAATGGTTGTCTAAAGTTGGTACTTATGTTAGGATCCCATGCAGCATTAAGGATTATAGTTAACAAAAATGATAGTATATTCCCTCTAATAAATGGGCATTTGTCTTACATTAATATGGGTCACTAACTTATTAAAATTGGGCTAATTAAATAGTCCACTAGCTAGTGTAGGGTGGGCTAAGGTCCAACAAGGTAGAAAGTCCAGCAAGACTAACTAGTGTGCTCTAGTTAATTCCTAAGCGTAATTAAGCATCCAAAAACCCAAGTAATATTCCGATTATAACCAAAGTTAAACGTGTATACAGTACGCAGTTAATTCTAAACGTCAAGTGACACTAACGGTCATAAAGGCTTCCGGGAATCAAGTTAAGTAACCTACGTACTTAAAGGCACGTTTTCACATATAAACGAAAGTAATCCACACGTAGTAATATCCCAGAGTATAATATAGCTTAGTGCGCACAAATGCACAGTTTCGTGAAAGCACAAAGCACGAAAGCAAGTCGAAAAATTCGGGTCGTTACATATAGACATCACAAATATCATTGAAGTGTTGAATGTGTTCGAAAGGATTGTCTTCCATCAACCCATGAAATAGCACATCTTTGATCATTGTGAAGAAATTACCCTCGATCTTCCAATTATCGGCCTCGATGGGCGGTTTAGTAATGGCGGGAGGCACCACCGTAGGTGCAACCAACCTAGCGTTCCACATTAGTTTGTCATTAGGATTGACTTGTTGTTATCAATTAACCAGTAGACCATGACCAATTGGATTACCCTCGGGTTGATTTGGTTGATCGTTACCACTCATCTTCTCTAAACAAAACAGTAAAACTTCGAAATTTTTCCTTAATACCCTTTCTTCTCTACGCTTGTAAACCCCGTGAACGTGTCTCTCCGATTCGGAAAATGGATGTGTAAACTCTTGATCCTTTTGGAATCTCCTTTTCATAAACCAAAGTACCTAACCTTCAATCACAACACAACCACAAACGGTTTTCCAAACACAAATAATATATAAAAAAAGAAAAGTACCTTTTGCAAGGATAAATCCTTACAAAAGGATCGAACAATTAAAAAGTTAAACCAAATACTCAAATAGCTAACCGATCCCCGGCAGCGGCGCCAAGAAAGCGTGATGCATGTTGCACAATACATCAATTACCCTTAAATTTATACAAAATTCAAACACTACAAATAAGTACACACAACTAACGAGCACTTAAAACCCAGTTATTATAGCACTTTGGATGTAAGAATTTGTTTCAAGTTCGTCCCAAGAGAGCGATGTAAGTCGAATAATTGAAACTATTAATTGTCCTAGGGTTTGTTTGATTGAGGGTTTTGATTGATTTTAACTAACAACTAAAACTCGCAAAGGTAAACAAAACTTAAACTAATAAGTATAACTAGCAACAAGTAGCAAGTAACTAAATATTGAGATGTAAATCAATTAACTAAGTAGTGTTCACTTACCTAATCTTCTCTATATTTGGATTGCCCCGTTTTACCCAAATTGTTATCGCATTAGTTGTTGAACTATTAAATGTTTAGCATCACTACCAAACCTTAATCAAATTACACTTTGCAAACTCACATAAGCATTGTATTCTAAGATTAATTTAATTATGAACGGTCATTGAGATTATGCTTGGGTTGAAATCACTTGGAACCCTTCAACTATCAAAATCACTTAAGATAATCAAACACCACTATGTTGACTAAAGGCCAATTGAAAACCAACCTAAACGAAGAACACAATCACTTGAAATTTCCAATTTAGTTGTCTAGATCACTTAGAGTTTTAGTAAAGCCTAAAACAAATGCATAGCAATGGATCTCATAGTTAACACAATAACACTTGCTCATGTATTTCATTCAGACAACTTTATTCAATTGATTTAGGGCAAATCCTTACACTAGAGATTCATAGATAAGCAAACACAATCAAATTAGCCAAGCATGGCTAAGATTACACTAATCATAATTATTGAAACACAAATAAAATTCATGTTAAGCTATTACAAGTATTCAATTCAAAACTGGATAAATAAAGGTGGAGATTACAACTCAATTGATAAACTAGATAGATCTAATGATAAGATTGCTTGAGCTTTTGCTTGATCTTCCAAATTAGCCTTAATCTCCACTTGGATGATGAAATAAGGGTTTTGGGATGAAAAATAGTTACAAAAACGTCAGCTCTCTCCTTGAAACCCTATATCCTTCCTTTTATACTTGCCAAAAATTCTGCACTAAAAACAGCGAGGTGCGCCGCACCTAGAGGAGGTGCGTCGCACCTTATAACGCGGGACCGAGGTGTGCTAAACCTTTAAGGTGGTGTGCCGCACCTTATAACTGAACTTCTGATCTTCAAGTTGAATTTTGGCTTTTTAGTGTTAAGGTGCGCCGCTTTCTGGATCTGGTGCGCCGCACCACTCTACTGCACTTCCAAAATCTTCATTTTTCAGTTGGAATTTGCCCATTTTGCAATCCATTTCCATTTTGGATCATGCCCTGCACTTTGGTTCACTAAATAGGCTAGATGTTGGTCAATTTTACACTAATTTGAGCTTTAAGCCTTAAACCGACACTTTTGCGCATATATACATGTAACGCCCCATTTTTTTGTTACACGTTATTCTGAATGTTGTTTGTGTTACAAGGTGTGTAATGTAATTTTTCAACCCTGAATAAAGATTGAGTTGATGTTTCAAAGCCTTACCATTGGAAAGAATATCTTATTAAATTTCCAACGATATTTGATTCATCGAAAACTAAGTTACGGTCGAAAAGTTATGGCCAAAATAAGTTGCTGAAACCTGTTTTTCTCAACTGCCAGTATCTGAAGGTTGCAGCGGCGCTCCACCCTATTGAGCGGTGCTCCGATTGAACCTGATGCGTTTTTTAACATTTTTAAAGGGTTTAAATGAAGGGTATTATGGTCCTTTCATATATGGACGGGTTAAAGGGGTGGGGAGCAGATTCTTATCCTCATTTCCTCCCTTTCTCATCCACTAAAACACTCTCATCAAACCCTAGTGAGAGAATTCCATTTTAGAGAGAGAGAGCTACATTTGGAGAAGAAGAGGTGTGAATCGGGTCAAAGTGCAAGTATTAAAGTTGTTCATCTCGTTCACGGCTACGTTGTGGTTGTAATGGTAAGTTCTAACTCTGAGTTTTCATAGTTTGATTTAGTGTTCATGATTGGGGTTTTGATTTGTGTGTTCTTGAGTAAACCCCACTAGTTGTTAAATAGATGATTAAACTAGTAAATGGTGTGGAAGACCATTGTTGGTGGGTTTTGGGTTGGATGATGAAATTGATTAGTTGATAATCATGTTCGGGTGTTAATATCACTAGTTAACTTAGGTTATAAGTGATTAATTGTGTAAGCTTGCAAAATGGGTGTTTTGGCTTGAGATTAGGTCAAAATGGGTTTTGTGTCAAATGTTGCAAGTAATGTGTTTTGATGATGAAACCTTGAGTAAAATGAGTTGTTGGAACATAATCACTAGTCGAATGTGATTATGGGTGTTTTGGGCGAGATTTGACTTAGTCAAATTGGAGGTAAGTGCAAATGGATCGAAATTGCACTTATGATGTTTTGGGCATAAGCTAGAGTGTTTAGCTTATTTGTTTGTGAATTGCTTAGGTGATTTACATTCGGACGATTAGGAGCTCAAGCGGGAGTTGCTTTTCTTATAACCGAGGAGAGTGGAATATTTATACGTTTATGTACATAATTTGGTTGCTTGCGTGCAACGTGGCAAGTGTTATCCGGTAGGATACGCTTTTCGTGGGCCACACTTGGGTTGGGAAAATATAATGAGTGATATCCGTATGGATAGCTCTTCGTTTGCTATATTCGATTTGTGTTATGTGGCGAGTGATTAATGTTTGACCTATCGCTCTTCGTCGGCCACGTGTGTGTGTGTGTGTGTGTGTGTGTGTGTGTTTGGTTATGTGGTGAGTGATATCCAGAAGGAATGACTCTTTGTTGACCACAGTTGGAAGTGTGGCATGTGGCGAGTAATTAATGTTTAACCTATCACTCTTCGTCGGCCACATGTGTGTGTTTGGGTGAGTGGTGATTGTTATCCATTTGGGGATTCGCTCTTCGTTGGCCACTTATCATAGGATGGTAAGCGGGTTCGCTTTTCGTCGGCCATCCCTGTGATTGAGGTAAGTGTTAACGGTTCGGTTGCACTTTTCGTCGGCCTCATGGTGCGTAGTGGTGAGTGGTTAATATGTGACCTACCGCTCTTCGTCAGCCACGTACGCGTTGCGATGTGTTGGTAAGTGTTAACGTTTTGGTTACACTTTTCATCGGCCACCATCGAGTCGAATGTCGACATTGTGTATGTTGGGTTGTGTGAGTTTTTCTAGCATTGTACGTATGATTATTCGTTTATTGCGTTTTGCTAATGATATGCGTTGTTTGTGTAGGTGTATGCAAGTGATTAAATTATGTATGTATGCGTATAAGTATTGCATTCACTAAGCATTAGCTTACCCTCTCATTGTTTACATTTTTAGGTTCGAAGGCGGACGTGGCAAGGGTATGCACAGGATTAGATGATTTTTTCCTTTTGGTTGCTTGCTTGGATTACTTTTAGATTCGACTTAGGATTGGGTAGTTTATCCTCAAACATCATGCTCGTAGTTTTGTTTGGAATTTAACTCATGTGGTCGAAACTTGTATTTTGTACTTAAAGGGTAATTTGGGCATATGTGGGCCCGGTGTCGTAAAACTTGTTTTATTATGAAAACGTGTTAGTTTTACTTACTATAACGTGTTGTGAAAGTCGTGTCGTCTAAAAGTGTCGGGAAGCGGGAGATCTTTAAACCAAAAATGGGAAATTCGGACAGCAAGATATGGAGCGGCGCGCCCCATATTGGAGCGGCGCTTCATTTGGCTAAAATCAGATTTTTGTAAAAAAAATAATAATAAGTGTGTTTCGGTTGGATAATGGGTTGGGTTGTTACAATACAACTTTCGGGCTCAATGATCCTCAAAACCGAGTGTAATGAGGTAGATATTGCGAGGTAAAATGTGTATAATTCGAGCAATATCACTAAGCATATGGATAAAAAGCAAAAAAGATTTTCTTCTGCTATAGATTCAAAAGAAAGGTTACCAGCTGCACGACATTTGCGTGAATTTGATCGAATCAGGGTTGCCTCATCCTTAGGCTCATTTTCAGATAAATTTTCTCAAGAGTCTCATCCACCATTTTTTCAGATAAGAATTGTAGCTCCTCATACTTTATGTGACACAAAGCAGTGAGCGGAGTAATAGCTGAAATAACAATGTTTCACAATTACTATACTAGTAAATGTAATACGCAAACATACCATAATTATCAATTTCTGCATACCTTTTTTCTTTAGCATAACGATGGCACAACCACGTGTTTCTTCATTTCATTCAGCGTTAATTGATCATAAAGCTAGCATGTGTTCTGGATAACGCCGGTTTAGGAATTCTCTCTTTCTTTATCGTGTTTAGTAATTTTCGTTCATCTGTTGACAATCTAGGATAGGTAATTTTGGGAGGCTCGAGTGAAGTACGCCAGTAAAAAGCTTTTAATGAGCTGTTAGGAATTACATCGCTGTTGATAAAAAGAAAGTATGTTGCCAATTTTTCGACACATCGCTGGCAGTAAGAAGGAATCCGTCCATATTCGAGATACAGAACCACCCCTTATCGTAAGATTTAATAGTAGCATGGTGACAAAAAAGGCAAACAGATGGTTTAATATTGCGAGCGTGACAGTACATTTTAAAAAGCAGGATTTTTCGAATTGACATAGGTTCAAATTGGCCAACGCTTACACCGTAAAAGCTGCAAACAATCAAATCGAATGTTGTAAAAGGAATCCGAAGAAATGAGAAGAACAGTGCTCAACCATACATGGAAACTTTTTCCAGAAGGGGGATGAGATGCACGCTCATGTGGATGTGGGATTACGGCGTCGGCCCCAAAGAATTTGGGAAATAAAGCTCTGACATGATCTAAGTAGGTCGATGTGATTACGCTGCGAATATTGTCGACATTAAGGGAGCCATTGATTAGATATTAAAGAAGGGGGAATGTTTGCAGATGTTTAAGGTAGATGAAGATGAAGATTTAATTAGGGTTGAGTAAATGAGAAACAGTAAAATCAAAGTTTAAATACAGGAAAGAAGGCAAACAGTTGATGAAGAACAAACGGCCTATAATTCGCCACGTCTTTAGTATACGTAAGCAAATAAATAAGCAAAAAATTCAAAACATTCAAGGGGACACTTTTTGCAGACAAATCATCATAAAGCGAGGGTCCTTGCAGAAAACACAGATGGATGTGGCATAATTATGTTCCCGAGGAAAAATATATCTTTTATTTTTTATAGTTTAATGACTTTATTTTTTACAAAAAATAAAGATATTAAACTGGGGGGACTTAATGGTGTATCCTAGGGGATACACGCATAAAAGCATCATTTTTGTACAGTAGAATGGATCAAAAAGCATAAAAGATAGCAATGTTTAGCAATTTTTAGCATTTACCATCCAGTGTTCAGCAGGCCGCCCAACATCATGCGTAAGCCCTGCAGGCAGCTTCTATGCTTAAGCCCTTCTATTAGGCACGTGAGCGACACGCAGCCACGTCGCCATGTCGAAGTCGGCTCCGAATATTTCTCATAACTAAATTAATCAGCATTTGACACGTGTTTCCCGAGAATTTCGGACATTCTACGCCTATAAATAGACCCCTTGGGTCACCACATTTGACATTTGAACTTCAGTCCGAGAGAAGTACACTTTCTCTCTCACACAGCTCTTTCTCACTCTAAAACATTAACTGCTTAGTAACAGAACGCTACACGGATCAATTCTAGATTGATCCAAAGATTGATTGAGGCCACCCCACGGATTTCTCATCCGTGTTCCGGGTCTGCAGGGATTACTTCTTAAGGGCAAACATCAATCGACAACATATCTCTCAATGCTAGGCTGTTATTGTGATATACTGGTACCTTTCATCCGCTATACGAAAAATAGTACCAACACCCCGCAGTAAGCGAAAGGTGACCTGGGTGGATACTTCAGGTCAGAGATAACATTGAGTGCAATGTTGCAGCCTAGCGGAGTGGAACTCCTGACCTCTCGCTAAGAGAGGTAAGTCACTACCAGTTGAGCTACAACTCAATGTTGGATCGTCCAATGTGATTTCTTATTTGTACAACTATAGGTCGGGAAAGGAGGTAAACGCTATTGTAGTAGATGGAATGGTATCTAGACCGAGACCCAAAGGTCGTAAAGTTCCTTCCAAGGCCATGTAGTTTGGCTCTGTTTTGTTTCGAGTGTTTGTGTTTTACAAGTTATGTTTGTTTTAGATTAGTTTGTTGCTGTTGTGATCGTTGTTCTTTTGGTTGGTGAGACTCGTTCAAATATAGTGTATAGTGTAGTATGGTTTCACTTTCTTGATTTGAGGCTCGTCGGAAATTTTTTTGTACTTTCGGTATCGATCGCCCTTTAGTTATTAATAAAAGTGTCGTGATTATAAAGTTTTCATTATTTTTGCCAATAGTATAATAATAATAAAATAATAATAGTAATAGTAATAGTAATAGTAATAGTAATAGTAATAGTAATAGTAATAGTAATAATAATAATAATAATAATAATAATAATAATAATAATAATAATATATAATATAATAATAATAATAATAATAATAATAATAATAATAATAATAATAATAATCACATAATAAAAATAAAGGAGGCGAAAGACGAAAACACAAAATTCTTTCATACCACTACCAAGTTTAGGGAGAAGATTGGTATGACAGGAGTAAACATCAATGGTGAATGGGTGTGTGATCCTGTTAAAATAAAGGAGGCTGCTTTCGACAACTTCGCTAAACGATTTAAAAAGTCAGAGGGATGCAAAACCAAGTTTTCGAGCTCATCTTTTTCTTTGTTAACTGATGAAGATAATCATATACTCTGCAGCTCGTTTGATAAAGAGGAAATTAAACAGGCTGTTGGGGAGTGGGCATCCTCAAAATCCCCGGGGCCCGATGGCTTTAACTTTAATTTTATCAAGCGCTTTTGGGAGATTCTTGAAGAAGATGTAGTAAAGTGCATTCATGAATTCGCTTCCTATAGCAACTTTTACAAGGGATGCAACAGTTCGTTCATATCCCTGATACCTAAATCCTCCAACCCGGTGAGCTTTAATGATTATAGACCAATAAGTCTTATTGGTTGTCTGTATAAGATCGTGGCGAAAATTCTTGCTAATAGACTTCAAAAAGTTCTGCCTAAGGTGATTAGCATGAATCAATCGGCTTTTGTAAAGGGAAGAAAAATCTTGGATGGAGTCCTAATCGCTAATGAAGTTGTTAATTCTTTTAAAAAGGAGAAACGAAATCTTTTTCTCTTCAAAGTTAATTTTGAAAAGGCGTTTGATTGCGTATGTTGGGATTTTCCTGATGACGTAATGAGGCAAATGAATTTCTCAATCACCTGGAGAAATTGGATCAGAGGCTGTCTTAATTCCGGATGTTCGTCAGTTTTAATTCGTGGTAGTCCTACTCAGAAGTTTTCTCTCGGAAAAGGGCTAAGGCAAGGGGATCCATTATCGCCTTTTCTTTTTTTGATTGTCGGGGAAGCTTTGAGTGTAATGATGAATGATGCTGTCAACCATGGGTTCTATAGAGGAGTTTCGGTGGGATCATATGCAATTCAATTTTCGCACTTACAATTTGCAAATGACGTTCTATTCTTTGGAGAATTATCATATAAGAATATTGAAAATTTAATTAATATTGTTACCTGGTTTGGCATGGCATCTGGCCTTCGTATAAATTTCGAGAAGATTAGGATTTTTGGTCTTGGTATCCCTACTTCGACTATTGCTATTCTGGATCGATCTCTTAACTGTTCGCCAGGCACCTTCCCCTTTACGTATTTGGGTTTACCCGTGGGACAGAATATGAAAAAAAAATTAATGCTTGGGATAACATTGTTAATAAGTTTCTGGCTAAGTTAACCCCTGGAGAGCAAAGCTTCTATCTATATGTGGGAGACTGATCTTGACCAAATAATTGTTGGGAAGCATTTCTCTTTTTTACATGTCCTTATTTAAAGCTCCAGTTGGAGTGATTAATAAGTTAGAATCGATTTGAAGGAAATTTTTTTGGTGAGCAGATAATGATAAAAGTATAACCTGGGTAAACTGGAAACAATCTTTGAAAAGCAAAGCTCTTTGTAACAACCCAAACTAAAACACAATCGAACCCGCGTAAAAATATCACAAAAAAAAAAAATTTTTGCTTGTTCAGCAGGTGGCGCGGCGCGCAAAATGGCCTGGACAGCCTGCTGTCCCCGAAAGTCAAAAACACGAAAAAGATTGGCCACTTCCCGACATAATTAGACAAAACACTTTTAACAACATAACCAAATATATAAAACTAACACGATCTAAACATAAAATAAGTTTTACAAAGTGAGGCCCACATCGACCCGAATTACGAGTTTAATACCAAACGAGAGTTTCGACCACAAAAAGTTTAAATACCAAACGACCCTACGAGCATGGTGTTTGGGGTTAAACTACCCAAGTCTCGGTCAAACTCCAAAAGCTAATATTTCCAAAATCGTCCCCTAACACAACGGGATCTCTACTCCAAACAAACGCCCTTACCTTTATCCATACCTGAGCCTATAAAAAGGTAAACAATGAGAGGGTAAGCAAAACTTAGTGAATGCAATAATTACACATACATATATATAACCCATCTATTTGCAATCACATTCACCAAATACCTCCTACGAACTTGTAACTCAATTAGCATGTCATCATACCCAAAACACTTAACAAGTCGTACATTAACACAAAACCGCATTAGCATATACTCAACACAATATATATATATATATATATATATATATATATATATATATATATATATATATATATATATATATATATATATATATATAAACAATATGCTAAATAATCGACAATCTCAATATGGTTAACCATAAACGCTATGGTGCTACCGGCTCGTGGTTCACACCATACGCAATTGAGTCATACTCTTTTATAGTGCTACCGGCTCGTGGTTCACACTCAATGCTACCGGCTCGTGGTTCACATCTAGTTTATAGTGCTACCGGCTCGTGGTTCACACTTGATGCTACCGGCTCGTGGTTCACATCTAGTTTATAGTGCTACCGGTTCATGGTTCACACTCGATGCTACTGGCTCGTGGTTCACATCTTATTGCACACATGTTATGGCACTACCGGCTCGATGGTTCATACCATAACACCCACAAATAAACACGTCATATACACATACGTATAATTACTCCACTCACCTCAAAGTCTCTTGTGAAAAGTAATCAAGTTCGGAAATCTTCAATGTAACGTACCTATTACATTATACATAAATCAATCACAACTCAAGTTGGTCAACCAACTAAAACTCCATTCTAATGTTATCTTGACCCATGGTGCAATTTTGACCCATTTGCACCCTTAACCCTAATATTTGGGTTAACATCCCCGAAACCCTAGTCATTAGCCAAGTTAGGTTTAAAACACATTTCAACACAAGGTTTATGCATCAATCACAAACATTAACTAACTTAGGTCCATTTTGACCATTTGACCAATTTAAGGTCAACACACCCATTTCGGGTTATCCCCTAGCCCACACAATGCCCATTTACTTATCTCTAGGTGTGCTAGTAATTAACTAACTAATTTAAGCTCATAAACATCAATTAATACTTGAAAACCCCTAGTTAGTCATCTTTGAGTCTACATGACCCAAATTCACCCAAAACACTCAATTCACTAACAAATGAGTTTTAAGTTCATCACTTACCCCAAACCCTAACCCTTAATCAAATTAAATAAGGAAAACAAAGTTAGAACATACCACCACACTCAAAACGTAACTAGGAAGTAGATGAACAACTTTAATTCTTGCACTTAGGCCCGATTCAACCTTCTTCTTCCTTACTTTGAGCTCTCTTACTCTAGAAAACCCTCTCTCTCTAGAAATTAAATGGATGAGGTTGAAGTAGATGGAAATTGAGTAAATGAGGCTCCACCCACTGGTCTAGAGCCTTAAAGTCGGGCCCCATGTGAAATTACCAAAAAGCCCTCAAAATATCTAATTTAAAAGAAGAGTGAGCTGTCACAGCCCATTGGCGCGGCGCGTCACTGACCTGCGCGGCGCGCAGATTGCCCAGGTCAGATTCTTCTTTATTTTAAAAAAAATGTACAACGAAACCCCCACTTCAAGCATCTTATTTACACTTATGTACACAACAAATATTTGGGTCTTACACTCTTGGAGGTCTCAGTATCGGTAGTCTCAATAAGCCTTTTAGCTAAATGGTGGTGGCAGTTAAAACAGGAAAAATATGCATTATGGGCGCGTATTATCAAGTCTATCTACGACAAATATGGAGGTCTAAACTATTTCTTAGAATCTTCCCCTCCTCTGGCGATATGGCCTGACATCATTATGTGTGACCAATAAATCAACAAAATTGGTGTTTCTTTTTCTTTTTCAATAGTATGTAGGATTGGCAATGGATCGATCGCAAGTCTTTGGCATTATATATGGATTCCGAACACATCTCAGCCTTTAAAGTGTTCGTTCCCGAGACTTTATGCTATGGAAAGCGACCAAGAATCCATTGTTTCCGATAGAATTGTTAATGAAGAGAACGGTTTGAAGGGTAATTGGTGTTGGCGAAATAATATAAGAGGAAGATCCCATGATGATCTCTCTAATTTAAATGATTTGCTGACTTCTTCAAGCAATCTTACGACAGAGGAGGATGGATGGCTCTGGATGTTAAAGTCGAATGGCATCTTCCAGATGAATGTTTTGTCAAGCTTAATTGATAATATTATGTTAGCGGTTTCAGGGCCTGTCACTGCTAATACCTGGCTTCCTTGTCTCCCTAACAACGTAAATGTTTTTATTTGGCGATTGGCTCAACATGGGATCGCTACCCGAAATAACTTGGTGCATCGTGGCATGAATCTTCCTTCTACCCTCTGCCCGTTTTGTGATGCTGCAAGCGAAGAGGTAAACCATTTATTTACGAGTTGTAGATTCATTAACCCTCTCTGGAAGAATTTTTTATCTTGGTGGCGGTTAAGCGATTCTATCCCAAATCGTTCTTTCAACGCCTTAAGCCCGTTAAATTACCAACTAGGCTCTAATAATGCTAGCATAGCTTTTCTTGCTACGAGATTTACTCTTTTGTGGTTGATTTGGAAATGGCGAAATAAATTGGAGCACTCACCCTCCAAATCGAGGAAATCAATCCTAAATGAAGATATTATGGCGAGTCTAAAGGCGCCATCACATTTGTGGCTTTCCTGTAGATCAAAGTTGGTGCAGGGCGATTTTGAAAATTGGAGAAGTAATCTGATTAGTGTTCACGAAAAAAGAGAGATGAGAGAGAATTTTAGAGAGAGAGAGTTGAGAGAAAATCTTCAATCACGAGGGGTGAGGATTCAGGCGGGCACGAGTGGTAATTAGGAAAACACAATGGAGACTCTAGGAATAATTATAGGTGGATATTCGGCTCACAATTGATGTCGTTCATGTTCTTCAATTTTCCCGAAAGTTGGGGAATCACAGATTTATGGAGAGTTTTCAAAGGATTTGGATCTGTGAAGGATATCTACATTGCAAGAGATCGGCTCAGAAATGGCCATAGGTTCGCCTTCGTCCATTTTGGGGAAGTGAAGGATGAAGATAAGCTTCTCAGAGGGCTAGAAAGTATCAGATTTGGTGATAGACTGATTAGGGTTTTCAAAGCTACAACAAGAAAAGATGAACCAGGCCAACACAAAAACCCTAATCACCTCCATAATGGGTTCGCAAAACACGGATACGCTAATCGAACCTATAACAGTCATGTCAAGGATGGAAGATCTTTCAGGGATGCGGTTCATAAAGCTACTGACCTAAGAGAAGTGCTAAACAAAAAGCATGAAAGAAGAAATAGTGAATCTTCCACTAAGGCTGAGACAAATGGAGACTTGAGGGAAAAGTTGAATCAAAACAAAGAAAGTTTCAAGCACAACTATCCCAACAACAGATACAATCGGTATAATGCTGCAAAAATTGTGGAGATTAAAGATGAAGATAGCGATGATCCAATACTCAAATCTGCCATCATTGGATCTGTGTCGTCTCTTGAACTCCTTGGAAAAATTGATAATCTATGTATGATGGATGGTCTAAAAGACTATGCGATAAAGTACCTAGGCAGGTTACAAGTCATGTTGGTTATGGATAATCCAATAACTGCAATGAACATAATGTCAAATTCCCAACATTTAATCTGTAGTTGGTTAAAAGTTATCCATAGCTAGGAAGATATGTGTTATAATGGAAGATTAACATGGTTATCGATTAGAGGTGTTCCGATTTCATGTTAGAACGAAAACACATTTAAATCTATCGCTATTTGGTGGGGAACTGTACTGGATACGGAGAATTGTAGCATCATAGACAAACAACATCAAAATCTCATAATAGGAAAAGTCCTGGTGAAATGTGCATCCTCCAAACCTGTAAATGAGCAGATCATGTTAAAGCATAAATCTAAAGTTGTCCATGTTAATGTCTATGAAGAAGGAGGTAAAGAAGTTGAAATTGATTTCTACAACTTAAAGGATCCAGAAGCTAAGGATGTTTCAACCCCAATCTCCCCAGAATCGGATGTTAGAAGAGTAAGTAGATTAGATGAAGATGATGACTCAAACGATAACGAAAATTTTGATGATGATGGGGATATCTTCAATTCAGATGACGACGATGAAGATCCCATTGATGACACCTGTGACCATAGTGACTGTAATTCCGGTAACAGGCAAGACGGTGACCGGAAAATTGGGGTTGAAGACCAAGAGTCATGTTTGGGAGATGGTGAAAAGTCACAAAGCAA
Organism: Rutidosis leptorrhynchoides; assembly: GCF_046630445.1. Taxonomy (NCBI): domain Eukaryota; kingdom Viridiplantae; phylum Streptophyta; class Magnoliopsida; order Asterales; family Asteraceae; genus Rutidosis; species Rutidosis leptorrhynchoides. The sequence continues at coordinate 52,189,365 of NC_092341.1, forward strand.
TTATGGTGTGTGTCTCGAAAAAGCTGCTAGGGTTGGTTTCCCACATGAGGCTGACAAAGATAATGATGAGGTAGAAGTTGTCTTGGAACCCCAAGCCACACATGACAAAAATCAAAGGTCTGATATTAATGCTACCTCCAAAAACGATAAACCTAAAATCCCTTTACATAATCAAAACTTATCACCCAAACCACCCAGCCCACGTCCAGGCCCAGTCTATAGCCTAAGTATATCCATCAACCTGTCACCCAACCCAAAACCTTCAACCGCTTTCCCTGGCCCAAAAAACAAATCCTTCAAAACTCCTAATTTGGATCCTATCAAGCCCTCTAAACCTTCCCATACTTTTCATCCCCAGCAATGTAATTCTGAACCCAACAACGCATCACATGTTGGGCCTGTTAAGCTTTCCTTTAAGCCCAATAAGCCTAATAATGTTTCCCAACCCAACTCTACGCACATATCACCCCCCACTCCCTTCCCTCACACCCAAATTCTGCTATCAAAGCTAAAAGTCAAACTCAATTCAAGCCAATTCCCTCAGCACTGACCAATCACTCGATAATCCCTAATTCATAACCTAATCCTAAATCAAGTTCTCCTTCGTCACTATCCAATCCAATTTTTGATTCACTCCCGTCTTCCCTTTCACCTACACCCAATCCAATTTCCAAATTCAACCTTGAAGGACAAACCGCTTCTCCAAGTCCACCTTGTCCAAAATTCAAACCAATGTCCAGAATCAGCAGAACCAATCAACATAATGTCAAACACAAATCCAAAGAGATAAATTCCAAAACCACCAGTGTTAAATCAACAACCCAAACGGGAATCATTCTTCTTCTAATCTATGCCTCAATTGCATCCGTAATACTCCATCCAATTGGAAGTCTTCCTCAAGGCTTATGCATCTGAAGTCTGTTGCTAGATTGGGTAGTACTAGGAAAAAAAGAGAAGCATGCCACAAATGTTGTCCTGAAACATCCAATCCAATCCCCAAATTGTAGTGACCCAAACTTTTCCATGTTTATTTATATTAAATGAAATTGATATTTACATGATTAAGTGTTTCCAACATGTTAAGCAATCAAACTTGTTAAGACTTGATTAATTGAAATAGGTTTCAGATAGACAATTGACCACCCAAGTTGACCGGCGATTCACGAACGTTAAAACTTGTAAAAACTATATGATGACATATATATGGATATATATATATATATATATATATATAGTTAACATGATATTATGATAAGTATGTATCTCATTAAGTATTTTAACAATGAACTACATATGTAAAAACAATACTACTAACTTAAGGATTTCGAAACGAGACATACATGTAACGATTATCGTTGTAACAACATTTAAATGTATATATATCATATTATGGTATATTAATACATCATAATATCATGATAATGTAATGATTTAATATCTCATTAGATATAATAATCAATGGGTTAACAACATTTAACAAGATCGTTAACTTAAAGGTTTCAAAACAACATTTACATGTAACGACTAACGATGACTTAACGACTCAGTTAAAATATATATACATGTAGTGTTTTAATATGTATTCATACACTTTTGAAAGACTTCAAGACACTTATCAAAGTACTTCTACTTAACAAAAATGCTTACAATTACATCCTCATTCATTTTCATCAACAATTCTACTCGTATGCACCCGTATTCGTACTCGTACAATAGCCAGCTTCTAAATGTATTTACTATTGGTATATACACTTCAATGATCAGCTCTTAGCAGCCCATGTGAGTCACCTAACCATGTGGGAACCATAATTTAACATCTAGCATGAAATATCTCACAAGATTATAAACTAATGGAGCCTATATGGAGACTCTAAAATCACGTCCACCATCACTCATCACAAACACATTTTAATTCCAATTTTTATGCATCAAACTACTCTCTCTCTCAAGTTCTCTCTTAGTGTTCTAAGTGTTCTTCATCATCTTCATCAAAATCTAGCTCAATCTAGTTTATAAATCCATACATAAAACAAGTTATAAAGCAACTACTCAAGAACACACCAATAACACTTCCAAGTTTGCTAGCTTACTTCCAATCTTGCAAATCCACTTTGAGTGATCATCCAACCTCAAGAAATCTTTCTTATCTACAGTAAGATATCTTTCTAATACAAGGTAATACTCATATTCAAACTTTGATTCAATTTCTATAACTATAACAATCTTATTTCGAGTGAAAATCTTACTTGAACTTGTTTTCGTGTCATGATTCTACTTCAAGAACTTTCAAGCCATCCAAGGATCCTTTGAAGCTAGATCTATTTTTGTCATTTCCATTAGGTTTATCCATAAAACCTGAGGTAGTAATGATGTTCATAACATCATTCGATTCATATATATAAAACTACCTTATTAAAAGGTTTAAACTTGTAATCAATAGAACATAGTTTAGTTAATTCTAAACTTGTTCACAAACAAAAGTTAATCCTTCTAACTTGACTTTTAAAATCAACTAAACACATGTTCTATATCTATATTATATTCTAACTTAATGATTTAAAACCTGAAAACACGAAAAACACCGTAAAACCGGATATACGCCGTCGTAGTAACACCGCGGGCTGTTTTGGGTTAGTTAATAAAATACTATGATAAACTTTGATTTAAAATTTGTTCTTCTAGGAAAATGATTTTTCTTATGAACATGAAACGATATCCAAAAATCATGGTTAAACTCAAAGTGAAAGTATGTTTTCCAAAATGGTCATCTAGACGTCGTTCTTTCGACTGAAATGACTACCTTTACAAAAATGACTTGTAACCTGTATTTCTGACTATAAAATTATACTTTTTATGTTTATATTCATAAAATTAAGTTCAATATGAAACCATAGCAACTTGAATCACTCAAAACGGATTTAAAACGAAGAAGTTATGGGTAAAACAAGATTGGATATTTTTGCTTGTTGTAACTACGTGAAAATTGGTAACAAATTTATATTAATCATATCCTAGCTAACTCATATTGTATTATACATGTATTCTAATATATTATGTAATCTTGGGATACCATAGACACGTATGCAAATGTTTTGACATATCATATCGACCCATGTATATATATTATTTGGAACAACCATAGACACTCTATATGCAGTAATGTTGGAGGTAGCTATACAGGGTTGAGGTTGATTCCAAAAATATATATACTTTGAGTTGATATCTAGCCTGAGACGTGTATACACTGGGTCGTGGATTGATTCAAGATAATATATATCGATTTATTTCTGTACATCTAACTGTGGACAACTAGTTTTAGGTTACTAACGAGGACAGCTGACTTAATAAACTTAAAACAGTAAAACGTATTAAAAATGTTATAAATATATTTTGAACATACCTTGATATATATGTACATATTTGTTATAGGTTAGTGAATTGACCAGTGGCCAAGTCTTACTTCCCGACGAAGTAAAAATCTGTGAAAGTGAGTTATAGTCCCACTTTTAAAATCTAATATTTTTGGGATGAGAATACATGCAGTTTTATAAATGTTTTACGAAATAGACACAAGTAATTGAAACTACATTATATGGGTGAATGATCGAAGCCGAATATGCCCCTTTTGCTTGGTAGCCTAAGAATTAATAACCGATCTACTAATTGACGCGAATCCTAAAGATAGATCTATTGGGCCTAACGAACCCCATCCATGGTTGTGGATGCTTTAGTACTTCGATGTTGTTTTATCATGTTCGATGGATGTCCCAGAATGATAGGGGATATTCTTATATGCATCTTGTTAATGTCGGTTACCAGGTGTTCACCATATGAATGATTTTTATGCATGCATGCTGTTTACAAGAAATGGAAATATGAAATCTTGTGGTCTATTAATATGAATTGATAAATATATAGGCTAAACCTATAACTCACCAACATTTTTGTTGACGTTTTAAGCATGTTTATTCTCAGGTAATTGTTAAGAGCTTCCGCTGTTGCATACTAAATTAAGGACAAGATTTGGAGTTCATGCTTGTATAATATTGTTTGAAAACTGCATTCGAAGACATATGTTGTTGTGTAATATTATTGTAAACCATTATGTAATGGTCGAGTGAATATGCTATACTTTTGATTATCATTTTTAAACCTTTAACGATAAATTAAAGGTTATGCTTTGTTTTAAAATCGAATGCAGTCTTTGAAAAACATCTCATATAGAGGTCAAAACCTCGCAACGAAATCAATTAATATGGAACGTTTATAATCAATATGAACGGGACATTTCACAAATCATCAAGAACGGTTGGATCTCATTCGACTTCACAAAAGTCTGTGTCAATCACAAGCATCAACAAGCTTAATAATGGTGGTAGGACATGCTCGAGTAACAGCGAAGAGTTACATGAGTATGGAAGGAAGCTCGGGTTGAAATGGCCGGATCAAAAGAAACAACAACAGTAAGCCTTATCCATACTCTTTTCGAAGTTTTTTTGTTTTCATGAAGATTATATCTTTAAACTTTAGAGGTTTCGCGAAAGATGGGGCTTTTGGGTGGGTAAAGAATTTGTGTAGAGAAGAAAAACCCGACATCGTGGCAATTCAGGAGACAAAACTGAGCAATGTGAGTAATTTTTGGGCTTCTAACTTATGGTGGAATAATAGTGTAGGCTTTGTTCAAAAGAATGCATTAGGTTACTCGGGTGGGACAATGCTTTTGTGGGATGCTAATTCTTTTTATGTAGAAGACTTTGTAGAAGGAGAAAATTTCATTGCAATTAAAGGTTCTTGGGTATGCTCGAATAAAGAAATGGCGGTTGTCAATGTATACGGACCACATGATGATGCGGGTAAAAAGAGAATGTGGGAATCATTAAAAGGGTTATTGAGAAAAGTCGACACAAGTTGGCTTCTGTGTGGAGATTTCAATGAGGTAAGAGATGAAGAAGAAAGAGTTAATAGCAATTTCATTCCAAGTCGGGCTTCGAGATTCAACAATTTTATTCTAAATAATGATCTAGTGGAAATTCCTCTCGGTGGTAGAAAATTTACCAGAGTATGTGATAACGGGTTTAAGTTGAGCAAACTTGATAAATTTCTTGCATTCGACAAATTTCTCAACCTTTGGGATGACCTGTCGGCTATTGTCTTAGATCAGAAATTCTCGGACCATTGTCCCATTGTTTTAAGAGATAGAGTGATCGATTTTGGGCCTAAACCATTCAAGTTTTTTAATGAGTGGTTAAATATGGAAGGTGTTGATAAAGTTATCAAGGATGCTTGGAAGATAGAAGCTAAGGGGAATAGAATGGATTGTGTTTTCCGAAACAAGTTAAAAATGTAAAAAACGCCCTCAAAGAATGGAAAATGACGAGTTGCAATGGTATAGATCAAGAAATTAAAGAAATTAAAGCTAAAGTTGACGGATGGGAAGAAATCGTTGAAAGTAGAACTTTAAATGAGGAAGAACGTTTGGAATGGATGGATTGTAGGAAAAAATGGCTAAATAAAGAAAGATCAAAAGCAAATATGTTACGAGAAAAAGCGAGAATCAAATGGATAATAGAAGGTGACGAGAATTCGAGCTTTTTTCATTCAATTATCCGAAGGAACTACAATAGGAATAATATCAGAGGCTTAGTCATAAATGGAGTTTGGAATGAAAATGTGGATGATATAATGTGTGCGGTCCTTAATCATTTTAATCGGCAATTTGAGAAAAAAGGGGACAACATGCCATCGATGTCCGGGTTACATTACCAAGTTCTGTCAGATCAGTAGGCCACGCAGCTTGAACTTCCCTTCACGGTTGATGAAACGTTTGAGGCTTTAAAAGATTGTGCAAGTAACAAAGCCCCGGGACCCGACGGCTTTAACATGCGTTTTTTCAAAGAATATTGGGATACGATAAAGGGTGATCTAATGAACGCAATAATTTGGTTTTGGGAGAAGGGTGAAATCTCAAAAGGTTGTAACGCATCATTTATATCCCTAATCCCGAAAACAAAAGATCCTCTTAGTCTTAACGATTATCGACCCATTAGCCTTATCGGAAGTTTCTATAAGATAGTATCGAAAATACTATCTAATAGAATACGTCGAGTTATTCCAAATGTGGTGGGTATTGAACAGAGCGCTTTCTTAAAAGATCGATACATCCTAGATGGCGTTCTAATAGCCAACGATACAATAGACTTTTATCAAAGAAATCATAAAAAGGGGTTGATCTTCAAAGTTGATTTCGAGAAGACCTTTGATAGTCTTGATTGGGATTATCTTCTAGAAGTAATGAAATGCATGGGTTTCGGGGAAAGATGGTGCAAGTGGATAATTGCATGCTTGAGTTCGGCTTCGATTTTGATTCTCGTCAATGGCTCCCCGACCATGGAATTCACCATGGGGAGAGGTGTTAGACAAGGTGACCCTCTCTCCCCGTTTCTTTTCATCATTGCGGTCGAAGGATTAAACATTCTAGCTAAAGCGGCGGTAGATAGAGGTTTGTACAAAGGGGCGGAAGTCAGAAATAATGACACCGTTGTCTCGCATCTTCAATATGCGGATGACACCATTTTTTTCGGGGATTGGAATTATGACAACTTGAGAAGTCTCATGAACTTGCTTAAATGTTTTGAATTAACATCGGGTCTAAAAGTTAATATAGGCAAGAGTTGTATTTACGGAGTTGGTATTAGTGGAAATGAGTTGTCTTCGTTAGCACATCACTTCGGGTGTAGAATAGGGAATTTTCCCTTCACGTATCTTAGTCTTCCTATTGGGTGTAGAATGAAAAATCTAAAAGATTGGGAAATTGTCATCAAGAAATTTAAAGAAAAACTTTTGGATTGGAAAGCACGCTCGATTTCATTCGGGGGTCGAGTAACACTTATCAAATCGGTTCTCTCGAGTCTTCCATTGTATTACTTTTCGTTATACCGTGCCCCGCCATGTGTGATTAAAGAACTTGAGAGAGTGAGGAGAGATTTTTTTTGGGGGTATTACCGGGGAGGGAAACAAAATTAAATGGGTCAAGTGGGAGAAAATTATGTTGCCATATTCGGATGGAGGGCTCAATATGGGCTCTCTAAATTGTAAAAACTTAGCCTTATTATGCAAGTGGTGGTGGCGGTTCCATAATGAGCCTTCATCTTTATGGCCAAAGTCATCGCTAGCATATATGGGCCTTGTGGGGGTATTAATCTTAATCCTACTGCCTCACGAATTACTTTTTGCAGTTCCTGATGTTACATCCTTCGTGCAGGCAGATCGCTTACATCACTAGGAGTCCCTTTCAGCAGCTCCTTCAAGAAGGTCATAGGAGATGGGTCGTCAACGCTTTTTTGGAAAGATTTATGGATCGGAGATACGCCCCTAGAAATAATGTTTTACAGGCTGTACCAATTGGAAACAAATAAAGAATGCAGGGTGTGCGATCGAGTCTTATGGCAAGATGATGGGTGTGCTTTCGAGTGGCAGTGGTGCAGGGACCCGACGGGCAGAACCAGGGGCGAATATGATAACCTCATGCAGCTGATCGGAGGATTTTCGCCGGGTAGCAATAGCTCAGACTCTTGGAGATGTGTGATGTCAACAAACGGCATCTTCACAACAAAGAAATTAAACAACATAATCATGGAGAAAGTGTTTGAAGGTGAGAAGAGCCAACCCGAAACAAGTCGAAATCCATTAATTCCAAAAAAGATGGAGAGATTTATTTGGAGAGCACGGAAAAAAAGATTACCGACCTTGTGCGAACTTGACAAGCGTGGGATAGATCTTCATTCGGTAAGATGCTCGATTTGCGATGATGATGTTGAAAATATTGATCATGCCTTAATTGTTTGTAAATGCGCTTATGATGTTTGGTCAAGAATTTATAATTGGTGGAATTTGGGTCCATATGTCAATACGAGTATAGCCGAAACATTTGCAGGCTCTGTAAACCAAAATATGTCGAAGATCGGGGCAAAGTTATGGCAAGCGGTTGAGTGGACATGTGGATATCTTATTTGGAAAAATCGTAACTCAAAGGTTTTTAAAAATAAGAGTTTATGTGTTGCTTCGTTGGTAAATGAGATCCAAGTGCTAAGCTTTGATTGGAATTCAAAGAGATTAAAAGGCCCGAAAATCGATTGGTGCTCATGGCTAGCGAATCCACATCAGTATCTTTTCATCACTTAAGAGTATTTGCTAACTTAGCATCCTAGTTTGATACATATTCTTTGTGTCTGTATGAATGTATATGTGATGTATTGGGTTATGGGTTGTTTTTGCAACCTACTTCTGTAGCTTTGTTTCATTAATAAAAATTCATCTTATTGCTGTTAAAAAAAAAAAAAAAAAATTTCCGATTAGTGTTACTAGGTGATGGGGTTTTTTAGTTTTTGATTGCCCTGTTAGTCTTGTTTGTTTTTTCAGAGCTACCGGCTCATGTAATATGTAATATGTCCTTGGTGTTTGCCCGCATCTCGTGGGTTTTTAATAAAATTATTGGCTTTTCGAAAAAATTAATAAAAATAATAATAATGAAACGATATAAAATATGGTAGTAAATAGTAGTGTGAAGTATCATTATTCTAATTTAGAGAAACAGGGAAAAAGCTGTTTATGGACTGTATATAGGGAGAAGATGATTTGTTTAATCTGTGTTTGTGACCTTTATTGGGTTTTGCCAAAGAAGATCAAAAGAATATTTGCTCATAGACATAAATAAGTGTCAATTCTATTTAACAAAATATAAAATTGAAAATTATATAAACACACAAAGGAATCTTTAAAACATTGGTCAGTTTAAAGACAGGCTTAAAAGCATGTGGACTCTTTCCACATATTGACCAAATGTTAACCTTCACAAAATTTCTTTCATACCCTTATAAAAATGTAACATTTGCCTTTATAGTTGAGTAGCAGATTTTAATAAGAGCTATTTAAAGGACTCTTAACCATGATAGAGTGTATTGTCAGACTGTCACATCAGCGTCACATCAACATTTTCTTTTCATCACTAATCAAAGACTCACTGCTAATAACCATGACGTACTCATTACTTGATCACACCTCTATTTTTTTTTATATTAAACTTTTTATTATTATTACTTATATTACATTCATATATACCATTTAAAATCGTAAAATAAACATTTTATTTAAAAAAAACATTACAAGTTCCTAAAAATAAAAAAAATAAAAAAAAAAACATTACAAGTTCCTAAAAATATATATAAAAAAACATTACAAATTTCTAAAAATAGAAAAAAAAAAACATTACAAGTTCCTAAAAATAGAAAGAAAAAAAACATTACAAGTTCCTAAAATAGAAAAAAACATTACAAGATCCTAAGATAGAAAAAAAAACATTACGAATTCCTTAAAAAAACAAGTTTAATACGACCGGATCGTGTCGTCACTCACGTGTCCCGAATCGCTACTATTGTGCAGATAGTGAGGATGAGGTTGAGTGCAAAAACGTCGGGTCCAAATACCAATACAATACAACTCAATTCGGTCGCATTTGAGTTTGGCTCTCCCGACAATTTCATGTCATTCTTTTTCGGTTGTGAAAACTCGAATTTATCGGTTTCTGGATCACAGTAAACAAAATCCGAGGCCTCGAAGTCAACAATTTTGCGTATGCAGTCGAACAAACGCCCCGTGTCCCAATAGGTGATATCGGGTGACTCGAACGATTTACATCGACCGTCCAAGTACATCTTCCAGTCTTCGTTTAGTTCTCACGCGTACCAAACAACTATCGAAACAGTTAAATGAGCCATGAAATTGAAGTTGAAATTTGAAAGAAAATTGATATGTTTGAAGGTGATGAAAAGTGTGAGTTTGGAGTATGTGAGATATATATATATATATATATATATATATATATATATATATATATATATATATATATATATATATATATATATATATATATATATATAAACCATGTATGTATTAAATGTTTGAATTTTATTTTACCGTTGCAATTTGCAACGTTCAGAAACAGTAAAAATCAGACATTTCGTCTGTGACTGAATCGAGTACGGGATCAAACAGCGGGACCAATGACGATGTGCTAATATCAGCGGCATCCAACGGCGGGGCTAATAACGGACCAACGGCGGTATCGTTACTAGTGCTCTTACATGAGCTTATTTCTTTTTTAATATTCGTGAATTTCTAACGATCTTTGTGTTATAAAACAACAATAATTAGTCTTTGATGGGTATAAGGAAGTGAAATATATACAATCATATAATTTATGTTTCTACATGAAAGCAACGGATATATTGCTCTCGGTAAGACATCTCACAAGTCAATCGCATAGTCCAAACACAATATCCTGCAATATAAGTCCAAGAGTCCATTGACTTCCCCTTAGACTTGACTTCTCCTTAGACTTATATACATACATTTGTTTTGTCACATGACTAATGTGAGACTTTAGTTTGCACCCTTAGAGGATGTTTGATTAACACTAATAAATGAGTTGGTATAATATGAGAATTTCATATCTTATTGTTAAAAGAGAATAATGCTATGGTTAATTCTTTATAACAAAGTTTCAGACTTGTGTTTGTAGTTTTATAAAATTGAAATGGCTTTTTAGACTATTTTATTACTTTTGTTGCATTACAAAGTAAATCTTTTGGGAGATTCAAAGACATGTATTGAGTAACACAAAACAAGGTCTAACGCCAAAAAAATCAAAGGTTTTGGGGTTCTTTTCACTTTATGTCTCTTAGTCCCGTTGCATGCTACATCAAAGCAAGGACTTGTACAATTTCATTATTTTCCTGTCCAACTCCATTGTCTCTTCTTTTTACTAGTCCTTACTTGACTATCTCTCATTTCTAATAATTGTTTTTAACCCCATCTTCTACAAAAAGTACTGCATATAATCACAAACAAATAAAACTCATTATATGTGTGGAGGTGTCCCAATGAGAAACTACTCTTTAAGCTTTTACGCGTTGATCTTGAGTTTTATTTTGAAAAAAAGGGAAAGAAAGTAGAGAGAGTAAGACCATTTGTAGTGCAGCGTGAAGGACTCAAAATGACACAATCACGCCACCATCACGCCACAATGCGTCGTGATGGGATGGAATTTTTGTTAGCATCACGGAAGGAGGAAGTTAGCGTGACTTGATTTAAACCAATCAGAATTTAAATAAATGCTTTTATAATTTAATTAATTAAACAAAAAATAATAAAATAATCTATCACACAACTATTACGCCATACTATATTATAAAGGGAGGTGATTCTCACACACCACTTTTTGATCCATACACACTATTTTACATGAAATTCCAATCCTACCCTTATATTAGTCAACATTACCATCTTTGTCTTTATGTTAAAAGTAAGGGCAAACTTGTCAATTTATGTAAAACAAGTGTGTATGGATAAAAAATAGTGTGTGAGGATCAACTCCCTATTATAAACTCCATCACACTATCACACCATCACACTGCAACATCAGCAATATACTCTACAAAAGCACTTCATCACACCCCATCACGCCATCACCATTACAAATGTTCTAAGAAAAGATGTGTTCTTAAAGGAAAAAAAAGTGGATAGATGATTCACTATAAATTTTCTCTTACACTTTGTATACGAGTATTTCCTTAAATTGAGAAGATCTTAATTTTATTCTATGCATTTTTTTTTTTTTTTTTCTTTTACTTACAAATCTTGAGAATAGAATGACCGCATACAAGTTTAGCTACCACGGGTCAGATGCTCACATGATGACGCACAAACTCTCAAAGACGTTCCTTCTTTTTTAATAGGTTAAATCGTTGGGATTTGATATATCCACTATCCAAATTACTTCTTTCACCATAAACTGTGCATTAGACCATTTGTAATGGTGAGCGGTGTAACTTTTGATGTCACTTGCTTTTTTGCACTTTTTGATGAGTAGATGTGTTACTTTTCTGAGTGGGAGTAGTGGTGGTGGTGTTTCTTTTTTTTTTGTTACTTTTAGTAGAATGCTGAGGTGCCATTTTATTTTTCTTTTTCCTGTTTTATTTAATTGTATTTATATTATTATATGATTATATTTATATTTTAAAAATATTTTTAAACTCTAACGGCTATATTATTAACCGTTTTTTCCCAAAAAAAAGGCTACTTTTTACCTCTATATTTACAACCACTCTTTTCAAATCATAAACACACACTTCATCTCTTCTAAAACTCTCAGACCATAAAACACACACTTCAAAATGAGTCCGTTGAATGTTGTTGTTAAAGTTCATTACGGAGGTGAGTTTGATCGAGAATTGATGAATTATACCCCGTATGAAACACGGGATTATTACATGGATGTTCGTAAGTGTCCAAGTTATATGCCGTTGCTTGAGTTGCTCCAACGAGACATAATCTACCCCACTAAACAAATATGGTTTTTCAAAAAACCCAACGCTCCTGCCTCGCTACTAGAGGAAGATCACGATTGGTTTGGTGCGATTGGGCGAGCCTTGTTACGTAACTAACCAATTACACTTTACACCGAATGGATTGATGAAAGCTACGCCATTGAGGCAAGTGAAGATGAAGCTGTATCTGAATCTCAGCCGTGGCAGCAATACGATATTCGCGATTACGAAGATTGATGAATGTGTTTGTTGAAAATAGCCGTTAGGAATTAAAGTTATCGTTTTTAGGAACTAAGTTGTTTTTCTATTTATAAGAAATAATGTAATCGTTTTTAGGGATTATTATAATAAACGGCTATATTTTATGAAATACCAATCTATCATTACAACTAAACATGAATTACATTAATTGAAACTACATAATTTTAGAATTCATTAACGAAACTATAAAATACATAACAAATTACTCATTATTATTAGCGGACCGAAAGTAAGGTGATAAGTTCCAAACGTGCTCGGTTAAATATGCCTCTAACTGTTGGTGAACTTGCTTGTCTCTTATTTCCTTAACCCTTGCATCTCGATCCCTCAAATCCCGTTGCAACCTTCGTGGTGGGTTCCTTTCTATCATTCTTTCTTCTCTCCTTCCAATAGCAAAATCGTTATTTTCTTGAATCATGTTATGTAATACAATACCAGCATACATATGTCTTCTAATTTTGTTGAAGTCTTTAGATCTCGTCGGAGTCTTTAACATTGCAAATCTACCCTGTAATACTCCAAATGCACGCTCAATATCTTTCCTTGCACTTTCTTGAAAACGTTTAAATTTTTTACGTGGTTCATCAATTGGATTATGAGGCGCTTTTACCAACATGGCCCAATCTGGGTATATACCATCTCTTAGGTAATACCCTCTTTCGTAGTGACGCCCGTTGACATCAAATGGTGAAGGTGGAGTCGTTCCATCTTTTATAGAGTTGAAAATTGGTGAGGCATTTAGAACGTTAATATCATTGTTCGAACCTGCCATACCAAAGAATGCATGCCATATCCACAAATCTTGTGAGGCGATTGCTTCAAGCATTACAGAAGGCCCTTTTTGATCACCTCTTGTGTATTGCCCTTGCCAACCAACAGGACAATTCTTCCACTCCCAATGCATACAATCTATACTACCAAATACCCGGTAAACCAGGTTTTTGTTCGTGAAAATTATAAAGTCTAGTGATATCTTCGGCAGTGGGTTTTCGCAAATATTCTCTAGCAAACAAATGAAAACGCATTTGCAGAAATAATCTAAACATAAAGCGGCCGTTTTCTCACCTATTTTTATGTATTCGCCAAACAAATCGGTTGTAGTTCCATACGCCATTTGACGTATGGTCGCTGTACACTTTTGAAGAATCGTCAAACTTTGACGACCTGTTGCATCGGGACGTTCCCGAAAAAACAAAAAATATTCAGGAATATTGGTACTATTAAAATTAGATATACCTTCGACAATTCGGAGAAATAACTGATGACTCATTCGATAACGTCTCTTAAATTTTTTTTCGGGATACATTGGTGTCTACGAAAAATAATCATTGTATAACCTTAAAGCAGCTTCTTCACGATCCCTAGCAATATAAACCCGGCTTCGAGGGGATCGTGAACTGCTTGCTTCTCCATCGACTTCTTCCGTTATACTATTAACAAAACTAACAATTTTTTCATCATCGGAATCATCATCAAGAAACTCGAGCGTCTTGTAAGTACTTCCATTGTGAAAAAAAATAAAATGGTTGTTCGTATGTTATTTGATTAAAAGAATAGAAGCAGGATTGTTGATGTTTGTGTGTTAAAAAGAAATGTAATATATATATATATATATATATATATATATATATATATATATATATATATATATATATATATATATAAAATACTGAATTTTTTTTAAAGCCAACGGCTAATTGAAACAGCCCAACCAGAGCATGCCACGTGTTAGCAACGTCCGTTGCTTGACTCGTTTCTTCGACACAAACGCCAGAGTGACGCGGTGAAGTGATCCCGGGTTACGGCCGAACTTGGCGTTTCTTCATGCCAAGTTTGAAAGTGACGGGGTCACTTAGGACCCGTTACGAAGTGGTCTTAGTAAGTTGTACAGTACAATTAAATAATGCATACATTTGGTGGAAGAAGTAATTTGGATAGTGGATATATCATTTAAAAATGTACAATCAACACATCTAACTTTTCTAACACGATCTGCGATCTACTTCTAAATCAAGAAACACTTTGTGATTAAGCTCCCTTAAAAATTATTAATTCGTCCATCATCTCCCAATTGTTACAATACTGTTTTCATAAATATATTACCACTCTCCCTCTCTTTATTAAACAAGACACTATCTATAAAGTACACATGCAATATTAACTCAAATTCATTATATGTTATGTTTTTTTTTTTCTTTTCCAAAAGGTATCATAACAAGTTCATACAACTTCAAGAGAATATAATGATTTTGGTTATTATGTTTGTATAATTGAAAGCCATATAGTATAATGATTACAAGGAAGAAAGTTTTTGTTATTGACAAGGCTTTTGAACATCATATCATAATGTTGCAATACAATGCCTAGAGAAAAAGTAAAAGTGAATAAGTCACACATAATGACCAAAATCAACTTCCATCTTTAACCCTTTGTCTTATTGAGGGGTAACATCACCTTCTATTCAATCTTTTTCAAGTTCCATTATAATATCCTCCATTTATACATTTTGGCCATGCTTGATTTTGACTAAATTAAGAATGGGACTAAATACATAAAATCATCTAATAGTGTATATTTTTGACGTATTAGATAAGATGTGTCCTACCTTAGAATTATTATCCATTTGTTTATTTATTGACATTGACATATATCTTATATTCAGTTAAAAAAAACAAGTCCTGAGTTTTTTTTTTTTTTTTTTTTTTCTGGCTAAAATAGATATTATATATATATATATATATATATATATATATATATATATATATATATATATATATATATATAATAAAAATAAAATAGATCTGGAGATCCAGCAAGTCTTGAGTGTATGCCTATTATTGTTGGTGTTTATAAAGCAATGGAGTAATTTTGTTTTTATGTTTATATGTATGTATATTTATATAATATAATATAATACTCTGTATAAGGTAAACTTGGACAAAGTCACAAAAATCAGTGACCAAGAGTCCAAGAGGGAAAATTTCATCATAAAATCTTTACAAAATTAAGGTTGCAGAGTTACGTAAACCATGAATATAATTTAGACCATCTTGTGTTTGTGATGGATAAATTCATGTTTAAGAAAGAAAAAGTTTATAAGAACCTGAAATTGTAAATCATACTTATAAACTATTTTCAGTGGGTGTCGTTATATAACTCCTTTGTGGCGTAATTTCATGTCATGGTGGAAGATTGATGGCTCGGTTCCAAATGGTGTATTAATTGTGACTAGCTCGGCAAATTACCAGGTCGGGACTGATAATACAAATATGGTGAACTTAGCCACACATTATTATGGTTAATATTGCATTGGAGGAATGATCTTATACATTCCGGAGAGGATAGAAGCAGGGCCGGCTAAGGCTATGGGCGAAGCGGGCGACGGCCCTGGGCATCACGCGGTTAGGGGCATCATTTCGAAAAAATTTATTAATACTCATAGTTTAAATCTCATAAAGATATATGTTTGTGTAACTGTTGGGGGCATTTTATAATCATTTCGCCGGAGCATGCAAAAATTTTGTCCAAAGTTTAACCGGCCCTGGATAGAAGGCATGCTATTCTAAAGAAAGATGTTGTGCCGAATGTAAAAATATTATCACATCTCTGGATCTCGAATCGTAGTAAAGTGGCTATGCAGAAGTTTGAAAAATGGAGATTGGACCCAACTGGAGAGTTGGATAGAATAGGCAAGGCTAAACAGATTATCTTTTAAATAGGAGTTTATCATGTAATTGAAGATTGTATGTTTAGGAGTCCATTTTTCATGTTTTCCATGTGGCCCATTCCTAGTGGGCTTGATCTTTTCATTTGGGCCATTGGCCTTTTCTAATTCTATTGAGCTTTTTTTTAAAAAGAAATTAAGGAAAAAAAAAGAAAAAAGAAAAAGAAAATAGTTACAAACTGTTTTGTTGAATGTGATATTTTCAATTTTATGAGAACTGAGAAGCAGCATTAGTGGCGATTTCATAGTCAAAATTTAATGAGCTTCTGAAAGTTTTTTCAGTATTAATAATATTTGAATATTATTTTGGTGATTGTTTTTTTCAAAAAACTATAAATTCGAAAAATATATAAAATCTGGATAGGTAAATTTAGTAGTGTCCTACACAAATTAAAAGAAAAACTATAAATTTGAAAAAAAAATATAAGGTCATATAGTTAAATTTAGTGATGTCATCTACATTTAAAATATATATTCTATAAAAGAATTTCAAACTACTTGTATCACGTGATCCACGAACTATAACTTACATTCACCACTGAGTGTTGGTGATTATATATCATCATCATCATTCATTCTTAAAGGTTGTTAGAGATTGTGTAGTTGAAGTGTTCATCTGTTTATTTTTTATTGCAAGTGTTCAGTTATTTTTTATTGTTTTTTGAAAAGCTCGAGCTCGGCTCGTGTCGAGCTTCAATTTTTTTGTTCGAGCTTGGCTCGTGATATTCATTTAAAGCTTGAGCTCGGCTCATTATGAGCTCGTTTTATCTAAAATGATTAATGGAGCTTAAGCTCGAATTGAGCTCAGCTCGTAAAGCTAAACCTGGAGCTCGTTAAGGGAAGCTCGTTAATGAATCTGTTAGCCACAATTTACAAATCATAGTTTCACTCACAAAAAGTAAATAACATCCACCAATATAAGTACTCAAAATAAAACAAAAGTGGATTGTAAGTTTATAACAATACATCACTTCTCATAGAATAGTACAAAAATAAACATCATAAGTTCATAACAAACAAGCAAAATAAACAAGACATGAAACACAATAATCAGACATTCAGCACCAAAAAACTATCTTTAAGCAAGATCAAAAATATGCACGTCTCGATTCCAAGTTTAGTAAGCTCCAAAGATGAATCACATGAAAAAGAACCCTGAATTCAAAAGGATAAATTTGTAGCGACCCGACAAAATCGTCATTGACGGCGCCGTCTACTTAGGTCATGTTACGTGGTCATAAGTCTTTAAAATGACGTTTGACCAAAATATGTCGCATTCATTTCAAATGTAAAGATGTTTCAAGTTTACAAAAGTAGTTCAACGACTAATTACATTACAACGTTTAACGTACAAATGAAACATATGCGACACAATTTAAAAGTAAGTCAAAAGATGCTCCATGTATGCATGTATACTCGACATCCAAGCAAGTATCAAAAATAGTGAGCGGAAGCATGTATCACAAAACGTTCAAGGACCTGAGAAAAACATAGAAATATGTCAACGAAAAACGTTGGTGAAATCATAGGTTTAAGTAAGTAAGTGAGTAAGTACAAATGAACCACAAGATTTATAACGTTGAAATAATAGTAAACCATTCTAAAATTTGTATCATGAGCACCCAATTATCAAGGCTTAACTTTCCACGAACCCCATCACAATAGTGTTAGAACATACACTGTTTCTCGAAAATATATTCTATCCGAATAACGGTAGCGAACCGTCCGAATGAGGGTTTGTCAAACCCATATGGCCATACAACATATATAACAACCCTCATTTTTCCAATCTAAGTTTATCAGCTTTCCCTTAGGGTTTCAATGTCATATTCTGTGCATCATCATTAGGGTTGTTATCTATTTCGACAAACGAACTAAAAATTTATGCTTTCATTAAATGATCGTATATATTGTTAAAACCCTGAAATTACTTAAAACCCTAAATCTAACCCTACCTATTAACTACTAAGCCCTAATCCCATTTAATATTGAACATTTAAATCCCTAACCCTAATACTAAATTAATAATAATATGAATAATATGTCATAATTTAAATGTGAAATTATTTATAAGATTAAAACAAATAAGAATTTATGTAAACTACTTGGAACTAAATAAAATTAATAAAAGTTAGGGTCTAATAATTAATAAAATGTAATTAAAATAATTATAACCTTAATAATAATAATAATAATAAAATATATATATATATAAATACTTAATTAAATAAATAATACCGTATAAAAAAAGGAGAAATCATGTGTATCAAAAAAACAAGATCGGCTGTATACTTTTTTTTTTTAAAAACAACTTGAGCTCTAAGATGATTAATCCTAGTTTAACTCTAGCACCTAATCTTGATCACCAAGTAAGCATAGATAAACTAGGAAACATACAACAATCTATATAAGGCTCTTGATTTTCCAAGTTAATCACCAAATAATCTGCCCATTCAGTCGACTGGTATCCTAATGTTTCCCTCCAAACCTGTCGACTAGTAGCCACTTAAACCATCTGCTTCTGTCGAATAGGAAGAACCTCACAAAACCCTCCTGCAAGTCGACATAAAACCCCACCATCACAGCCTGCCATTCGCCACTGTATCCTGCTGTTTTATGCTGGATTTCCGAACAAGCACAGCCCAAATAATCTGCTGTTTTCGCCTGCAAAACAGCCCTCCATTCGACTATCTGCTGTTGTTTCTCCTGTTTCTATTTCGCCACACAAACCACCACGAAACCTGCTCGTTTGTTGCTGAGTTTCTGCTACAATTCGTGATCCAAAGCAGCCTTCAAGAGCTCATCAATTGTTGATGTACCTGTTGAAACAGTCGAGCCAAAACAGTCCACTTTTGGGTCGTGGTTGCTACTGCTGTAACCTGGGTTCTGTTCGTGACTTATTGTTGTGCTGCCACTGTTTTCTGTTTTGTTTCGCATCATCATCATCATCCTAGATCATCAATCTTGTTAAGGTAGTCTTAAATCCTAGTTAAACTTGTTCTTAATTTAACTGCCTTTAATGTTGTTATAAGTATTAGGTTAAGTATAATGATTATGTAGAGTGAATAATAATTGTGTTAAAAGTTGATAAAGAATATGAATATGAATCAAGAAGGCATGATTGAATTAAAAGTATTATACATAATTATTAAGATTGATGTTTAAAGGTTTAGGATTTTTAAGATATAGAATCATGATGAAACTAGTTTAATAAGTTAAAAAGTATAAAAGGTTTATGATTTTATCTACATGAATGAAGACTAGTAAGAAGTAATGATAATTGAAGTAGATAAGGATTGTGATTAAAAAGTTTAGGTTAATGAATATGATTAGATGGAATGTTGAAAAGTTATGATTTTATGTATCGATTAGGTTAAGTTTATGATAAAAGTTTTGATTATAAGATTAGTAATGTAGTAAAGAATAATGATGATAATAAAACATGTGCATGCATGCATGCATGCATACGTACGTATGTGCATGTATACACTGTATGTATATGTGTGTATGTATATGTGAATATATGTATACGTGTATATGTATGTGTATATATGTATATGTACGTGTGTATGTATGTATGAATGTGTATTGTGTAAGTTATAAAAGTTAGTAAACTTAATAATAAAAGTAATAAGTGTATATATATGTATCATCATACACTTATATATATGTAACACTTACACCTAATATATATATATATATATATATATATATATATATATATACATATATATATATATATACATATATATATACATATATATATATATATACATATATATATATGTATATATACATATATATATATACATATATATATATATATATATATATACCATATAGTTATGAACACATACATGTATAATAACAAATAAAGAATATATATATGTAACATATAGGTATATTTATACATGTAACATAATAGTTGATTGTTAAGGTAATTAATAATACTATTATTAGTATAACCTATACGCCTAATTATATAGTAACACTTAATAACACTAAGTATATTATCATTTATATAAATATAACTTTTCTCAAAAACGGTCACTGTTAATATAGTTGCTATATTAATAAACAAACTTTATGTCTATTAGACATTAACTAATCGAACATAATATCTCTAGGTGAGATCTCCGTGTTCAATACTCTGATCGTATAACTTGCATGGAATATCTACCTGCTATTAAGGTGAACTTCATAGCCTCTCTTTTTACTATTTCTTAACTGTTTTATAAACTTTGGGGTGAGACACATGCTTGTTTTTAAACTGTTTTTATGAATAGACACAAGTACTCAAATTTTATCCATTACATGTTGTTTGTTAACAATAACGGTCACTGCTAATATAATTCGTTATATTAGTAAACATACTTTGTCTGTTGAGAATAACGGTCACTGCTAATATAATTCGTTATATTAGTAAACATACTTTGTCTGTTGACAATAACGGTCACTGCTAATATAATTCGTTATATTAGTAAACATACTTTGTCTGTTGACAATAACGGTCACTGTTAATATATTCATTATATTAATAAACAAACTTTATCGGTCACTGTTAATATATTCATTATATTAATAAACAAACTTTATCGGTCACTGTTAATATATTCATTATATTAATAAACAAACTTTATCAGTCAGTGTTAATATATTCATTATATTAATAAACAAACTTTATCGGTCACTGTTAATATATTCATTATATTAATAAACACACTTCATTCTATTGATTGATTTTATATCAGTCAACCCTAACTAAATCTTGTGGTCTAAAAACTTGTTATAATTATTAAACCTATGTTGTTCACTCAACCATTTTGGTTGACACTTTAAGCATGTTTTATCTCAGGTACTTAGATATATTGCTTCCGCTGTAGAACTCTGCTGTTACTTAGAAGTCAAGCCGAGCACTGGGACCAGAGTTAACATCCGCGTCAATGGCGATTTTAGCAGGGTGTTACAGTTGGTATCAGAGCTCTGGTTATAGGGAACTAGGTTACATTAGTGTGACTAACATGAATAGTTAGGATGCATTAGTGAGTCTAGTCTATAACCGAGTTGTTCATTTGCCTTGATTATTTGCTTTACATTCTAGATTATGTGCATTAAGTTCACTTATATTTGTTATGCCTAGAATTCCTATACCATTCAAAACTTTAGAAAACACTTTGCTATAGAAACTATACTTACACGTCTGACTCTTAGAATAAGGGCCATGACTTACTTGTATTCCAACAATAGAATGCCACCATACCTATCTCATTATGTAATTTTGGAGAGCCAAGGCTTGTTATAGAGAACCTGGATTGCATTCTATGTGTGCCTTATGTGGGTGCCATAGCAACCTTTAGGACTATAACCTTTCCTGCCTTAGTTTTAAGTGCTTTCCCTTAATCTTTATACTGGCAATCCATCTTACTATATGCTTTTACCTCTTCTGACATTATGTATCCTTTCCTAAGGATATCAAGCCAAAACCCTATCATCTTGCCTGACCCCGACTCTAAAGGATCGGTTAGTATGTGATTGTTATCATATCCATACATATCTTATGACCTAACTTCGCCATTATGATTCAAAGTTTTCTTTGACTCACGCGAAGGGATGTCACTCATGACTCAACATTCCGACGTCAACTATCTAAGTGATCACATGTCCTGACCATATGAGGTGATATTGAAGTGGAAGTATGAATTAGTGAAATATAATGACGCTTGGCCGACGTGATTATATTACGGTAATTCATAAAGAAATTTCAATATCACGACATATGGAATAGAAAGTGAATCAAAGAAAAATTTCTAAGCCATTCATGTTATTACATGAAGGGTAATTATCATCTGATTTATAGATAAACGAAGAGATCGTTATGATCAAACTATCTATCTCCTACCCATGAGTAGATTAACAAATTTTCTTATGCCATAAAATTTGTAAAGTTTTGCATTCTTTCTTTCTTAAACAACTTATCTCTTTGACGCTTAATTATCACATCCCCGCTGGAAGGAAGGATGCATGTTCTTAAATGACCTGAAGTGACACCCCCGAAACTTCTTCGAAGCATGCCTCCTATTATATGCAATTACGCTCCTATTGTAGATTTTCATAAACCCATTAGGAAACCCGTCGAAGATAAGCGAAAACCACTCGCAAGATTTTCATTTAAATGTTCAAACGAAGATATTATAAACACCACATTCACTATCACGTTCTCAAACTCCACCATTCATATCTCACTTGTCAGCAACAGCTTCACACATGAACATTTTGAACTCCATGAACTTATAATAGTCATCAACCACATTTAAATTCAATAGTTTTCATTAACTCGCAACATTGTTGCTTAAAATAACCCGAAAATTTCAAAATACCTTCACCCGATCTTTGTCAATCTTTTCCCAACTCGTAACCTCCGAAATATGAAAATTTTATTTACCAAATTTTCACACATACTATTTTACTGTGTGATCCTCTCGAAATTTTATAAAATAAATTTATTTACTGCCATTCTTGCAAATTTTATGAATCGTATATGTTTATATAATAAAATAAATAAAATTTACCTTTACCTATTTTTGACTAGTACATATAAAGTTATACTTTGACTTTTATAAATCAATTCTTTTATTTAAAAGATATTTTATGTAAAATAGTACATGTCGTACATAACTCTAGTTTTACTAAGAACTTCGTTCCTTTCTACATTGTCACCTTAAACGACTCGAACATTCTATAAAATTTTCATTACTCGTTTAAATAAAAATTTTCGTATTATTTGCAATCATAATTCCTCGCCCACCGAAACTTATTATTAAGTTCATCAAACAAAACTCTCTATTCTCATCAACTTTTCCCTTTTGTGATTGACCGTTGAGAAGATTTTACTTCTAATATCTCACGGTTAAACCACAACACCCTCGTGAACATCAAATCTATAATTCTATATTTTGTGGTACAAGAAATTATTTTTGGAGATTTTCTCACCTAGTGAAAACTATTCTTATACCCAATAATTCTCATTTATTCTCATCCGCACTTAAACTCATAAGTGAATGATAGATCGACTCGACATAGGTGCGAGAACGTCTAACTCGATCAGAGATCACACCCATGACGACCCGAGAATTTCCGACCAAATTTAAACATATTTTTTTGAATGATTCGGACACGATAAGCAAAGCCTGTTAGGTTTAGTCTCAAAAACTTTGAACTGATTCATCTATTCATTTGACTTTTGACTGCTCTCGACGATTCACGAACCGTTATTTGTAAATAGATAAATATATATAAATAAGTAAATATAAATAATTATGTATAAGAATATTAATAAACTATTATATACAATATATAATTTGTTATAAATAAATATGTAAATTAATATAAGATATATTAAAATTTATTATAAAAGTGAATATTTAAAGTATGTTATATTTATATATAAGAAATTTCGAAGTTATTTAGCAAATGATCATTTGTCATTCAATTGATAGTAAACGAATTAAAAAGGAACTTATATTATTTTAAAATAAACGGTGATACGAAAATGGGTTCTATAAATTTTAGGCTTACTAAAAATATATTTAGGACCTAGTTATTAAATTTCAACACTTTTTATTTATCACCTATAAATGAGATGGACAGTTGAGGTAATTTTTATGTAACAAGTTAATGCTCGAATTTTATACCATAATGACCAAAATAAATAAATATAGTTAATTTAAAAATATGAAATTTTTCTGAACACTTTTATCCGCCACTAAAAATCAACGGAGTACGATTTAGCACTCCGTAAGTCGGTTGAGAAAACAAAACATTGAACTGAATTCATGTTTCATTTCAATTACTATTATTGCTTTATCAATAATATTATTGTTTGTTATTATTATATATATAGAACGCATATGTATGATGTATCACACATATTTGCACATATTTTCTTCCTTTATTTCTACAACTAATTTATTCTGTGTGAATTGAAGACCCACAACAAAGACTTTGCTACTAGTTTCTGTTTTATGTCTAATCATCAACATCCACTATCTTCTATTATTATTATTGTATATACGAGTCATATATATATATATATATATATATATATATATATATATATATATATATATATATATATATATATATATATATATATATATATATATATATATATATATATATATATATATATATATATATATATCTTCAACCACCTTTCTCATTTGTAAACCACCCAACACTTGTTACACTTCCTGTCTCCATTTTTAGTAGAGTGAATCGAGAACACCATCACACCCTGTCACCGGCCATCACCTTACGGCAACTATAACAACCACCTTGATCACCCTCATAAACCACCCCGTCACCTCTCCACTACCATGCAACCGCCACTTCTACCACCACAATAACCACCTCCGGCAACCATGATCAACGAGCCACCACCTTTGTCTTCCTCTCTCTCCCTTTTTCTTCTTCGTTGAATCAACACCCACTTACTTATTTTTTTTTCTTATTGATCATCGACCACCCATGGTTACGTTCTTGTTAACAACCGTAAACCACACACATTCATGCTATAAACATATGATCATGACTTCACACGAAGAGTTTGCTCATTTTAAAATCCCCATTGAAGACGTATTAAAGGGGCACCAGCAGCTTTGGCGATGAAAATATCATCGGCCAAGGTGGATTCGGTAAGATTTATATTATATGTAATTTAGATGACTTTCTTTATTTATATATAAAAATATATATATATATATATATATATATATATATATATATATATATATATATATATATATATATATATACAATTAAAAGTAACTAAAATTTAGAACATAATTATTTTATAAACATTTTATTGTTTATTTT
Organism: Rutidosis leptorrhynchoides; assembly: GCF_046630445.1. Lineage (NCBI taxonomy): Eukaryota > Viridiplantae > Streptophyta > Magnoliopsida > Asterales > Asteraceae > Rutidosis > Rutidosis leptorrhynchoides. The sequence goes on from NC_092341.1 coordinate 52,214,607, forward strand.
GGGTTAAAAAAATAAAAAAAATAAGTGGATGTTTGGAAAAATAGGTGAGAAAGAAGTAGCTAGGTGGATTTGAATGCATCATATTTTATTTACAACTAATTAATTAATTAATAACTAATTATACACGATATTTTAATCAACTAGCTTTTCTAATTTATATTCTTGATCGTAAACACAAACATGAAAATTTAACGTCATTTGTTTTCACGCATATTGTGATTAAAAAAAAGTGAGTAGATTATCATAAACAATCGCGTGATCCATGAAATTAAGCCGGGAGAAATATCTAAAAGATGCAATGAATGATTGATGATTACTGGATTAATTTTTGGGCTACAAGATTGTTAGGAAGATGATAAACTGCTAGTATAGGTTAAATCATTTAATGAACGAAGTATTTCAAAAGAAAGAGACAAAGGGAGCAATGGTTAGTAGGGTGTTTGGGAAACAGGAGGTCCTGAGTTCGAATCTTGGCGCCTGCATTTTTTTTAACAAAAGAAGCTGTTGGGCTATCTGGATTTAATTGGGCCGAGAGAAAAAAAATTAAAATTAAAAAAAAATTTAACACTTGGGCCATTCTTGTTTAAAGGAGTTGGTGGACTTTATGTTGGGCTGTAATAAACTAGTTAAGTATATATGGTTACGGGTTATATCAGAAAAACAAGGTAGCGTGAATGGTTAAGGTGTTAGTAGGTTAGCAGGAGGTCGTGAGTTCAATCCTGGCATGGAGCATTATTATTATTATTATTATTATTTTAGGCCTTTACTTTAAGGTAGTATTTTTTTATTAATACTATTATTATTATTATTATTATTATTATTATTATTATTATTATTATTATTATTATTTTTACCATTATAACTGAAATTAATAAAATTATCATTTTTATTAAAATTTAACATTTTTATTAAAGTTATTATTTTTAACTTTGTTATTATCAGTATTACTATCATATTTATTGTTATCCTTAATCTAGTATATTTACAATTATATAAAAATATATTTAAAACACATAACTTATCTATATTAATATGATTATATATAAAATGAATATAGTTAATGAGATAAATAAGTTATTAATATAAAGATTATATCACCAATAATATATATAAGTGTTTGATCACAAATATATGTTTTAATATATATATATATATATATATAAATGATATAGGTTCGTGAATCCGAGGCCAACCCTGCATTGTTCAATATAGTCATATGTATTTTTACTACAAAATACATTAGGTGAGTTTCATTTGTTCCCTTTTACTCTTTACGTTTTTGGGCTGAGAATACATGCAAATGCTTTATTAACTATTTTACAATATTTATATTCGTGAGTTCATTCGATTCCCTTTTACTCTTTACATTTTTGGGACTGAGAATACATGCGCTGTTTTTACAATTGCTTTATTAAATGCTTTTGAAATATATTTTGAACTGAGAACACATGAAATGCTTTTATAAATGTTTGACGCGATATGACACAAGCAAAACATTCCTCGAATGAATTATTATGCAGACAGAAGTTCTGTGGATTATTATTGAATTATGTGGACATGATAATTGCCACCATTGAATTATGTGGACATGATAATTGCCACCATTGAATTATGTGGACATGATAATTGCCACCATTGAATTATGTGGACATGATAATTGCCACCATTGAATTATGTGAACATGATAATTGCCACCATTGAAATATGTGGACATGATAATTGCCACCAATTGATTTGAATGTTATGTATCGAGAGAATGATTTTTATACACAGGTTATGTGTATTATTTTTGTACAAGAGATATGTGTACGGTTATTTAAAATTCGTGAAGCAACCTACGGGGGAGAAAAGGATACGAACCTACTCTGCTAAGCATTATGAAAAATGGTTTTGTACATGAGATATGTGTACTGTATTTAAATCTTGTGGTCTATCAAAATGATGAATTTTATTGTTTATGATAAACCTATGAACTCACCAACCTTTTGGTTGACACTTTAAAGCACGTTTATTCTCAGGTAATAAAGAAATCTTCCGCTGTGCATTTGCTCAGATTAAAGATATTACTTGGAGTCATTCATGACATATTTCAAAAGACGTTGCATTTGAGTCGTTGAGTTCATTAAGATTATTATCAAGTCATTCATAGTTGGATATATTAGGAAATGGTATGCATGCCGTCAACTTTTGATGAAATGAAAGTTTGTCTTTTAAAAACGAATGCAATGTTTGTAAAATGTATCATATAGAGGTCAAGTACCTCGCGATGTAACCAAATGTAATGTATTCGTCCGGATAGATTAGGACGGGTCATTATAGGTGGTATCAGAGCGGTGGTCTTATCGAACCAGGTCTTGCATTAGTGTGTCTAACTGATAGTTGTTAGGATGCATTAGTGAGTCTGTACTTCGACCGTGTCTGCATGTCAAAAGTTTTGCTTATCATTTCTAGTCGGAAATCATCTGCTTATCATCCTTAGGAAATTACCTGCTTATCATTCTTAGTCTAGACACATCTTACTGCATTGATTGCATAAATAGTGTATAGACAAAACTCATATCTTAGCGTATCCGCTAATTCATATCTTAGCATATCTATTACTGTAAACTCTGCCTGACATACTCCGTATATTCCTCCGTAACTTATGGGATTTTAGTATTATATATGCATATGTAACTTATGTATTGCAGGGTACTAATCTACATCCTATAATCTATTTCTTATCGAAAGTCCTTCAGTTGATCGTACGAGATGAATCCCTCAACCAGTTCGAGTCCCTCACATTCCGATAGCTATTCCGATAGTCATTCCGACAGTCATTCCGACAGCTATTCCGATATGGATTTCCACTCGAACTCCGAAAGCAGTATAACCAGAATGAATCACCCAATCAGTCATCCTCAATTCATCTGATGGGTTCATAGTCGACTTAATCCATGGAGACACGAAGAAGGCGATCCTTTCCATCAACCAAATTCACCTCTTGGTGAAGAACCTGAAGCACTTACCGGCGAACCTGTCCAAAACACTATTTTCACACCCATTTCCAAGATACCACGCAATGATATTATGATATCAAAAATTCTAAAACTTTATTCATTCGTTCGTTCCTACCGACAATCATTCTGGAGTAATAATTCAACGAGCTTCGAGCCCGAGTTGTAGCCTTGGAAAATATGGTGCAAAACGTACCAGCTTCAGCAACATCACCGGCACCAGTAGTACCATCAATAACAGCATCAGTACCATCAATAATCCATGCCTCAATATCACCATCTATACTTCGAGTATGATCTTCATTCTACGTATCGTCTACATCAATTATCTTCATTCTTCATGGCGATTAAGTAATCTCTAAATGTTTTAGAGATTATGTATTCTAGTTCTAACGCTAAACCAAATGAGTTTAATATCATATTACCTCAATGAATCCGTGATTACATCTGAAGAAAATATATATGTAGATATGTTTTCATAAAGATTGTAATTAAAAATTCTTTCGTAAAAAGTGTTAATTGTGAAAATATTTTAACGGGTAGGTAATACCCGAGGAATATTCAGATTTCACATTAATAAGTTACACTGTACATTCTTCGAAGCTGATTCAACAGTCGTTTACTATCCTACTTACATCCACCGATATACAAATCCGTTAACCGCAGAATAACCATATTCATCCAATTTCATATTGGGATTTTGATTTATCAGAATCCAACAAGTGGCATAATGAAGAAAACATTTGACAAAATAAAATTTGTTAGAAACAAACAAATTAACTATGAGAAATTTTGTTAAGAATCCACCCTAACTGTTCCTAGCTAATTGTTCCTAGCTAACTGATTACATTCTATTTATCGCAGTTTAATTATCGCAATTTGCATTCTCGCAATTTTATTTATCGTCATTTAATTTCTATTATTTACTTTACGCACTTTATTTATCGTTATTTAATTTTTGTTATTTATTTTTACGCACTTTAAATATCGGGACACGTATACAAGGTTTTGACATATCATATCGACGCATCTATATATATTATTTGGAATAACCATAGACACTCTATATGCAGTAATGCGGGAGTTAGCTATACAGGGTTGAGGTTGATTCTACAATAATATATATAGTTTGAGTTGTGATCGAGTCTGAGACATGTACACGGGTTACGATACGTATTAATTAATTCGAATATTATTTATTAAACTATAAATGAATTATTGGACTCTTACTGTGGACTATCGACTGTGGACTAATAATGTTGGACAATTAAAATGAATTAAAATATTGATTATAACATATGAAACTAAACAATTCTTCAAGTTTGCCACTTGATTTCATCTTAAACCTCATTTGTATCTTGACGATTACAATCTGCGTTCAAAACCTTTCATGACACTTGAAAACACCTCAATCGACAGGATGAACCAACCGCACTTCATCTACGAAAGGAAGAACTTATGCATATAGTTATGCACAAGAAAACACTCAGAACCTGAGTAAACGTTTAACACGTATATGTGCTCGTTCCCCTTGACGTTGTTATTATCTAAAAAAATTTTACAATACCTTTCCAAATTAGCCAATTTTGTCACAGCTCCAGCAAGTCAACTTCGACTTTTCGTTAGAAACAACCTTATTATCACCGTGATTTATATGTATGCTCTTTTATTGTTACCGGGGAACCTTTTATATTCCACCATATTACCATCAGAGTTTAATCATCTAAAAACACAATTCTCTTGAAACCACCATGGATTGATAACCGATAATTCAGGTATGGTAGCCTTAAATGCAGAGGAAACAGAAAAATCATAGATGGTCTAAACGACCAAAAGTTTGATGATAAAGAAGGGAGTGTTAGGAACGCTCGATAGAAAATTTGGTACTGAAAAACAGATTGAGCAAACCATGAAGAAGACCAAGGCCAAATACAAAGACCATACCATATATTCAAAGAAACCAGGTAATTCTGGATCCGATGAAATATTTAGAGAATATCTTCCTCCGAAGTCACGTTAAAATCTTGCGAAAAATCTTTCTTCATCAACCATCGAACTTAGAAATTCCAAAATATCATCATAAATATCTTCGATATTTCTGAGGATATTTTCATAAATATTGTGGTCCGAAATTATTTATCTCTTCGCGCTATCTATATTACATCATAAAGGAAACTACTTTAGTTTCTAAATTTCTTTAAAATTCGAGTTTGAATTATGAATGAATTTCTTCATCACAACTTGATTCAAAAATTCCAAGATATCATCGTATCTTTCATTATAAATATCCTCCATATTTCTGAAGATATTTTCATAACTATTCTTATCTGAATCATTAATCTATTAGTGCTATCAGTGTTACATCATATAGAAACTGTTAGTTTCTATATTCTGTAAACTTTTGAGCTTAAAATATGAATGTTATTGAAGTAATGTTGGGAACTGATGCATGAGTTAGTATAATATAATGACACTTGATCAACGTGATTATATTACAGTAAGTCATGCTGAGTTTCTAATGGAACGTGATGATTCACAGATCCTAACATCATCATGTGCCATGTTACATAACTCTTTCATTCTACTTAACTTCTGAACATATCAAGAAAATGTATTCTTGGTGGTTCTATTTTCCGTGATGTCGATAAATTTAAAAATCAAATCGTGCTATCACGTTCTTTCCTGTTTAGAATATTATAATCATTCGAAACTCAATATCTATAAATTTTGGACCATTATTCGCTTGACTTGAAGTCGGGAAGAGAAAACAAAAGCATAGAGCTTCAAAATATAAGGGAGAATATAAAGCTCGATAACAACACATAAAATTACAAACCGTGTATATCAATGTTTATCGCAACATAAAGACACGGGAGAATTAAAAACATTGCAACCCCAAGGGCGAAGTAGAAGAAAACAGATTCCTCCGGTGGTAAAGGGAAAAGAAGAATGATTGTTGCGATAGGGAGGATAAGAACAAGAATCATAACTGGATTGAGCATTTTCACAATCTTTTGAATGTAGAAATTTAGTATAGGAGTGGTGAAAATAATGGAATGGAAGAAGTTCATTTATAGTAGAGAGCAATCGAGACAGATGATCGCATTAAATTAAAGATATTTTAATTTCCTTAATCCCGAGGAAATCAGATCTTAATCAGATCACGAAGATTTTCTGTAAATCCCTTGAATTCCGGAATTTAACCAATACAACGTCAAAAGTTAAGACGCACCTTATTTTTTAAATTCAACCATGACTAGTCAAAAGTTATGATGAAACCTGTCTTTCTCATTTCACTATTTAGTGATAGCTTCATTCATACTATTCAAATAATCGAATTATTTTATCCTTATTACTCAATGGTAATAAAACTCAAATTATCAGCTTTTATGAGTCATGAAAACATATTTATTGTTAGCCATGGCCACCTCACTCAAATTTCGGGACGAAATTTCTTTAACGGGTAGGTACTATGACGACCCGGGAATTTCCGACCAAATTTAAACTTATTTTTTTGAATGATTCGGACACGATAAGCAAAGCCTGTTAGGTTTAGTCTCAAAAACTTAGAACTGATTCATCTATTCATTTGACCTTCGACTGCTCTCGACGATTCACGAACCGTTATTTGTAAATAGATAAATATATATAAATAAGTAAATATAAATAATTATGTATAAGAATATTAATAAACTATTATGTACAATATATAATTTGTTATAAATAAATATGTAAATTAATATAAGATATATTAAAATTTATTATAAAAGTGAATATTTAAAGTATGTTATATTTATATATAAGAAATTTCGAAGTTATTTAGCAAATGATCATTTGTCATTCAATTGATAGTAAACGAATTAAAAAGGAACTTATATTATTTTAAAATAAACGGTGATACGAAAATGGGTTCTATAAATTTTAGGCTTACTAAAAATATATTTAGGACCTAGTTATTAAATTTCAACACTTTTTATTTTTCACCTATAAATGAGATGGACAGTTGAGGTAATTTTTATGTAACAAGTTAATGCTCGAATTTTATACCATAATGACCAAAATAAATAAATATAGTTAATTTAAAAATATGAAATTTTTCTGAACACTTTTATCCGCCACTAAAAATCAACGGAGTACGATTTAGCACTCCGTAAGTCGGTTGAGAAAACAAAACATTGAACTGAATTCACGTTTCATTTCAATTACTATTATTGTTTTATCAATAATATTATTGTTTGTTATTATTATTATATATAGAACGCATATGTATGATGTATCACACATATTTGCACATATTTTCTTCCTTTATTTCTACAACTAATTTATTCTGTGTGAATTGAAGACCCACAACAAAGACTTTGCTACTAGTTTCTGTTTTATGTCTAATCATCAACATCCACTATCTTTTATTATTATTATTGTATATACGAGTCATATATCATATTATATATATATATATATATATATATATATATAAGACTCATATCATATTATATATATATATATATATATATATATATATATATATATATATATATATATATATATATATATGTGTGTGTGTGTGTATATATCTTCAACCACCTTTCTCATTTGTAAACCACCCAACACTTGTTACACTTCCTGTCTCCATTTTTAGTAGAGTGAATCGAGAACACCATCACACCCTGTCACCGGCCATCACCTTACGGCAACTATAACAACCACCTTGATCACCCTCATAAACCACCCCGTCACCTCTCCACTACCCTGCAACTGCCACTTCTACCACCACAATAACCACCTTCGACAACCATGATCAATGAGCCACCACCTTTGTCTTCCTCTCTCTCCCTTTTTCTTCTTCGTTGAATCAACACCCACTTACTTATTTTTTTTTCTTATTGATCATCGACCACCCATGGTTATGTTCTTGTTAACAACCGTAAACCACACACATTCATGCTATAAACATATGATCATGACTTCACACGAAGAGTTTGCTCATTTTAAAATCCCCATTGAAGACGTATTAAAGGGGCACCAGTAGCTTTGGCGATGAAAATATCATCGACCAAGGTGGATTCGGTAAGATTTATATTATATGTAATTTAGATGACTTTCTTTATTTATATAAAATATATATATATATATATATATATATATATATATATATATATATATATATATATATATATACAATTAAAAGTAACTGAAATTTAGAACATAATTATTTTATAAACATTTTATTGTTTATTTTGGGTTAAAAAAATAAAAAAAAATAAGTGGATGTTTGGAAAAATAGGTGAGAAAGAAGTAGCTAGGTGGATTTGAATGCATCATATTTTAATTACAACTAATTAATTAATTAATAACTAATTATACACGATATTTTAATCAACTAGCTTTTCTAATTTATATTCTTGATCGTAAACACAAACATGAAAATTTAACGTCATTTGTTTTCACGCATATTGTGATTAAAAAAAAAGTGAGTAGATTATCATAAACAATCACGTGATCCATGAAATTAAGCCGGGAGAAATATCTAAAAGATGCAATGAATGATTGATGATTACTGGATTAATTTTTGGGCTACAAGATTGTTAGGAAGATGATAAACTGTTAGTATAGGTTAAATCATTTAATGAGCGAAGTATTTCAAAAGAAAGAGACAAAGGGAGCAATGGTTAGTAGGGTGTTTGGGAAACAGGAGGTCCTGAGTTCGAATCTTGGCGCCTGCATTTTTTTTTAACAAAAGAAGCTGTTGGGCTATCTGGATTTGATTGGGCCGAGATAAAAAAAATTAAAATTAAAAAAAAATTAACACTTGGGCCATTCTTGTTTAAAGGAGTTTGTGGACTTTATGGTGGGTTGTAATAAACTAGTTAAGTATATATGGTTACGGGTTATATTAGAAAAACAAGGTAGCGTTAATGGTTAAGGTGTTAGTAGGTTAGCAGGAGGTCGCGAGTTCAATCCTGGCATGGAGCATTATTATTATTATTATTTTTTTAGGCCTTTACTTTAAGGTAGTATTTTTTATTAATACTATTATTATTATTATTATTATTATTATTATTATTATTATTATTATTATTATTATTATTATTATTATTATTATTATTATTATTATTATTATTTTTACCATTATAACTAAAATTAATAAAATTATCATTTTTATTAAAATTTAACATTTTTATTAAAGTTATTATTTTTAACTTTGTTATTATCAGTATTACTATCATATTTATTGTTATCCTTAATCTAGTATATTTACAATTATATAAAAATATATTTAAAACACATAACTTATCTATATTAATATGATTATATATAAAATGAATATAGTTAATGAGATAAATAAGTTATTAATATAAAGATTATATCACCAATAATATATATAAGTGTTTGATCACAAATATATGTTTTAATATATATATATATATATATATATATATATATATATATATATATATATATATATATATATATATATATATATATATATATATATATATATATATATATATATATGATATAGGTTCGTGAATCCGAGGCCAACCCTGCATTGTTCAATATAGTCATATGTATTTTTACTACAAAATACATTAGGTGAGTTTCATTTGCTCCCTTTTACTCTTTACGTTTTTGGGCTGAGAATACATGAAAATGCTTTATTAACTATTTTACAATATTTATATGCGTGAGTTCATTCGATTCCCTTTTACTCTTTACATTTTTGGGACTGAGAATACATGCGCTGTTTTTACAATTGCTTTATTAAATGCTTTTGAAATATATTTTGAACTGAGAACACATGAAATGCTTTTATAAATGTTTGACGCGATATGACACAAGCAAAACATTCCTCGAATGAATTATTATGCAGAAAGAAGTTCTGTGGATTATTATTGAATTATGTGGACATGATAATTGCCACCATTGAATTATGTGGACATGATAATTGCCACCATTGAATTATGTAGACATGATAATTGCCACCATTGAATTATGTGGACATGATAATTGCCACTATTGAATTATTTGAACATGATAATTGCCACCATTGAAATATGTGGACATGATAATTGCCACCAATTGATGTGAATGTTATGTATCGAGAGAATGATTTTTATACACAGGTTATGTGTATTATTTTTGTGCAAGAGATATGTGTACTGTTATTTAAAATTCGCGAGGCAACCTACGGGGAGAAAAGGATACGAACCTACTCTGCTAAGCATTATGAAAAATGGTTTTGTACACGAGATAGGTGTACTGTATTTAAATCTTGTGGTCTATCAAAATGATGAATTTTATTGTTTATGATAAACCTATGAACTCACCAACCTTTTGGTTGACACTTTAAAGCATGTTTATTCTCAGGTAATAAAGAAATCTTCCGCTGTGCATTTGCTCAGATTAAAGATATTACTTGGAGTCATTCATGACATATTTCAAAAGACGTTGCATTCGAGTCGTTGAGTTCATCAAGATTATTATCAAGTCATTCATAGTTGGATATATTAGGAAATGGTATGCATGCCGTCAACTTTTGATGAAATGAAAGTTTGTCTTTTAAAAACGAATGCAATGTTTGTAAAATGTATCATATAGAGGTCAAGTAGCTCGCGATGTAACCAAATGTAATGTATTCGTCCAGATAGGTTAGGACGGGTCGTTATAACACCTCCCATACTGTTTCCTTTTAGTAATGGGAATCTAAAATCCTCGCTATCTTCTTTAAAAGAGATACCTTAAATGTAAATGAAATTTATTTGTTTACTCCAAATATCCCTCCTTGTTGGTTGCAACTAGATGGTTATCCTAGATAAGGGTTCGACCTCTGTTTCAACCTAACGGAAATCATGATCATAAAGTTACATTCAACAGTGTGCCTCCAAAATTTCTTCCAAGGATAAGTTCACATGTATTGAATATGTTGGACAACATATTTTCCACAAGACCATTTTTGAGGGCATCTTAGTAATCATGGCTTGCTTTGGATATAAGCCAAATTAATGACCCCTCGGCTGGCATCTCGTTTCACCTTCCTTGAAAATCATAGGCATCATGCCTATGGTTAATCTTACGGAATTAAAATCTAAACACCAACCATATCAAACACAAGTCACGCATCAAACTCCATGGATGTGATCTCCAAGTACTTCTCTCTGATTGCCTGCTCTAATGGTGACATAAACGCTCAAGGTTTCAAATAAACTTAGTAATGTTCATTGCACATTTCAGATATCTGATTTACTAAAATGCTTGTAACATCACAATCCCTTTTGAGAAAACCTAGTCAGGTGACACTCATATTATTCCTTTGAACGACCTCTGCATTGATAATAAAATGCACTACATAGGAGAACCTGTATAAACTATGGGTCATAAGATTCAAACGCTTAGTACAGGGCAATATTCCTATTGTTAAAATTCATTGGAATTCGCGTAGAGGCCCCGAGTATACCTGGGAGCGTGAAAACCGACGAAGCAAAAATATCCACATCTATTCTCAACCGTTGATGCATTCGAGAAGTCTTCCTGAAACTTCGGGACGAAGTTTAAATTAACGGGGAGGTACTATAACAACCCTCATTTTTCCAATCTAAGTTTATCAGCTTTCCCTTAGGGTTTCAATGTCATATTCTGTGCATCATCATTAGGGTTGTTATCTATTTCGACAAACGAACTAAAAATTTATGCTTTCATTAAATGATCGTATATATTGGTAAAACCCTGAAATTACTTAAAACCCTAAACCTAACCCTACCTATTAACTACTAAGCCCTAATCCCATTTAATATTGAGCATTTAAATCCCTAACCCTAATACTAAATAAATAATAATATGAATAATATGTCATAATTTAAATGTGAAATTATTTATAAGATTAAAACAAATAAGAATTTATGTAAACTACTTGGAACTAAATAAAATTAATAAAAGTTAGGGTCTAATAATTAATAAAATGTAATTAAAATAATTATAACCTTAATAATAATAATAATAATAATAATAATAATAATAATAATAATAATAATAATAATAATAATAATAATAATAATAAAATATATATATAAATACTTAATTAAATAAATAATACCGTATAAAAAAAGGAGAAATCATGTGTATCAAAAAAACAAGATCGGCTTTATACTTTTTTTTTTTTTTTTTAAAACAACTTGAGCTCCAAGATGATTAATCCTAGTTTAACTCTAGCACCTAATCTTGATCACCAAGTAAGCATAGATAAACTAGGAAACTTACAACAATCTATACAAGGCTCTTGATTTTCCAAGTTAATCACCAAATAATCTGCCCATTCAGTCGACTGGTATCCTCTTGTTTCCCTCCAAACCTGTCGACTAGTAGACACTTAAACCATCTGCTTCTGTCGAATAGGAAGATCCTCACAAAACCCTTCTGTAAGTCGACATAAAACCCGACCATCACAGCCTGCCATTTGCCACTGTATCCTGCTGTTTTCTGCTGGATTTCCGAACAAGCACAGCCCTAATAATCTGCTGTTTTTGCCTGCAAAATAGCCCTCCATTCAACTATCTGCTGTTGTTTCTCCTGTTTCTGTTTCGCCACACAAACCACCACGAAACCTGCTCGTTTCTTGCTGAGTTGCTGCTACAATTCGTGATCCAAAGCAGCCTTCAAGAGCTCATCAATTGTTGATGTACCTGTTGAAACAGTCGAGCCAAAACAGTCCACTTTTGGGTCGTGGTTGCTACTGCTGTAACCTGGGTTTTGTTCGTGACTTATTGTTGTGCTGCCACTATTTTCTGTTTTGTTTCGCATCATCATCATCATCCTAGATCATCAATCTTGTTAAGGTAGTCTTAAATCCTAGTTAAACTTGTTCTTAATTTAACTGCCTTTAATGTTGTTATAAGTATTAGGTTAAGTATAATGATTATGTAGAGTGAATAATAATTGTGTTAAAAGTTGATAAAGAATATGAATATGAATCAAGAAGGCATGATTGAATTAAAAGTATTATACATAATTATTAAGATTGATGTTTAAAGGTTTAGGATTAAAAAGTATAAAAGGTTTATGATTTTATCTACATGAATGAAGACTAGTAAGAAGTAATGATAATTGAAGTAGATAAGGATTGTGATTAAAAAGTTTAGGTTAATGAATATGATTAGATGGAATGTTGAAAAGTAATGATTTTATGTATCGATTAGGTTAAGTTTATGATAAAAGTTTTGATTATAAGATTAGTAATGTAGTAAAGAATAATGATGATAATAAAACATGTGCATGCATGCATGCATGCATACGTACGTATGTGCATGTATACACTGTATGTATATGTGTGTGTATATGTGAATATATGTATACGTGTATATGTATGTGTATATATGTATATGTACGTGTGTATGTATGTATGAATGTGTATTGTGTAAGTTATAAAAGTTAGTATACTTAATAATGAAAGTAATAAGTGTATATATATGTATCATCATACACTTATATATATGTAACACTTACACCTAATATATATATATATATATATATATATATATATATATATATATATATATATATATATATATATATATATACACCATATAGTTATGAACACATACATGTATAATAACAAATAAAGAATATATATATGTAACATATAGGTATTGATAATGCTAAAAACGAACATATATTTCATAGCATTATTCCTCAAGAAAGACAAGCTTTTAGTTGCAATTGTTCTATTTACAAGTGATATTCGTTTAAATAATAAAAGATGAAGACAAAAGACAGATTCGACGAATTGAAGACGCAAACGACCAAAAAGCTCAAAAGTACAAAAGACAATCAAAGAGGTTCCAATTATTGATAAGAAACGTCTCGAAATTACAAGAGTACAAGATTCAAAATGCAAAGTACAAGATATTAAATTGTACGCAAGGACGTTCGAAAATCCAGAACCGGGACCAGAGTCAACTCTCAACGCTCGACGCAACGGACTAAAATTTACAAGTCAACTATGCACATAAATATAATATAATATTTAAATAATTCTTATAATTATTTATATATTATATAAATTATAAAAATCCGTCGGCAAGAAAGACTCCAAAAGGAATGAGCTGTAATTTCAAACTCCGCGACTCGCAGAGTTTGAAGGCAAAAAATGCCGCGAGTCGCGGAGCCCCAATTTCTGAAACTGCCTATAAAGCCAACCGAATTCTGATCATTTTTCATCATCTAATATCCATCTCTCTATCTATATCGTATATATTTATATTTATATTTTAATTTTAATTTTAATTTTAATTTTAATTCTAATAATAAGGGTATGTTAGCGAATGTTGTAAAGGTGTAAGTCGAAATTCTGTCCGTGTAACGCTACGCTATTTTTAATCATTGTAAGTTATGTTCAACCTTTTTATATTAATGTCTCGTAGCTAAGTTATTATTATGCTTATTTAATCCGAAGTAATCATGATGTTGGGCTAATTACTAAAATTGGGTAATTGGGCTTTGTACCATAATTGGGGTTTGGACAAAAGAACGACACTTGTGGAAATTAGACTATGGACTATTAATGGGCTTTATATTTGTTTAACTAAATGATAGTTTGTTAATGTTAATATAAAGATTTACAATTGGGCGTCCCTATAAATTACCATATACACTCAATCGGACACGATGGGTGGGGTATTTATATGTACGAATAATCGTTCATTTAACCGGACACGGGAATGGATTAATAGCCACTAGAATAATTAAAACAGGGGTGAAATTATGTACAAGGACACTTGGTATAATTGATAACAAAATATTAAAACCTTGGGTTACACTCAGTCGACATCCTGGTGTAATTATTAAACAAAGTATTAAAATCTTGTTACAGTTTAAGTCCCCAATTAGTTGGAATATTTAACTTCGGGTATAAGGATAATTTGACGAGGACACTCGCACTTTATATTTATGACTAATGGACTATTTTGGACAAAAACCAGACGGACATATTAAATAATCCAGGACAAAGGATAATTAACCCATGGGCATAAAACTAAAATCAACACGTCAAACATCATGATTACGGAAGTTTAAATAAGCATAATTCTTTTATTTCATATTTAATTTCCTTTATTTTATATTTAATTGCACTTCTAATTATCGCATTTTTATTGTTATTGTATTTAATTGCACTTTTAATTATCGTACTTTTTAATTATCGCAAGTTTATTTTATCGCACTTTTATTATTCGCAATTTCATTATCGTTATTTACTTTACGCTTTAAATTAAGTCTTGTATTTATTTATTATTTTACATTTAGTTTTAACTGCGACTAAAGTTTTAAAATCGACAAACCGGTCATTAAACGGTAAAAACCCCCCTTTATAATAATAATATTACTTATATATATATTTGTATTTTTATAAAAGTAAACTAATATAGCGTTAAGCTTTGTTTAAAGATTTTCCTGTGGAACGAACCGGACTTACTAAAAACTACACTACTGTACGATTAGGTACACTGCCTATAAGTGTAATAGCAAGGTTTAAGTATATCCATTCTATAAATAAATAAATATCTTGTGTAAAATTGTATCGTATTTAATAGTATTTCCTGCTAAAATTAATAGCTATTTTATATACACCTCGCGAAACATCAAGTATATTTTTGGCGCCGCTGCCGGGGACTTCTTAAACGCCGGAAGCGCAACGCTAATTAATATAAAAAAAAAAGATTTTTATTTTACTTTTATTAAAATTCGTTTTTATAAAAATACGTTTTAAATATTCGAAAATATAAAAAGAAAAACAAAAATATAAGTATTTTTAAGATTTTATTAAATATTTAAGTTTTATAAAGTTTCTTTATTTTTATATAAGTTTTATTTAAGTATTTTGTTTTCATTTAAAACATAAAAAGAAAAAAAAAATTTAATATATATAAATCTATTTTTAAGATATTTTTAAAATTATAAAGTAGTTCTATTTTTATTTATGTTTTTAAATATAAGTTTTTATTATACAAATATTTTGATATAAAACAGAAAATATAAAAACAGAAAATAAAAAAAAAAAATTCGTGTCGAATTTTATTTAACCTGTCATCTGAAAATTTGAACCCCGCGACTCGCGGAGTTTTCTGCTTCGGGCAACGCAACTCGCGGAGCCGTCTGACACGAACCTGGTCCAGCAATTAATTCGATTTAGGTTTTAATTATTTATTATTATTATTATTAAACCTAATTAGGTTTTATATATAATATTATTTAGTTTAAGTTTTTAATTAATTTATAATATTAAATTTTAATTAGTTTTATTTATATATTTAAATTAATAGTTTTATTAAATAAATAATATAAAAATAATATTTTTATAAAAATTGTACTTTTTACAACTTTTTGTATATTTTTATATTTTGTCCCTTTTTAATCGTTTTAGCGTAATATTTGTATTTTTAGCTCATATTTAGTTTTAAACTTAGTTTTTGCCATAGTTATTTTTACTTCTAGATTTTTAGGCCGTGCCGTAGAATTCCTTAAGTGCTTTTTCTTTAGACTAAGATTTAAGTACTTTAGAATTTTGCGACGCCTTTTTAAGTTTTAGTTTCTTTTTAAGTTATTTCTATTTGGGATTTAGTTTTTCCTGTAAGCTTTAATATTTTTAGACACCTTTTACCTATGTATCAATTATCATTCCAATTAGTAATCTCAATTTGCGATTATAATTTTAAGTTAGTTGTAGTAATAAGGTTAGGTTAGTCAAGTGTTTTTAAGTTTTATAAGTTTCTTTTATTTTTCCGTCACCTTTTATTTTTCAACCATTTTTCTTTTTCGACCTTTTTCCGATGCGCTCTTTTTCTTTCTTATTTCTCGCTATTCTAGTTTTAGGACATAGATTTTTATTCTACTTTTTATCTAAATTTCTTAAAATTACGAAAATTTATTTTAAGTGGTTAAATTGATAGACATCAAAATTTTCTGGTTCGTAGTAATAGTTGGATTTGTACGTGGACCGGGTTATTGGAGCCCAACAGTACTCAATTATATTGAGACCAAACGAATCCTGCCCCTCTGCTGCATCTTTTGGCTATTTGAAACGTGGGCAAAATCAGGAAAGTCTATTGATTGGATAACTTATTATAATTTTTCTTTCCTTTTTAAAACTAATAGGATATTCAGTGAATGCACCGAGCAAGACGTTCACCACCTTTTGTACGTTCACCACCTGTAACTAGATCAAGACATTTAGCAAATATTACTGCCGTTGATTTTTCTTTAGAATCGTCATCCAGTCGACCAAGTACTCCAGTTCAAATTTCCGATAATCCATTTTTTGAACCCGACCTCACAATTGAGAATCCGGAGAATATTCAGGAACGATTCGTAAATCCTGAACCACTAAACTTTCCTCCGGAACCACCAATCATTCAAACAGAGATTGTTGAGGAACGAACCATTAAATCAGAATCCTCTAGTGATTCCGATTCAACAAATTCAATTATGGAGAATCTGGAACCTTTAAGTATGGAAGACCGAATGAGAGCTAAATGCACTGGCCAAGGTCACGCAATTATTCATCCAGACATTAATGCACCAGATTATGAAATCAAAGGACAAATTCTACACATGGTGACTAATCAATGCCAATTTAGTGGTGCACCGAAGGAAGATCCAAATGAACATCTTCGTACCTTTAATAGGATCTGCACACTATTTAAAATCCGAGAAGTGGAGGATGAATAGATATATCTCATGTTATTTCCCTGGACTTTAAAGGGAGAAGCCAAAGATTGGTTGGAATCGTTACCTGGAGGGGCGATTGATACATGGGATGTTTTAGTTGACAAATTTCTTAAACAATTCTTTCCTGCATCTAAAGCCGTAAGACTTCAAGCAGAAATTGTTACGTTTACACAGAAGCCGAATGAAACTCTATATGAGGCATGGACTAGATTTGGAAAGTTGTTAAGAGGATGTCCGCAACATGGTTTAGACACCTGTCAAATAGTACAAATATTCTACCAAGGATGCGACATCACTACAAGAAAAGACATAGATATAGCAGCTGGTGGTTCTATTATGAAGAAAACCGAAACTGATGCTTACAAAATTATTGATAACACTGCTTCCCACTCACATGAGTGGCACCAAGAAAAAGAAATCGTTAGATCATCTAAAGCAGCTAGAGCCGATTCTAGCCATGACTTAGATTCGATTTCCGCAAAGATAGATGCTGTCGAGAGACGAATGGAAAAGATGACTAAAGATATTCACTCAATACGAATTAGTTGTGAGCAGTGTGGAGGACCACATTTGACAAAAGATTGTCTCAGTATTGAATTAACAATGGAACAAAGAGAGAATATTTCATACATAAACCAAAGGCCTGGAAATAATTATCAGAATAATTATCAACCGCCAAGACCGATTTACAATCAAAACCAGAATTATAACCGAAATATTCCATACAACAACCAACAAGGTCCTAGCAATCAACAAGTATCCAATAATACTTACAATCAGCAAAGACCTAATTTTCAAAACAAACCACCACAACAAACCGATGATAAAAAGCCGAATTTAGAAGATATGATGACGAAGCTAGTTGAAACTTAAACGCAGTTTTTCACATCTCAGAAACAAACTAATGAACAAAATGCTCAAGCATTTAGAAATCAACAAGCTTCTATTCAAAATCTGGAACAAGAAGTAAGTAACCTAGCAAGGTTAATAGGTGAAAGAAAACTGGGAAGTCTACCTAGTGATACAAATGCTAACCCCCGGAATGAAACAGCTAAAGCCATTACCATAAGAAGTGGTACAACACTTAAACCACCTGAAATACCTGTAACTTCTGATGAAGCTATTCCTACTCCACAAGAACCCCAACCTAATCAAGATAAGGAAAAAGAACCGGTAGTTGAAAAGGTTAATGAAGATAACACAGTTAAGGCTAAACCTTATGTTAAACCATACCAACCACCACTTCCTTACCCGAGTAAAATGAAGAAAGAGAAACTTGAAGCCGAGCAATCCAAATTCTTGGATATGTTTAAACAGATAAATGTAAATCTTCCTTTCATTGATGTGATTTCAGGAATGCCTAGATATGCTAAATTCTTGAAAGATCTAATCTCAAATAGAAAGAAAATGGAAGAACTCTCGGCTGTTACCATGAATGCTAATTGTTCAGCAGTGCTGTTGAATAAGATACCAGAAAAATTATCTGATCCAGGAAGTTTCACAATTCCATGTTTTCTGGGTAGTCTTAGTTCAATAGAAGCATTGGCAGATTTAGGTGCTAGTATAAATCTAATGCCGTATTCACTATACGCTAAACTAGACCTTGGAGAATTGAAACCAACCAGAATAAGCATACAACTAGCCGATAGATCAATAAAATATCCTAGAGGGATAATGGAGAACATGCTAGTTAAAGTTGGTACTTTAGTATTTCCAGTAGATTTTGTTGTTCTGGACATGGAAGAAGATTCTCAAGTTCCTCTCATATTAGGAAGACCATTCTTAAACACGGCTAAAGCAATGATAGACGTGTTCGGTAAGAAATTGACCCTAAGTATAGAGGATGAGAGTGTTACCTTTTCAGTTGATAGAGCAATGCAACAACCGCAATCTGCAGATGATACATGTTATTATATTCAAACTATAGATGCACATGCAGAATTATTAGAAGAATTTCCAGAATTACAAGGAACAGGAGAATGTTCTTTAGGAGAAGGTAATGAACCAATTGATGAAGCTGAAATGTTAGCTACACTTATAACTAATGGATATGAACCAACAACAGAAGAAATTCAAATGCTAAAAGAAGAAGACAGATATCGATATAAATCATCGATAGAAGAACCTCCGAAATTAGAGTTAAAGCCACTTCTGAACCATTTGGAATACGCTTATTTACATGGTGAATCTGAATTACCTGTAATAATATCGTCTTCTCTTACTGAAAATGAGAAATCACAACTCATTTATGTGTTGAAAGCTCATAAACCAGCCATTGCATGGAAGATTCATGATATTAAAGGAATAAGTCCTTCGTATTTCACACATAAAATCCTTATGGAAGAAGGTCATAAAACGTATGTGCAACGCCAATGAAGACTAAATCCTAATATGCAAGATGTAGTTAAGAAAGAAATTATTAAACTGCTAGACGCAGGTCTAATTTATCCAATTTCTGATAGTCCATGGGTAAGCCCAGTTCAATGCGTGCCTAAGAAGGGTGGCATGACTGTCATTACAAATGAGAAAAATGAGCTTATTCCTACTAGGACTGTAACAGGATGGCGTGTGTGTATTGATTATAGAAAATTAAATGACGCCACCAGAAAAGATCACTTTCCCTTACCTTTCATAGATCAAATGTTGGAAAGATTAGCCGAAAATAGTTACTATTGTTTTCTAGATGGATTTTCCGGATATTTTCAAATTCCAATAGCACCCGAGGACCAAGAGAAAACCACGTTCACGTGCCCTTATGGTACTTTTGCTTACAAATGCATGCCATTTGGACTTTGCAACGCCCCTGCAACCTTTCAAAGGTGTATGATGGCGATTTTTCACGACATGATAGAAGAATGCATGGAAGTTTTCATAGATGACTTTTCAGTCTTCGGTGATACATTTGAATCATGTCTAGTTAATCTGGAACGAATGCTTATTAGATGCGAACAATCAAATCTAGTACTTAATTGGGAGAAATGTCATTTCATGGTTAAAGAAGGCATCGTTCTTGGTCATAAAATTTCAAAAGAAGGAATTGAAGTGGATAGAGCTAAAGTAGATGTAATTGCTAAACTTCCACATCCCACCAATGTTAGAGGAGTTAGGAGTTTTCTAGGGCATGCCGGTTTTTACCGACGTTTCATAAAAGATTTTTCTAAAATTGCCACTCCTATGAACAAACTCCTAGAAAAGGATGCTCCATTCATCTTTTCAGATGAGTGTATTAAATCTTTTAATATTCTTAAATAGAAACTCACTAATGCGCCAATCATGATAACACCAAATTGGAATCTACCATTTGAACTAATGTGCGATGCAAGTGATTTTGCAATGGGAGCCGTTTTAGGACAAAGGATTGAAAAACGATTTCAACCTATATATTATGCTAGTAAGATGTTACAAGGAGCACAAACGAACTATACAACTACTGAAAAAGAACTCCTTGCTATTGTCTTTGCTTTTGACAAATTTTGATCATATCTCGTTCTAGCAAAAACGGTGGTCTATACCGACCATTCTGCTCTTAGATACCTATTTTCGAAACAAGATGCTAAACCAAGATTAATCCGTTGGATCTTACTCTTACAAGAGTTTGATATTGAAATCCGAGATAAAAGAGGAGCATAAAATCTCCCCGCTGATCATCTTTCTCGTCATGAAAATCCCGAATTAGAAGTTCTAAATGAATCGGCCATACAAGACAACTTTCCTGATGAATATCTATTGAAGATAGATCATAAAGAAATTCCATGGTTTGCAGACTATGCAAACTACTTAGTTTGTGGATTTCTTGAAAAAGGATTATCATACCAAAAACGAAAGAAATTCTTCAGTGATATAAAACACTATTTTTGGGAAGATCCACATTTGTTTAAAAGTTGTCCCGATGGAATAATACGCCGATGTGTATTTGGAGATGAAGCTAGTAAAATATTAAACCATTGTCACACAGGACCAACAGGAGGGCATTATGGGCCTCAACTAACAGCAAGAAAAGTTTATGATGCTGGATTCTATTGGCCTACAATTTACAAAGACGCACACCTTCTTTGCAAATCCTGTGATGCTTGTCAAAGGGCCGGAAAAATAAGTCAACGTGATGAAATGCCACAAAATGTCATCCAAGTATGTGAAGTATTTGACATTTGGGGTATTGACTTTATGGGTCCATTTCCAAAATCTCATAATAATCTCTATATTCTCGTAGCCATTGATTATGTATCTAAATGGGCGGAAGCACAAGCTCTCCCAACTAACGATGCACGAGTTGTAGTCAACTTTTTAAAACGTCTTTTTGCAAGGTTTGGAACACCGAAAGCTTTAATAAGTGATCGGGGTACTCATTTCTGTAATAATCAACTTGAGAAAGTTCTTAAAAGATATGGAGTAACTCATAAAATCTCCACCGCATATCATCCACAAACAAGTGGACAAGTTGAAAATACCAACCGAGCTTTAAAATGTATTCTAGAGAAAACCGTAGGATCAAATCCGAAGGAATGGTCCATTAAATTGGAGGATGCACTCTGGGCTTTTAGAACAGCCTACAAAACTCCAATTGGAACCACACCTTTTAGACTTGTTTATGGAAAAGCATGTCATCTTCCAGTAGAAATTGAACACAAAGCATTTTGGGCTTTGAAGACATGTAATCTTGATTTACATGAAGCCGGACGTCTACGATTAAGTCAACTAAACGAATTAGAAGAATTAAGACATGAAGCATACGATAATTCGTTAATCTATAAAGAAAGAACGAAGAAATGACATGATAAAAGAATCAGAAGTTCAAAAGAATTTAAAGAAGGAGACATAGTTCTTCTTTTCAATTCACGATTCAAGCTATTTCCTGGAAAATTGAAATCAAGATGGTCTGGACCATTCATAGTTAAAAGAGTTTTTCCATACGGAACGATAGAATTAATAAATTCAAATGGAATTGAATTTAAAGTTAATGGTCACAGAGCTAAACACTACATAGATAGTAAGATGGAAGTCGACAACGAAGTTAATCACAATTTCGACACCACAGCTAACTAAGTGTGGGGAGAATCAAGTCTTTAAAGGATAATATATATTTCTGTTAGAGTTAGATTGTCTGTTTTCGTGTAGTTCTTGAAAATGGAACCCGAATGGTCTTTCCCTAGCAGACCCTAAAGAACTAGTCTTCTCCCCCCATTCTGAATTTTTATTTTTTTTAGGAAATAAAGACTGCCTGTGAACTAAACCATGGTCTAATGCTACACGCTTTGATCACTAAACGTAATAATGACACACTTCCGAGTGAAATAGTATCAGTAATCAGAGAAAGAATGGACGGAGTTAGAAAAGAATCCAGATGCGAAGATAATAAGTTACAATTTGGTAAAGGAAAATCAAAATCCGTAGCAAAAAGAAGAGCACGACACCTAGAAAGATGTCACAAATGCGGAAAATGGTCACATGGAGGTAAATGTTCAAATAATCAAACCTATTCAAATACCGAATTTGTTACTTTATGGCGAGACGAACCGTTCATATGTTTAGAAGAAAAGACACTGAATGCTCGAGGTTACGCCTATGTAGCTATGGAAAACCAATTAAACCGACTATCTTATGAATGGGATAGATCATATAACTAAGAATACTATCTCACAGGTAAGTCTGTACAGTCTTTATTTTTATTTTTATTTTTATTTTTAACCTTTTGATAATAAACGCTAATTTGTTCGCTATAAAGTATTAAATTGGTATTAAATAAAATTAGGTTTGGCGACCGAAATTATTGATATCATTCAAAAATTTATTACATCACTGCGAAATTTAACGTTTATTCTTAAGGTATAAATATCTTTAATCAATCAACCCAAAATATTTCAAAAATTCGTCATGAGTTAAATTAGGTCTTGGAACCGAAATTACTTTACCGAAAAGAGGGGCGCATATTTTTGATAATATTTGATTGATTAAAGTGGAATAAAAAGCCAAAAAGATTTTTAATTTTATTTTTACCATGTTTTTAAAATTAATATATAAATCTTAAATTAATATTGTAAACTCTGTAAAATCAATATATTTAAAATTGTAAATATTTGAAAAATTAATATAAGTTTGGTGTGAATTTATAATATGAATTTTTAAATTAAGTTTGGTGTGAATTTTTTATTTTTAAAATATGAATTTTTAATTTTATGCATTTTAAATTGTAAGTTTGGTGTGAATTTTTAATATTAATTTTGAGTTTTATATTTAAATTGTGTGAATTTAAAAACAAAAATTTACTTTATCTCATTAAATTAAAAATATGATTTTTAAAATTCGTCGTAAGTTGAAGACTAGGTCTTTGAATCGAAATTGCTTTACCCGAGGGAGGGACGAGAACTTTTATTATCATTATTTTTAATCTTATTGAATTAAAGTATGCCAAAAACATTAAAAAAAACCCAAAAATCTTAGCTTTTAAAACAATCGCTACAAAAAAAAAAAATTTAAAATTTTGTCGAAGGACGGACTAGGACATCGATCCGAAACGACCTCGTCCTAAATACAAGGGAAACAAAATTTTAAAATTAATTACTTAATTTTTTTAATTAGTATAAGATATATATAAAAAAAATATATATACTGATCAAACTGATCAGACCACAAAACCAAAGAAAACACTGCGAAAATACTGCGCAAAAACCCGAAAAATACACCCCAAAATCACAATTTTTAATCGTTAATCATCAAATCTTTTACTAAAATCATGTTGAGAAGGATGCTATCAAGGAATTACTCAAGAAAAACGGTAAATTTCTACACCTAAACACCATTTAATCCGAAAATTAGTGTTCTTGAGCAATTTTTTTCCCCAATTTAATTTTGATGCTTTTTAGTGTAATTAGGCTTAAATTGTTTATGTATTATGCTTGTATAACCTAGATTGATGCTATTTAACATGATTAGAAGCCTTAAACTTCAAATTTTAAGTAATCTAGGGTTTGTGTTCTTGAGCAAATTTGGGGCTTTTTGATATAAACAGGTTATGGCCGATTTTTGTCATGAATTGTTGTTAAATTAAGTAGTGTAACATGTTTAGGTAGTTAAATGATCCAAACTTTGAGCCTAAACATGATTTTGAGAATTAAAGTGGACTTTTTCAAGTCTAAAAATTCATGAACTTGATTTTTGAGAGATAATGCCATTTGAAACTTGTTTAATTGCTAGTAATGATTATTTTGACATGTTATTTGAGTTGAATGCTTATGAACTTGGCGAACATTTTCGTATATGCTTATTTGAAAAAGTGTAGATTTGATAAAAATGTGAAAATGAGCTTAAGTTTGATATAAATTGATCATGTCATTGTAATTATTTTGATTGATGATTTTTGCTGACACTAATGCATATTTGGATGCACAAAAATTGTGTTTGATGTGTTTTGCAGACTGAAAGGGGTGAATCTTCATCCCAAGCTCGCAATGCTCCTGCTGAGAATGCGGAACAACAGGAGGTGGATAACTACTACAAGCAGGATATACCTCATCCAGTCATGACATTTTCTGATATGCACTTGGAAGATTTGCACCCGAACCTGAGATTTGACAGACTTTGGATAGATTATCCAAAATACCAAAGGGGTTTGCATACTCTTCATTCTAAAGTCGTGGAGGTACCTAGGGTCATAGAATGGGGACCATTAGAAGCTGTAGAATTAGCCGGGCCAATTAGGGAATTACTTGTACAGAGGTATGGTAATTCTACTTTTAATGACTGGGTACGTTTATTCACCATGCGTAGACCTGTATATAAAGTATGGTGTGAAGAATTGTTGTGTAGTATAGAATTAAATGATCGGGTAGCTAGTTTAACCGATCGATCTTTTATTAGATTTTTGTTAGGAGGTTCGATGCGCCACATGTCTTTACTAGACATGGCTCAGGCTTTACGTATATATACGCCTGAGGAGTTAGCATCTGCCGATTGTAGAGGGTTGATACTAAATGGTAGAAAGATAGATGAAAATTTTGATACACACAGTGTATGGAGGCAAATGACAAGCCATCACCGATTCAAATGGGGAAATTACTCTTATTTGGATATAGATAGAGCTGAATTAAGAGTGATTCATAGGTTTTTAGCTAATTCGATTACACAAAGAGGTAAGAACAAGGAAAAGGTAAATGAACAGGATTTGTTTTACCATATGTGTATTCGAGACCCACAAAGCACTGTAAGTATACCTTATTGTGTGGGTTATTATTTATCAGCTATGGTTAGGGGGATGAGACCGCATAGCATAATAGGAGGTGGTATTTTTATTACTTTGATTGCTGAATATCTCGGTGTGGATATAAGTCGGGGGGGATTATTAGTCGAAGAACCAGAACCCCGCGATACTATAGGTTTAAATGTATACCATGGTGCGAAAGTTTTGAAGAGGCGAAATAACGCCGCAGTACAATACCATGGTAGACATCCACAGGTTGAGAGAAACCAATAGCAAGGTAATGTAGGAGGGGGAAATGAAATGCAAGAAATGCAAAGGTTTATAGCTTCACAGGAGTAAGAAAATGCTAGACCGAGAGCATTTGAAGATTGGCAAGTTCATCAGAACCAAATCATAGCTAATTGCCAACATATAGGTAGAAATTATGACCTACTCCGAAACCCATATTCCCTCCCTGGTCAATAGAGATGCAACCACCGTATCCTACGTATAACCCTGCCGAAGCATTTTATAGCACCTATGGTTATGCATGGAACCCCTATTGGTACCAGTATCATCCCTAGTCTACTTAGTTTTATTTTGTAATTTGTAATGTTGATACGTTTAATACTTATGTTAATATTGTAATAGTTTTTATAATTTTCTAACTTTTATTCTTAGATTTTAATAATTTTTGAATGTGGGGTAATATACCAAACTTCAAAAATATGTATATATGTTTGCAGTTTATCTTATGTACACAACAGGGTAAAACAACGCATTTTCAAAGACTGGCATTAAGTTCAGCAAAAGCAACTAATTTTGACGACAAGATGCAAAATATATGTGAAATAACAACAAGACGGAATGAACAAATGATGTGCACCATTTATCATTCAGCAAACAAACGCCAATATATTTGGAAACTTTGGTAAAAATTTAATCATTTTCACACAAATCACCCTCAATAATTTAAATTGTTACTGATTTCTTGCAAATGAGGGCATTGCAAGATCTTAAGTGTGGGAAGGGGTTAAATTCTTTCGGATTTTAAAATTTTTACTTTATACACTTGGTTACCATTAAAAATACTAGTAAAGCAGTAGTTGTATTAGAATCTAGTGCTCTCTGATAATAAAGAACAGCCCTAGTCTTATATACTGACTACCCAATTCTAGTAAAATTTTTCAAAATTTTCAATTAAATGAACTCAAAATCATGTTTATACATATTTATGAACGATAAAACTAGGTTTTAACACCGAAATTATTGTTACCTAAGAAAGGACATAAATTGAGAAACAAACAAAAATGTTAAAATTCATTTAAAATAGAATAGAGGACGATAAAAAGGAAAATAAAAGCCAAGTGTGGGAAAATTTACCAAGTTATCTTAAACATATGTCACATATATCTGTAACAAATAACTGAAAATACTTTTGCTTTGGACTAAACTAAACTGTTTTACCCGATGAAAGAAAAGAAGAGATGGATCTACACGATGAATCAATTCCATCATTAAAAGGAAGTAAAGTCTTCTGAAAAAGACACGCGCTTCTTGATTTAGGTCAAGAAGTTGTCGTCCAGACCAGCTGTAGGTTGACGAAAAATCTAGAAAAGTCATCACTAAAATCAGCAGGAAATCCACGGACCTCAGCATTAAACAGGGTCGCCAAGTGGTCAGATTTATCCTAACCATGAGAAGGATTTATCTCGTACAATGGGGGGCACCATGCAAATTAGCTGGATAAGTCTAATGAATCAGATCCCCAGAAAGGATAATCTCCTTAAAGATTAAAAATCAGCTTTTAAGCCTGATATTACTCAATCCTTGAGATTGACTTTAAAGATTGAGAATTCAAACTCATGGAATTCAATGATATCTAAACTCGAGCTTGAACGAGAAAATATTTTGATCAAAATTACAAACTGATTTGTTTTCTGAAAACCCTATTCTCAATGTGTTCATTACCATTGAACGTAAAATCCTAGGAATTCACCTGGAATTCATTAGGTCACCTGAACCAAATCGGGTATCAACCGTAAGAACGGTGGTTGCATAGCATGGTCAAAGACAGGACCTTGTACCAGACCGAAAAATCATAAGGGTGAGCTTTACTATTGCTCCTACCAAGAATAGTAATTGCGTCCGACACGTTATAGACCATAATTAAAAGCATGTCAGGGGACATTGTCTTAACAGTTGCTTGTTCAACGCTTTCCTTTACAACCGGACGGTAGTTTACCGAAAGGTAATATACGGGACAAGTAAACTGGACGTGTTGCTTTCCAAATACAAGGTTAGCAAGTGGGTGACACAAAACCGCAAGTTTTGAGCTAAAATTTTCAAATCTGAAACCCACCAAACCCACAAAAATAATTTGCAAACACCGGTAAAGGGTTATTCCGGAAAACTTATCTAGGGTAAAAACTAGATTTAATTTTCAAAAGATCAAATGTTTTCATAAAGATCCAATTTCCTTAATGGATCTAAATTTTTATAGTCATGTGGGACTGTAAACCATATCGTTACTACCATTGTTTATACCGCAGTATAAAAATCACTGATGTACAAAGTGTGAAGAATAAAGAAGTGATTCTAGTATTTCAAGACTATATTGCTTGAGGACAAGCAACGCTCAAGTGTGGGAATATTTGATAATGCTAAAAACGAACATATATTTCATAGCATTATTCCTCAAGAAAGACAAGCTTTTAGTTGCAATTGTTCTATTTACAAGTGATATTCGTTTAAATAATAAAAGATGAAGACAAAAGACAAATTCGACGAATTGAAGACGCAAACGACCAAAAAGCTCAAAAGTACAAAAGACAATCAAAGAGGTTCCAATTATTGATAAGAAATGTCTCGAAATTACAAGAGTACAAGATTCAAAACGCAAAGTACAAGATATTAAATTGTACGCAAGGACGTTCGAAAATCCGGAACTGGGACCAGAGTCAACTCTCAACGCTCGACGCAACGGACTAAAAATTACAAGTCAACTATGCACATAAATATAATATAATATTTAAATAATTCTTATAATTATTTATATATTATATAAATTATAAAAATCCGTCGGCAAGAAAGACTCCAAAAGGAATGAGCTGTAATTTCAAACTCCGCGACTCGCGGAGTTTGAAGGCAAAAAATGCCGCGAGTCGCGGAGCCCCAATTTCTGAAACTGCCTATAAAGCCAACCGAATTCTGATCATTTTTCATCATCTAATATCCATCTCTCTATCTATATCGTATATATTTATATTTATATTTTAATTTTAATTTTAATTTTAATTTTAATTTTAATTCTAATAATAAGGGTATGTTAGCGAATGTTGTAAAGGTGTAAGTCAAAATTCTGTCCGTGTAACGCTACGCTATTTTTAATCATTGTAAGTTATGTTCAACCTTTTTATATTAATGTCTCGTAGCTAAGTTATTATTATGCTTATTTAATCTGAAGTAATCATGATGTTGGGCTAATTACTAAAATTGGGTAATTGGGCTTTGTACCATAATTGGGGTTTGGACAAAAGAACGACACTTGTGGAAATTAGACTATGGACTATTAATGGGCTTTATATTTGTTTAACTAAATGATAGTTTGTTAATGTTAATATAAAGATTTACAATTGGGCGTCCCTATAAATTACCATATATACTCAATCGGACACGATGGGCGGGGTATTTATATGTACGAATAATCGTTCATTTAACCGGACACGGGAATGGATTAATAGCCACTAGAATAATTAAAACAGGGGTGAAATTATGTACAAGGACACTTGGTATAATTGATAACAAAATATTAAAACCTTGGGTTACACTCAGTCGACATCCTGGTGTAATTATTAAACAAAGTATTAAAATCTTGTTACAGTTTAAGTCCCAAATTAGTTGGAATATTTAACTTCGGGTATAAGGATAATTTGACGAGGACACTCGCACTTTATATTTATGACTGATGAACTGTTTTGGACAAAAACCAGACGGACATATTAAATAATCCAGGACAAAGGACAATTAACCCATGGGCATAAAACTAAAATCAACACGTCAAACATCATGATTACGGAAGTTTAAATAAGCATAATTCTTTTATTTCATATTTAATTTCCTTTATTTTATATTTAATTGCACTTCTAATTATCGCATAAATATAACTTTTCTCAAAAACGGTCACTGTTAATATAGTTGCTATATTAATAAACAAACTTTATGTCTATTAGACATTAACTAATCGAACATAATATCTCTAGGTGAGATCTCCGTGTTCAACACTCCGATCATATAACTTGCATGGAATATCTACCTGCTATTAAGGCGAACTTCATAGCCTCTCTTTTTACTATTTCTTAACTGTTTTATAAACTTTGGGGTGAGACACATGCTTGTTTTTAAACTGATTTTATGAATAGACACAAGTACTCAAATTTTATCCATTACATGTTGTTTGTTAACAATAACGGTCACTGCTAATATAATTCGTTATATTAGTAAACATACTTTGTCTGTTGACAATAACGGTCACTGCTAATATAATTCGTTATATTAGTAAACATACTTTGTCTGTTGACAATAACGGTCACTGCTAATATAATTCGTTATATTAGTAAACATACTTTGCCTGTTGACAATAACGGTCACTGTTAATATATTCATTATATTAATAAACAAACTTTATCGGTCACTATTAATATATTCATTATATTAATAAACAAACTTTATCGGTCACTGTTAATATATTCATTATATTAATAAACAAACTTTATCGGTCACTGTTAATATATTCATTATATTAATAAACACACTTCATTCTATTGATTGATTTTATATCAGTCAACCCTAGCTAAATCTTGTGGTCTAAAAACTAGTTATAATTATTAAACCTATGTTGTTCACTCAACCATTTTGGTTGACACTTTAAGCATGTTTTGTCTCAGGTACTTAGATATATTGCTTCCACTGTAGAACTCTGCTGTTACTTAGAAGTCAAGCCGAGCACTGGGACCAGAGTTAACATCCGCGTCAATGGCGATTTTGGCAGGGTGTTACAACATAAGTTCCCGCTTACACCCGGCAAGTGTAACTAATGATAATCGAATTGAGGATTTTGTTCTAACTCGTATGTAGAATGTTTATTTTCGTACTTGTGTTCACTTTGTAAAAAGAAACGTTTATGTTTTCTCATCCCAAATGTAAGTTTAAAGGGGTAAAAGTGGGACTATGATCTCACCTTGAGTGCAATAGTATTAAAGTACTTCACAAGTAAACGTGTGCAAGAACGAATGCTAGTCTTGACCTAAACAAATAGGTTGTATCAATAACGGTAAACACGGTTGGTCAAAGATGTTCAGTTAGTCCTATGGCTCGTTACTAATCGATTATGTAGCATGTGAATCAAATTGTTGTGACGACCCGGAAATTTCCGACCAAATTTAAACTTTAATCTTTATATTATTCAGACACGATAAGCAAAGTTTGTTAAGTTAAATCTCAAGAATTTTAAACTGTGTTCATACATTCATTATAACCTCGACCAAATTCCGACGATTCACGAACCGTTATATATAAATAGATATGTATATGTATATATATATTATAACTTGAGAATATTAATAAAGTATTAAACGTATAATACTTTACACGAACGTATTTGTTTCAATATGATTTTTGACCAAAAAAAATATATTAAATGATTGAATTATCAGAAACATTGAATTATGATTACAAGTCTCTGTTGAGAGGTCCACTATGATTTGAGAAAATCTATTCCTCTTAACGATATTCAGAATAATTTGTAAAGCTATTTATAAATAAAAACAAAAAGTGTCATTTACGAAAGTTAGACAAAAGTTAGTGGAGAATTGGTTTCCATAATATTCTATTAATCTATTTTCAAACGTACAAAGACGTTTTCAGTTTAAAAAGAACTTTATTATTAAAACATATATAACTTTTATAAATATCTAGAATCACTTTTGACAACTCATTACTTAACCAGTATTTTTGGGCTTCTAACTTATGGTGGAATAATAGTGTAGGCTTTGTTCAAAAGAATGCATTAGGTTACTCGGTGGGACAATGCTTTTGTGGGATGCTAATTCTTTTTGTGTAGAAGACTTTGTATAAGGAGAAAATTTCATTGCAATTAAAGGTTCTTGGGTATGCTCGAATAAAGAAATGGCGGTTGTCAATGTATACGGACCACATGATGATGCGGGTAAAAAGAGAATGTGGGAATCATTAGAAGGGTTATTGAGAAAAGTCGACACAAGTTGGCTTCTGTGTGGAGATTTCAATGAGGTAAGAGATGAAGAAGAAAGAGTTAATAGCAATTTCATTCCAAGTCGGGCTTCGAGATTCAACAATTTTATTCTAAATAATGATCTAGTGGAAATTCCTCTCGGTGGTAGAAAATTTACCAGAGTATGTGATAACGGGTTTAAGTTGAGCAAACTTGATAGATTTCTTGCATTCGACAAATTTCTCAACCTTTGGGATGACCTGTCGGCTATTGTCTTAGATCAGAAATTCTCGGACCATTGTCCCATAGTTTAAAGAGATAGAGTGATCGATTTTGGGCCTAAACCGTTCAAGTTTTTTAATGAGTGGTTAAATATGGAAGGTGTTGATAAAGTTATCAAGGATGCTTGGAAGATAGAAGCTAAGGGGAATAGAATGGATTGTGTTTTCCGAAACAAGTTAAAAAATGTAAAAAAACGCCCTCAAAGAATGGAAAATGACGAGTTGCAATGGTATAGATCAAGAAATTAAAGAAATCAAAGCTAAAGTTGACGGATGGGAAGCAATCGCTGAAAGTAGAACTTTAAATGAGGAAGAACGTTTGGAATGGATGGATTGTAGGAAAAAATCTTAAATAAAGAAAGATCAAAAGCAAATATGTTACGAGAAAAAGCGAGAATCAAATTTATAATAGAAGGTGACGAGAATTCAAGCTTTTTTCATTCAATTATCCGAAGGAACTACAATAGGAATAATATCAGAGGCTTAGTCATAAATGGAGTTTGGAATGAAAATGTGGATGATATAATGTGTGCGGTCCTTAATCATTTTAATCGGCAATTTGAGAAAAAGGGGACAACATGCCATCGATGTCCGGGTTACATTACCAAGTTCTGTCGGATCAGCAGGCCACGCAGCTTGAACTTCCCTTCACGGTTGATGAAAAATTTGAGGTTTAAAAGATTGTGCAAGTAACAAAGCCCCGGGACCCGACGGCTTTAACATGCGTTTTTTCAAAGAATTTTGGGATACGATAAAGGGTGATCTAATGAACGCAATAATTTGGTTTTGGGAGAAGGGTGAAATCTCAAAAGGTTGTAACGCATCATTTATATCCCTAATCCCAAAAACAAAAGATCCTCTTAGTCTTAACGATTATCGACCCATTAGCCTTATCGGAAGTTTCTATAAGATAATATCGAAAATACTATCTAATAGAATACGTCGAGTTATTCCAAATGTGGTGGGTATTGAACAGAGCGCTTTCTTAAAAGGTCGATACATCCTAGATGGCGTTCTAATAGCCAACGAGACAATAGACTTTTATCAAAGAAATCATAAAAAGGGGTTGATCTTCAAAGTTGATTTCGAGAAGACCTTTGATAGTCTTGATTGGGATTATCTTCTAGAAGTAATGAAATGCATGGGTTTCGGGGAAAGATGGTGCAAGTGGATAATTGCATGCTTGAGTTCGGCTTCGATTTTGATTCTCGTCAATGGCTCCCCGACCATGGAATTCACCATGGGGAGAGGTGTTAGACAAGGTGACCCTCTCTCCCCGTTTCTTTTCATCATTGCGATCGAAGGATTAAACATTCTAGCTAAAGCGGTGATAGATAGAGGTTTGTACAAAGGGGCGGAAGTCAGAAATAATGACATCGTTGTCTCGCATCTTCAATATGCGGATGACATCATATTTTTCGGGGATTGGAATTATGATAACTTGAGAAGTCTCATGAACTTGCTTAAATGTTTTGAATTAACATCGGGTCTAAACGTTAATATAGGCAAGAGTTGTATTTACGGAGTTGGTATTACTGGAAATGAGTTGTCTTCGTTAGCACATCACTTCGGGTGTAGAATAGGGAATTTTCCCTTCACGTATCTTAGTCTTCCTATTGGGTGTAGAATGAAAAATCTAAAAGATTGGGAAATTGTCATCAAGAAATTTAAAGAAAAACTTTCGGATTGGAAAGCACGCTCGATTTCATTCGGGGGTCGAGTAACACTTATCAAATCGGTTCTCTCGAGTCTTCCATTGTATTACTTTTCGTTATACCGTGCCCCGCCATGTGTGATTAAAGAACTTGAGAGAGTGAGGAGAGATTTTTTTTTGGGGTATTACCGGGGAGGGAAACAAAATTAAATGGGTCAAGTGGGAGAAAATTATGTTGCCATATTCGGATGGAGGGCTCAATATGGGCTCTCTAAATTGTAAAAACTTAGCCTTATTATGCAAGTGGTGGTGGCGGTTCCATAATGAGCCTTCATCTTTATGGCCAAAGTCATCGCTAGCATATATGGGCCTTGTGGGGGTATTAATCTTAATCCTACTGCCTCACGAATTACTTTTTGCAGTTCCTGATGTTACATCCTTCGTGCAGGCAGATCGCTTACATCACTAGGAGTCCCTTTCAGCAGCTCCTTCAAGAAGGTCATAGGAGACGGGTCGTCAACGCTTTTTTGGAAAGATTTGTGGATCGGAGATACGCCCCTAGAAATAATGTTTAACAGGCTGTAGCAATTGGAAACAAATAAAGAATGCAGGGTGTGCGATCGAGTCTTATGGCAAGATGATGGGTGTGCTTTCGAGTGGCAGTGGTGCAGGGACCCGACGGGCAGAACCAGGGGCGAATATGATAACCTCATGCAGCTGATCGGAGGATTTTCGCCGGGTAGCAATAGCTCAGACTCTTGGAGATGGGTGATGTCAACAAACGGCATCTTTACAACAAAGAAATTAAACAACATAATCATGGAAAAAGTGTTTGAAGGTGAGAAGAGCCAACCCGAAACAAGTCGAAAACCATTAATTCCAAAAAAGATGGAGATATTTATTTGGAGAGCACGGAAAAAAAGATTACCGACCTTGTGCGAACTTGACAAGCGTGGGATAGATCTTCATTCGGTAAGATGCTCGATTTGCGATGATGATGTTGAAAATATTGATCATGCCTTAATTTTTTGTAAATGCGCTTATGATGTTTGGTCAAGAATTTATAATTGGTGGAATTTGGGTCCATATGTCAATACGAGTATAGCCGAAACATTTGCAGGCTCTGTAAACCAAAATATGTCGAAGATCGGGGCAAAGTTATGGCAAGCGGTTGAGTGGACATGTGGATATCTTATTTGGAAAAATCGTAACTCAAAGGTTTTTAAAAATAAGAGTTTATGTGTTGCTTCGTTGGTAAATGAGATCCAAGTGCTAAGCTTTGATTGGAATTCAAAGAGATTAAAAGGCCCGAAAATCGATTGGTGCTCATGGCTAGCGAATCCACATCAGTATCTTTTCATCACTTAAGAGTATTTGCTAACTTAGCATCCTAGTTTGATACATATTCTTTGTGTCTGTATGAATGTATATGTGATGTATTGGGTTATGGGTTGTTTTTGCAACCTACTTCTGTAACTTTGTTTCATTAATAAAAATTCATCTTATTGCTGTTCAAAAAAAAAAAAAAAAAAATCCGATTAGTGTTACTAGGTGATGGGGTTTTTTAGTTTTTGATTGCCCTGTTAGTCTTGTTTGTTTTTTCAGAGCTACCGGCTCATGTAATATGTAATATGTCCTTGGTGTTTGCCGGCATCTCGTGGGTTTTTAATAAAATTATTGGCTTTTCGAAAAAATTAATAAAAATAATAATAATGAAACGATATAAAATATGGTAGTAAATAGTAGTGTGAAGTATCATTATTCTAATTTAGAGAAACAGGAAAAAAGCTGTTTATGGACTGTATATAGGGAGAAGATGATTTGTTTAATCTGTGTTTGTGACCTTTATTGGGTTTTGCCAAAGAAGATCAAAAGAATATTTGCTCATAGACATAAATAAGTGTCAATTCTATTTAACAAAATATAAAATTGAAAATTATATAAACACACAAAGGAATCTTTAAAACATTGGTCAGTTTAAAGACAGGCAAAGCTTAAAAGCATGTGGACTCTTTCCACATATTGACCAAATGTTAACCTTCACAAAATTTCATTCATACCCTTATAAAAATGTAACATTTGCCTTTATAGTTGAGTAGCAGATTTTAATAAGAGCTATTTAAAGGACTCTTAACCATGATAGAGTGTATTCTCATCTTACTGTCACATCAGCGTCACATCAACATTTTCTTTTCACCACTAATTAAAGACTCACTGCTAATAACCATGACGTACCCATTACTTGATCACACCTCTATTTTTTTTTTATATTAAACTTTTTATTATTATTACTTATATTACATTCATATATAACATTTAAAATCGTAAAATAAACATTTTATTTAAAAAAACATTACAAGTTCCTAAAAATAAAAAAAAAACATTACAAGTTCCTAAAAATATATATAAAAAAACATTACAAATTCCTAAAAATAGAAAAAAAAAATTACAAGTTCCTAAAAATAGAAAGAAAAAAAACATTACAAGTTCCTAAAATAGAAAAAAACATTACAAGATCCTAAGATAGAAAAAAAAAATATTACGAATTCCTTAAAAAAACAAGTTTAATACGACCGGATCGTGTCGTCACTCACGTGTCCCGAATCGCTACTATTGTGCAGATAGTGAGGATGAGGTTGGGTGTAAAAACGTCGGGTCCAAATACCAATACAATGCAACTCAATTCGGTCGCATTTGAGTTTGGCTCTCCCGACAATTTCATGTCATTCTTTTTCGGTTGTGAAAACTCGAATTTATCGGTTTCTGGATCACAGTAAGCAAAATTCGAGGCCTCGAAGTCAACAATTTCGCGTATGTAGTCGAACAAACGCCCCGTGTCCCAATAGGTGATATCGGGTGACTCGAACGATTTACATCGACCGTCCAAGTACATCTTCCAGTCTTCGCTTAGTTCTCACGCGTACTAAACAACCATCGAAACAGTTAAATGAGCCATGAAATTGAAGTTGAAATTTGAAAGAAAATTGATATGTTTGAAGGTGATGAAAAGTGTGAGTTTGGAGTATGTGATATGCATATATATATATATATATATATATATATATATATATATATATATATATATATATATATATATATATATATATATATATATATATATATATATATATATATATATATATAAACCATGTATGTATTAAATGTTTGAATTTTATTTTACCGTTGCAATTTGCAACGTTCAGAAACAGTAAAAATCAGACATTTCGTCTGTGACTGAATCGAGTACGGGATCAAACGGCGGGACCAATGACGCTGTGCTAATATCAGCGGCATCCAACGGCGGGGCTAATAACGGACCAACGGCGGTATCGTTACTAGTGCTCTTACAGGAGCTTATTTCTTTTTTAATATTCGTGAATTTCTAACGATCTTTGTGTTATAAAACAACAATAATTAGTCTTTGATGGGTATAAGGAAGTGAAATATATACAATCATATAATTTATGTTTCTACATGAAAGCAACGGATATATTGCTTTCGGTAAGACATCTCACAAGTCAATCGCATAGCCCAAACACAATGTCCTGCAATATAAGTCCAAGAGTCCATTGACTTTCCCTTAAACTTGACTTCTCCTTAGACTTATATACATACATTTGTTTTGTCACATGACCGATATGAGACTTTAGTTTGCACCCTTAGAGGATGTTTGATTAACACTAATAAATGATTTGGTATAATATGAGAATTTCATATCTTATTGTTAAAAGAGAATAATGCTATGGTTAATTCTTTATAACAAAGTTTCAGACTTGTGTTTGTAGTTTTATAAAATTGAAATGGCTTTTTAGACTATTTTATTACTTTTGTTGCATTACAAAGTAAATCTTTTGGGAGATTCAAAGACATGTATTGAGTAACACAAAACAAGGTCTAACGCCAAAAAAATCAAAGGTTTTGGGGTTCTTTTCACTTTATGTCTCTTAGTCCCGTTGCATGCTACATCAAAGCAAGGACTTGTACAATTTCATTATTTTCCTGTCCAACTCCATTGTCTCTTCTTTTTACTAGTCCTTACTTGACTATCTCTCATTTCTAATAATTGTTTTTAACCCCATCTTCCACAAAAAGTACTGCATATAATCACAAACAAATAAAACTCATTGTATGTGCGGAGGTGTCCCAATGAGAAACTACTCTTTAAGCTTTTACGTGTTGATCTTGAGTTTTATTTTGAAAAAAAGGGAAAGAAAGTAGAGAGAGAAAGACCATTTGTAGTGCAGCGTGAAGGGACTCAAAATGACACAATCACGCCACCATCACGCCACAATGCGTCGTGATGGGATGGAATTTTTGTTAGCATCACGGAAGGAGGAAGTTAGCGTGACTTGATTTAAACCAATCAGAATTTAAATAAATGCTTTTATAATTTAATTAATTAAACAAAAAATAATAAAATAACCTATCACACAACTATTACGCCATACTATATTATAAACTCCATCACGCTATCACACCGTCACACTGCAACATCAGCAATATACCCCACAAAAGCACTTCATCACACCCCATCACGCCATCACCATTACAAATGTTCTAAGAAAAGATGTGTTCCTAAAGGAAAAAAAGTGGATAGATGATTCACTATAAATTTTCTCTTACACTTTGTATACGAGTATTTCCTTAAATTGAGAAGATCTTAATTTTATTCTATGCATTTTTTTTTTTTTTTTTTCTTTTACTTACAAATCTTGAGAATAGAATGACCGCATACAAGTTTAGCTACCACGGGTCAGATGCTCACATGATGACGCACAAACTCTCAAAGACGTTCCTTCTTTTTTAATAGGTTAAATCGTTGGGATTTGATATATCCACTATCCAAATTGATGAATATATCAAATCCCAACGATTTAATAGGTGTCCAAGTTATGAATCGTTGGGTTTTTTAATAGGTTAAATCGAGAATTGATGAATTATACCCCGTATGAAACACGGGATTATTACATGGATGTTCGTAAGTGTTCAAGTTATATGTCGTTGCTTGAGTTGCTCCAACGAGACATAATCTACCCCACTAAACAAATATGGTTTTTCAAAAAACCCAACGCTCCTGCCTCGCTACTAGAGGAAGATCACGATTGGTTTGGTGCGATTGGGCGAGCCTTGTTACGTAACTAACCAATTACGCTTTACACCGAATGGATTGATGAAAGCTACGCCATTGAGGCAAGTGAAGATGAAGCTGTATCTGAATCTCAGCCGTGGCAGCAATACGATATTCGCGATTACGAAGATTGATGAATGTGTTTGTTGAAAATAGCCGTTAGGAATTAAAGTTATCATTTTTAGGAACTAAGTTGTTTTTCTATTTATAAGAAATAATGTAATCGTTTTTAGGGATTATTATAATAAACGGCTATATTTTATGAAATACCAATCTATCATTACAACTAAACATGAATTACATTAATTGAAACTACATAATTTTAGAATTCATTAACGAAACTATAAAATACATAACAAATTACTCATTATTATTAGCGGACCGAAAGTAAGGTGATAAGTTCCAAACGTGCTCGGTTAAATCTGCCTCTAACTGTTGGTGAACTTGCTTGTCTCTTATTTCCTTAACCCTTGCATCTCGATCCCTCAAATCCCGTTGCAACCTTCGTGGTGGGTTCCTTTCTATCATTCTTTCTTCTCTCCTTCCAATAGCAAAATCATTATTTTCTTGAATCATGTTATGTAATACAATACCAGCATACATATGTCTTCTAATTTTGTTGAAGTCTTTAGATCTCGTCGGAGTCTTTAACATTGCAAATCTACCCTGTAATACTCCA
Source organism: Rutidosis leptorrhynchoides (assembly GCF_046630445.1). Taxonomy (NCBI): domain Eukaryota; kingdom Viridiplantae; phylum Streptophyta; class Magnoliopsida; order Asterales; family Asteraceae; genus Rutidosis; species Rutidosis leptorrhynchoides. Next base: position 52,254,483 of record NC_092341.1, read on the forward strand.
AATGCACGCTCAATATCTTTCCTTGCACTTTCTTGAAAACATTTAAATTTTTTACGTGGTTCATCAATTGGATTATGAGGCGCTTTTACCAACATGGCCCAATCTGGGTATATACCATCTCCTAGGTAATACCCTCTTTCGTAGTGACGCCCGTTGACATCAAACGGTGAAGGTGGAGTCGTTCCATCTTTTATAGAGTTGAAAATTGGTGAGGCATTTAGAACGTTAATATCATTGTTCGAACCTGCCATACCAAAGAATGCATGCCATATCCACAAATCTTGTGAGGCGATTGCTTCAAGCATTACAGAAGGCCCTTTTTGATCACCTCTTGTGTATTGCCCTTGCCAACCAACAGGACAATTCTTCCACTCCCAATGCATACAATCTATACTACCAAATACCCGGTAAACCAGGTTTTTGTTCGTGAAAATTATAAAGTCTACCGATATCTTCGGCAGTGGGTTTTCGCAAATATTCTCTAGCAAACAAATGAAAACGCATTTGCAGAAATAATCTAAACATAAAGCGGCCGTTTTCTCACCTATTTTTATGCATTCGCCAAACAAATCGGTTGTAGTTCCATACGCCATTTGACGTATGGTCGCTGTACACTTTTGAAGAATCGTCAAACTTTGACGACCTGCTGCATCGGGACGTTCCCGAAAAAACAAAAAATATTCAGGAATATTGGTACTATTAAAATTAGATTTACCTTCGACAATTCGGAGAAATAACTGATGACTCATTCGATAACGTCTCTTAAATTTTTTTCGGGATACATTGGTGTCTCCGAAAAATAATCATTGTATAACCTTAAAGCAGCATCTTCACGATCCCTAGCAATATAAACCCGGCTTCGAGGGGATCGTGAACTGCTTGCTTCTCCATCGACTTCTTCCGTTATACTATTAATAAAACTAACAATTTTTTCATCATCGGAATCATCATCAAGAAACTCGAGCATCTTGTAAGTACTTCCATTGTGAAAAAAATAAAATGGTTGTTCGTATGTTATTTGATTAAAAGAATAGAAGCAGGATTGTTGATGTTTGTGTGTTAAAAAGAAATGTAATATATATATATATATATATATATATATATATATATATATATATATATATATATATATATATATATATATATATATATATATATATATATATATATATATATATAGAGAGAGAGAGAGAGAGAGAGAGAGAGAGAAAATACTGAATTTTTTTAAAGCCAACGGCTAATTGAAACAGTCCAACCAGAGCATGCCACGTGTCAGCAACGTCCGTTGCTTGACTCGTTTCTTCGACACAAACGCCAGAGTGACGCGGTGAAGTGATCCCGGGTTACGGCCGAACTTGGTGTTTCTTCATGCCAAGTTTGAAAGTGACGGGGTCACTTAGGACCCGTTACGAATGGTCTTAGTAAGTTGTACAGTACAATTAAATAATGCATACATTTGGTGGAAGAAGTAATTTGGATAGTGGATATATCATTTAAAAATGTACAATCAACACATCTAACTTTTCTAACACGATCTGCGATCTACTTCTAAATCAAGAAACACTTTGTGATTAAGCTCCCTTAAAAATTATTAATTCGTCCATCATCTCCCAATTGTTACAATACTGTTTTCATAAATATATTACCACTCTCCCTCTCTTTATTAAACAAGACACTATCTATAAAGTACACATGCAATATTAACTCAAATTCATTATATGTTATGTTTTTTTTTTCTTTTCCAAAAGGTATCATAACAAGTTCATACAACTTCAAGAGAATATAATGATTTTGGTTATTATGTTTGTATAATTGAAAGCCATATAGTATAATGATTACAAGGAAGAAAGTTTTTGTTATTGACAAGGCTTTTGAACATCATATCATAGTGTTGCAATACAATGCCTAGAGAAAAAGTAAAAGTGAATAAGTCACAAATGACCAAAATCAACTTCCATCTTTAACCCTTTGTCTTATTGAGGGGTAACATCACCTTCTATTCAATCTTTTTCAAGTTCCATTATAATATCCTCCATTTATACATTTTGGCCATGCTTGATTTTGACTAAATTAAGAATAGGACTAAATACATAAAATCATCTAATAGTGTATATTTTTGACGTATTAGATAAGATGTGTCCTACCTTAGAATTATTATCCATTTGTTTATTTATTGACATATATCTTATATTCAGTTAAAAAAAAGCAAGTCCTGAGTTTTTTTTTTTTTTTCCTGGCTAAAATAGATATTATATTATATATATATATAATAAAAATAAAATAGATCTGGAGATCCAGCAAGTCTTGAGTGTATGCCTATTATTGTTGGTGTTTATAAAGCAATGGAGTAATTTTGTTTTCATGTTTATATGTATATTTATTTATATAATATAATATAATACTCTGTATAAGGTAAACTTGGACAAAGTCACAAAAATCGGTGACCAAGAGTCCAAGAGGGAAGATTTCATCATAAAATCTTTACAAAATTAAGGTTGCAGAGTTACGTAAACCATGAATATAATTTAGACCATCTTGTGTTTGTGATGGATAAATTCATGTTTAAGAAAGAAAAAGTTTATAAGAACCTGAAATTGTAAATCATACTTATAAACTATTTTTAGTGAGTGTCGCTATATAACTCCTTTGTGGCGTAATTTCATGTCATGGTGGAAGATTGATGGCTCGGTTCCAAATGGTGTATTAATTGTGACTAGCTCGGCAAATTACCAGGTCGGGACTGATAAACAAATATGGTGAACTTAGCCACACATTATTATGGTTAATATTGCATTGGAGGAATGATCTTATACATTCCGGAGAGGATAGAAGGCATGCTATTCTAAAGAAAGATGTTGTGCCGAATGTAAAAATATTATCACATCTCTGGATCTCGAATCGTAGTAAAGTGGCTATGCAGAAGTTTGAAAAATGGAGATTGGACCCAACTGGAGAGTTGGATAGAATAGGCAAGGCTAAACAGATTATCTTTTAAATAGGAGTTTATCATGTAATTGAAGATTGTATGTTTAGGAGTCCATTTTTCATGTTTTCCATGTGGCCCATTCCTAGTGGGCTTGATCTTTTCATTTGGGCCATTGGCCTTTTCTAATTCTATTGAGCTTTTTTTTTTAAAAAGAAATTAAGGAAAAAAAAAGAAAAAAGAAAAAGAAAATAGTTACAAACTGTTTTGTTGAATGTGATATTTTCAATTTTATGAGAACTGAGAAGCAGCATTAGTGGCGATTTCATAGTCAAAATTTAATGAGCTTCTGAAAGTTTTTTCAGTATTAATAATATTTGAATATTATTTTGGTGATTGTTTTTTTCAAAATACTATAAATTTGAAAAATATATAAAATCTGGATAGGTAAATTTAGTAGTGTCCTACACAAATTAAAAGAAAAACTATAAATTTGAAAAAAAATATAAGGTCATATAGTTAAATTTAGTGATGTCATCTACATTTAAAAGATATATTCTATAAAAGAATTTCAAACTACTTGTATCACGTGATCCACGAACTATAACTTACATTCACCACTGAGTGTTGGTGATTATATATCATCATCATCATTCATTCTTAAAGGTTGTTAGAGATTGTGTAGTTGAAGTGTTCATCTGTTTATTTTTTATTGCAAGTGTTCAGTTATTTTTTATTGTTTTTTGAAAAGCTCGAGCTCAGCTCGTGTCGAGCTTCAATTTTTTTGTTCGAGCTCGGCTCGTGATATTCATTTAAAGCTTGAGCTCGGCTCATTATGAGCTCGTTTTATCTAAAATGATTAATGGAGCTTAAGCTCGAATTGAGCTCAGCTCGTAAAGCTAAACCTGGAGCTCGTTAAGGGAAGCTCGTTAATGAATCTGTTAGCCACAATTTACAAATCATAGTTTCACTCACAAAAAGTAAATAACATCCACCAATATAAGTACTCAAAATAAAACAAAAGTGGATTGTAAGTTTATAACAATACATCACTTCTCATAGAATAGTACAAAAATAAACATCATAAGTTCATAACAAACAAGCAAAATAAACAAGACATGAAACACAATAATCAGACATTCAGCACCAAAAAACTATCTTTAAGCAAGATCAAAAATATGCACGTCTCGATTCCAAGTTTAGTAAGTTCCAAAGATGAATCACATGAAAAAGAACCCTGAATTCAAAAGGATAAATTTGTAGCGACCCGACAAAATCGTCATTGACGGCGCCGTCTACTTAGGTCATGTTACGTGGTCATAAGTCTTTAAAATGACGTTTGACCAAAATATGTCGCATTCATTTCAAATGTAAAGATGTTTCAAGTTTACAAAAGTAGTTCAACGACTAATTACATTACAACGTTTAACGTACAAATGAAACATATGCGACACAATTTAAAAGTAAGTCAAAAGATGCTCCATGTATGCATGTATACTCGACATCCAAGCAAGTATAAAAAATAGTGAGCGGAAGCATGTATCACAAAACGTTCAAGGACCTGAGAAAAATATAGAAATATGTCAACGAAAAACGTTGGTGAAATCATAGGTTTAAGTAAGTAAGTGAGTAAGTACAAATGAACCACAAGATTTATAACGTTGAAATAATAGTAAACCATTCTAAAATTTGTATCACGAGCACCCAATTATCAAGGCTTAACTTTCCACGAACCCCATCACAATAGTGTTAGAACATACACTGTTTCTCGAAAATATATTCTATCCGAATAACGGTAGCGAACCGTCCGAATGAGGGTTTGTCAAACCCATATGGCCATACAACATATATAACAACCCTCATTTTTCCAATCTAAGTTTATCAGCTTTCCCTTAGGGTTTCAATGTCATATTCTGTGCATCATCATTAGGGTTGTTATCTATTTCGACAAATGAACTAAAAATTTATGCTTTCATTAAATGATCGTATATATTGTTAAAACCCTGAAATTACTTAAAACCCTAAACCTAACCCTACCTATTAACTACTAAGCCCTAATCCCATTTAATATTGAACATTTAAATCCCTAACCCTAATACTAAATTAATAATAATATGAATAATATGTCATAATTTAAATGTGAAATTATTTATAAGATTAAAACAAATAAGAATTTATGTAAACTACTTGGAACTAAATAAAATTAATAAAAGTTAGGGTCTAATAATTAATAAAATGTAATTAAAATAATTATAACCTTAATAATAATAATAATAAAATATATATATATATATATATATATATATATATATATATATATATATATATATATATATATATATATATATATATATAAATACTTAATTAAATAAATAATACCGTATAAAAAAAAGAGAAATCATGTGTATCAAAAAAACAAGATCGGCTGTATACTTTTTTTTTTAAAAAACAACTTGAGCTCTAAGATGATTAATCCTAGTTTAACTCTAGCACCTAATCTTGATCACCAAGTAAGCATAGATAAACTAGGAAACATACAACAATCTATATAAGGCTCTTGATTTTCCAAGTTAATCACCAAATAATCTGCCCATTCAGTCGACTGGTATCCTCTTGTTTCCCTCCAAACCTATCGACTAGTAGCCACTTAAACCATCTGCTTCTGTCGAATAGGAAGAACCTCATAAAACCCTCCTATCACAGCCTGCCATTCGCCACTGTATCCTGCTGTTTTCTGCTGGATTTCCGAACAAGCACAGCCCAAATAATCTGCTGTTTTCGCCTGCAAAACAGCCCTCCATTCGACTATCTGCTGTTGTTTCTCCTGTTTCTATTTCGCCACACAAACCACCACGAAACCTGCTCGTTTCTTGCTGAGTTGCTGCTACAATTCGTGATCCAAAGAAGCCTTCAAGAGCTCATCAATTGTTGATGTACCTGTTGAAACAGTCGAGCCAAAACAGTCCACTTTTGGGTCGTGGTTGCTACTGCTGTAACCTGGGTTCTGTTCGTGACTTATTGTTGTGCTGCCACTATTTTCTGTTTTGTTTCGCATCATCATCATCATCCTAGATCATCAATCTTGTTAAGGTAGTCTTAAATCCTAGTTAAACTTGTTCTTAATTTAACTGCCTTTAATGTTGTTATAAGTATTAGGTTAAGTATAATGATTATGTAGAGTGAATAATAATTGTGTTAAAAGTTGATAAAGAATATGAATATGAATCAAGAAGGCATGATTGAATTAAAATTATTATACATAATTATTAAGATTGATGTTTAAAGGTTTAGGATTTTTAAGATATAGAATCATGATGAAACTAGTTTAATAAGTTAAAAAGTATAAAATGTTTATGACTTTATCTACATGAATGAAGACTAGTAAGAAGTAATGATAATTGAAGTAGATAAGGATTGTGATTAAAAAGTTTAGGTTAATGAATATGATTAGATGGAATGTTGAAAAGTTATGATTTTATGTATCGATTAGGTTAAGTTTATGATAAAAGTTTTGATTATAAGATTAGTAATGTAGTAAAGAATAATCATGATAATAAAACATGTGAATGCATGCATGCATGCATACGTACGTATGTGCATGTATACACTGTATGTATATGTGTGTGTATATGTGAATATATGTATACGTGTATATGTATGTGTATATATGTATATGTACGTGTGTATGTATGTATGAATGTGTATTGTGTAAGTTATAAAAGTTAGTAAACTTAATAATAAAAGTAATAAGTGTATATATATGTATCATCATACACTTATATATATGTAACACTTACACCTAATATATATATATATATATATATATATATATATATATATATATATATATATATATATATATATACATATATATACATATATATATATACATATACATATATATATATACATATACATATATATATATACATATATATATATATATATATATATATATATATATATATATATATATATATATATATATATACCATATAGTTATGAACACATACATGTATAATAACAAATAAAGAATATATATATGTAACATATAGGTATATTTATACATGTAACATAATAGTTGATTGTTAAGGTAATTAATAATACTATTATTAGTATAACCTATACGCCTAATTATACAGAAACACTTAATAACACTAAGTATATTATCATTTATATAAATATAACTTTTCTCAAAAACGGTCACTGTTAATATAGTTGCTATATTAATAAACAAACTTTATGTCTATTAGACATTAACTAATCGAACATAATATCTCTAGGTGAGATCTCCGTGTTCAATACTCTGATCATATAACTTGCATGAAATATCTACCTGCTATTAAGGTGAACTTAATAGCCTCACTTTTTACTATTTCTTAACTGTTTTATAAACTTTGGGGTGAGACACATGCTTGTTTTTAAACTGTTTTTATGAATAGACACAAGTACTCAAATTTTATCCATTACATGTTGTTTGTTAACAATAACGGTCACTGCTAATATAATTCGTTATATTAGTAAACATACTTTGTCTGTTGAGAATAACGGTCACTGCTAATATAATTCGTTATATTAGTAAACATACTTTATATGTTGACAATAACGGTCACTGCTAATATAATTCGTTATATTAGTAAACATACTTTGTCTGTTGACAATAACAGTCACTGTTAATATATTCATTATATTAATAAACAAACTTTATCGGTCACTGTTAATATATTCATTATATTAATAAACAAACTTTATCGGTCATTGTTAATATATTCATTATATTAATAAACAAACTTTATCAGTCATTGTTAATATATTCATTATATTAATAAACAAACTTTATCGGTCACTGTTAATATATTCATTATATTAATAAACACACTTCATTCTATTGATTGATTTTATATCAGTCAACCCTAACTAAATCTTGTGGTCTAAAAACTTGTTATAATTATTAAACCTATGTTGTTCACTCAACCATTTTGGTTGACACTTTAAGCATGTTTTGTCTCAGGTACTTAGATATATTGCTTCCGCTGTAGAACTCTGCTGTTACTTAGAAGTCAAGCCGAGCACTGGGACCAGAGTTGACATCCGCGTCAGTGGCGATTTTGGCAGGGTGTTACAGTTGGTATCAGAGCTCTGGTTATAGGGAACTAGGTTACATTAGTGTGACTAACATGAATAGTTAGGATGCATTAGTGAGTCTAGTCTATAACCGAGTTGTTCATTTGCCTTGATTATTTTCTTTACATTCTAGATTATGTGCATTAAGTTCACTTATATTTGTTATGCCTAGAATTCCTATACCATTCAAAACTTTAGAAAACACTTTGCTATAGGAACTATACTTACACGTCTGACTCTTAGAATAAGGGCCATGACTTACTTGTATTCCAACAATAGAATGCCACCATACCTATCTCATTATGTAACTTTGGAGAGCCAAGGCTTGTTATAGAGAACCTGGATTGCATTCTATGTGTGCCTTATGTGGGTGCCATAGCAACCTTTAGGACTATAACCTTTCCTGCCTTAGTTTTAAGTGCTTTCCCTTAATCTTTATACTGGCAATCCATCTTACTATATGCTTTTACCTCTTCTGACATTATGTATCCTTTCCTAAGGATATCAAGCCAAAACCCTATCATCTTGCCTGACCCCGACTCTAAAGGATCGGTTAGTATGTGATTGTTATCATATCCATACATATCTTATGACCTAACTTCGCCATTATGATTCAAAGTTTTCTTTGACTCACGCGAAGGGATGTCACTCATGACTCAACATTCCGACGTCAACTATCTAAGTGATCACATGTCCTGACCATATGAGGTGATATTGAAGTGGAAGTATGAATTAGTGAAATATAATGACGCTTGGCCGACGTGATTATATTACGGTAATTCATAAAGAAATTTCAATATCACGACATATGGAATAGAAAGTGAATCAAAGAAAAATTTCTAAGCCATTCATGTTATTACATGAAGGGTAATTATCATCTGATTTATAGATAAACGAAGAGATCGTTATGATCAAACTATCTATCTCCTACCCATGAGTAGATTAATAAATTTTCTTATGCCATAAAAGTTGTAAAGCTTTGCATTCTTTCTTTCTTAAACAACTTATCTCTTTGACGCTTAATTATCACATCCCCGCTGGAAGGAAGGATGCATGTTCTTAAATGACCTGAAGTGACACCCCCGAAACTTCTTCGAAGCATGCCTCCTATTATATGCAATTACGCTCCTATTGTAGATTTTCATAAACCCATTAGGAAATCCGTCGAAGATAAGCGAAAACCACTCGCAAGATTTTCATTTAAATGTTCAAACGAAGATATTATAAACACCACATTCACTATCACGTTCTCAAACTCCACCATTCATATCTCACTTGTCAGCAACAGCTTCACACATGAACATTTTGAACTCCATGAACTTATAATAGTCATCAACCACATTTAAATTCAATAGTTTTCATTAACTCGCAACATTGTTGCTTAAAATAACCCGAAAATTTCAAAATACCTTCACCCGATCTTCGTCGATCTTTTCCCAACTCGTAACCTCCGAAATATGAAAATTTTATTTACCAAATTTTCACACATACTATTTTACTGTGTGATCCTCTCGAAATTTTATAAAATAAATTTATTTACTGCCATTCTTGCAAATTTTATGAATCGTATATGTTTATATAATAAAATAAATAAAATTTACCTTTACCTATTTTTGACTAGTACATATAAAGTTATACTTTGACTTTTATAAATCAATTCTTTTATTTAAAAGATATTTTATGTAAAATAGCACATGTCGTACATAACTCTAGTTTTACTAAGAACTTCGTTCCTTTCTACATTGTCACCTTAAACGACTCGAACATTCTATAAAATTTTCATTACTCGTTTAAATAAAATTTTTCGTATTATTTGCAATCATAATTCCTCTCGCCCACCGAAACTTATCATTAAGTTCATCAAACAAAACTCTCTATTCTCATCAACTTTTCCCTTTTGTGATTGACCGTTGAGAAGATTTTACTTCTAATATCTCACGGTTAAACCACAACACCCTCGTGAACATCAAATCTATAATTCTATATTTTGTGGTACAAGAAATTATTTTTGGAGATTTTCTCACCTAGTGAAAACTATTCTTATACCCAATAATTCTCATTTCTTCTCATCCGCACTTAAACTCATAAGTGAATGATAGATCGACTCGACATAGGTGCGAGAACGTCTAACTCGATCAGAGATCACACCCGTGACGACCCGAGAATTTCCGACCAAATTTAAACTTATTTTTTTGAATGATTCAGACATGATAAGCAAAGCCTGTTAGGTTTAGTCTCAAAAACTTTGAACTGATTCATCTATTCATTTGACCTTCGACTGCTCTCGACGATTCACGAACCGTTATTTGTAAATAGATAAATATATATAAATAAGTAAATATAAATAATTATGTATAAGAATATTAATAAACTATTATATACAATATATAATTTGTTATAAATAAATATGTAAATTAATATAAGATATATTAAAATTTATTATAAAAGTGAATATTTAAAGTATGTTATATTTATATATAAGAAATTTCGAAGTTATTTAGCAAATGATCATTTGTCATTCAATTGATAGTAAACGAATTAAAAAGGAACTTATATTATTTTAAAATAAACGGTGATAAGAAAATGGGTTCTATAAATTTTAGGCTTACTAAAAATATATTTAGGACCTAGTTATTAAATTTCAACACTTTTTATTTTTCACCTATAAATGAGATGGACAGTTGAGGTAATTTTTATGTAACAAGTTAATGCTCGAATTTTATACCATAATGACCAAAATAAATAAATATAGTTAATTTAAAAATATGAAATTTTTCTGAACACTTTTATCCGCCACTAAAAATCAACGGAGTACGATTTAGCACTCCGTAAGTCGGTTGAGAAAACAAAACATTGAACTGAATTCACGTTTCATTTCAATTACTATTATTGCTTTATCAATAATATTATTGTTTGTTATTATTATATATATAGAACGCATATGTATGATGTATCACACATATTTGCACATATTTTCTTCCTTTATTTCTACAACTAATTTATTCTGTGTGAATTGAAGACCCACAACAAAGACTTTGCTACTAGTTTCTGTTTTATATCTAATCATCAACATCCACTATCTTCTATTATTATTATTGTATATACGAGTCATATATCATATTAGATATATATATATATATATATATATATATATATATATATATATATATATATATATATATATATATATATATATATATATATATATATGTATATATCTTCAACCACCTTTCTCCTTTGTAAACCACCCAACACTTGTTACACTTCCTGTCTCCATTTTTAGTAGAGTGAATCGAGAACACCATCACACCCTATCACCGGCCATCACCTTACGGCAACTATAACAACCACCCCGTTACCTCTCCATTACCCTGCAACCGCCACTTCTACCACCACAATAACCACCTCCGGCAACCATGATCAACGAGCCACCACCTTTGTCTTCCTCTCTCGCCCTTTTTCTTCTTCGTTGAATCAACACCCACTTACTTATTTTTTTTTCTTATTGATCATCGACCACCCATGGTTATGTTCTTGTTAACAACCGTAAACCACACACATTCATGCTATAAACATATGATCATGACTTCACACGAAGAGTTTGCTCATTTTAAAATCCCCATTGAAGACGTATTAAAGGGGCACCAGCAGCTTTGGCGATGAAAATATCATCGGCCAAGGTGGATTCGGTAATATTTATATTATATGTAATTTAGATGACTTTCTTTATTTATATAAAATATATATATATATATATATATATATATATATATATATATATATATATACAATTAAAAGTAACTGAAATTTAGAACATAATTATTTTATAAACATTTTATTGTTTATTTTGGGTTAAAAAAATAAAAAAATAAAAAAAATAAGTGGATGTTTGGAAAAATAGATGAGAAAGAAGTAGCTAGGTGGATTTGAATGCATCATATTTTAATTACAACTAATTAATTAATTAATAACTAATTATACACGATATTTTAATCAACTAGCTTTTCTAATTTATATTCTTGATCGTAAACACAAACATGAAAATTTAACGTCATTTGTTTTCACGCATATTGTGATTAAAAAAAAAGTGAGTAGATTATCATAAACAATCACGTGATCCATGAAATTAAGCTGGGAGAAATATCTAAAAGATGCAATGAATGATTGATGATTACTGGTTTAATTTTTGGGCTACAAGATTGTTAGGAAGATGATAAACTGCTAGTATAGGTTAAATCATTTAATGAGCGAAGAATTTTAAAAGAAAGAGACAAAGGGAGCAATGGTTAGTAGGGTGTTTGGGAAACAGGAGGTCCTGAGTTTGAATCTTGGCGCCTGCATTTTTTTTAACAAAAGAAGCTGTTGGGCTATCTGGATTTAATTGGGCTGAGAGAAAAAAAAAATTAAAATTAAAAAAAAAATTAACACTTGGGCCATTCTTGTTTAAAGGAGTTTGTGGACTTTATGTTGGGCTGTAATAAACTAGTTAAGTATATATGGTTACGGGTTATATCAGAAAAACAAGGTAGCGTGAATGGTTAAGGTGTTTGTAGGTTAGCAGGAGGTCGCGAGTTCAATCCTGGCATGGAGCATTATTATTATTATTATTTTAGGCCTTTACTTTAAGGTAGTATTTTTTTTATTAATACTATTATTATTATTATTATTATTATTATTATTATTATTTTTACCATTATAACTAAAATTAATAAAATTATCATTTTTATTAAAATTTAACATTTTTATTAAAGTTATTATTTTTAACTTTGTTATTATCAGTATTACTATCATATTTATTGTTATCCTTAATCTAGTATATTTACAATTATATAAAAATATATTTAAAACACATAACTTATCTATATTAATATGATTATATATAAAATGAATATAATTAATGATATAAATAAGTTATTAATATAAAGATTATATCACCAATAATATATATAAGTGTTTGATCACAAATATATGTTTTAATATATATATATATATATATATATATATATATATATATATATATATATATATATATATATATATATATATATATATATATATATATATATATATATATATATATATATATATATATAAATGATATAGGTTCGTGAATCCGAGGCCAACCCTGCATTGTTCAATATAGTCATATGTATTTTTACTACAAAATACATTAGGTGAGTTTCATTTGCTCCCTTTTACTCTTTATGTTTTTGGGCTGAGAATACATGCAAATGCTTTATTAACTATTTTACAATATTTATATGCGTGAGTTCATTCGATTCCCTTTTACTCTTTACATTTTTGGGACTGAGAATACATGCGCTGTTTTTACAATTGCTTTATTAAATGCTTTTGAAATATATTTTGAACTGAGAACACATGAAATGCTTTTATAAATGTTTGACGCGATATGACACAAGCAAAACATTCCTCGAATGAATTATTATGTAGACAGAAGTTCTGTGGATTATTATTGAATTATGTGGACATGATAATTGCCACCATTGAATTATGTGGACATGATAATTGTAACGACCCGCACTTTTTCGATCGTTCTATACTTATAAGATTAATATTTACATAAATTAAACCTTACCAACATGATAAGCAATCCAAATTGTTGAGACTTATGTTTTCGAAAAGAGTTTTACACAATGTTTGACCGTCTAGTTTGACCGATGATATCACGAACTATACAATATATGATAATTATTCGTTTGTGTATATATATGTATATATACATATTTAACATGATCTAAGAATGTTTTAATATCTCATTTTGTATTAATAACAATAAGTTATAAGTATATTTTGAAACTACTAACTTAAGTTTTCAAAACGATAACCACACGTAACGTTATTTGACTTAAATACTTATAACCTATAATGTTTATACATATATCGTATAAGTAATGTATTTAATCACTTTTAAAGACTTAAATACATAAAACAATATAAGTATATTTACAAAAGATAGCTATATTTGAATCCTCGTTCCGTTTTCTCAAAGATTTCTATACGTATACCTAGGGTATATGTACCCGTATCATACGCAGCTTCTAGATGTATTTACTATTGGTATATACCAATAAAAATCTGCTCCTTAGCAGCCTTAAATGATTAAGAAACATGTGGAACCAACCATTTGTCAAGTAGCATGAATTATTTAGCAAGAAAACAAAGTTAGGTATCTTTTTTTTCCTTTATAACCTAAAAACGTTTTTAGGCATGCACACCATTTCTTCACCCCATTTTCTCATACTTACACTTCCATTTCTCTCTCAAAATACTCTTAACTTCATACTTGATCATCTCCAAGCATTTTCCCCATCATTTAGCTTCAAAAACAACACTTAAACCTCATAAGAAAACCTTACAAAAACACTTCAAGAAATCCTTCCAAGAACACCAACTTACTTCCAATCTTTCATCCACTTCCATCACCCTTTTGGTTCTAGGTTCTTACTCCTCTTTTACAGCAACCTTGTCCAAGGAACTTGAGGTAGAATCTATGTTCATAACCTTATTCGATTCATATATATATAGCTATCTTATTTTGTGGTATAAAATTTTAACAACAAGAACATAGTTTGAATGTTTTCAAACTTGTTTGCAAACTAAATAGATTCTTATAACTTAACTTTTAAAATACTTCAAGACCTGTAATATAACTTAAAAATATGCTAATTTAACAAGGTATAACTTGGTTTTTCAAAGAACACCTTAAAAACTGAATTTACGACATCGGAGTGCAACCGGGGGCTGTTTTGGGTTGGATAATTAAAAACCATCTTAAACTTTGAATTGGAGGTTTATTTTCTGGAAAAATGATTTTTACTATAAATATGATAACACATAAAAATTTCATGATTTAACTCAAAGTATAAGTATTTTTAGAAAAATAATCATTTAAGGTTGTTTACATGATGGAAAATGATTAACTTCATAAGTTTCACTAAAGTTTGACCTATGACCTGTGATTTCGAATACAAACTAAGGTATTTAAAGTTCATAGTCTTAAATAGGGACTCGATCCAAGGAAGTGGCAAGTTGAATCAACGAAAACGGAGTTGTAACGAAGAAACTATGACCAAAACGAGATCGGATATCTAAGACTAGTTTAGCTACGAAAATAATTGGAGAAAATTAAATAAATCACATCTTTTTAAAATAACATGATATTTTATATATATGTACTCATAATTTAATTTTATATGGTTCAGGATCACCCGTAAACAATACGAGAAGATTAATCATAAGATCCCATGATTGTACGCAACATGTCATTTGACAACACCGGTACTTTATGTACGCAACACGTCATTTGACAACACCGGTACCATGGGTCAAGATTAATCTCGACCAATACATATACGATGGGGTTTTATTTATTTCGTTGGGGGTTTTATTTATTTCATTGCGGGTATATTAAACATCTAAAAATGAACCATTAAAATTGAATTACTAACAACGAACTGCTAACTACGGACTAAGGAATTATTAAAAGTATTAAAAGTATAACAAGTATATATATGTGACGTTTGTTTAAAAAGAAAAGGTATTGATATATTATATATGGATAAGTTCGTGATATCAACCGGAGACCAAGTCAAATTATATATATCTTCAAGACGAAAGTGAGTATATAGTCCCACTTTTAAACTCTAAATATTTCGGGATGGGAATACATGTATTTTATGTTTTACGTTATGGACACAAGTAACTGAAAATATATTCTACGTTGAGTTGTACCACTGGCATACTTCCCTGTAGCTTGGTAACTATTATTTACAGCGGTATTGTAAACGCGAATCCTGTTGATAGATCTATCGGGCCTGACAACCCCAACCGGACTGGACGACCAGTATTCAACGGTTGCACAGTACTTCGTTTTGTGACTACACTTGGTACGGTGTAGTAAGATTTCATATTAAAGGGAATATGCGACGTGATTAAATGTTAAGTATGGTTACCAAGTGCTCAACCACTTAGAATATTTTTATGAAAATGTTTATATATGAAATCTTGTGGTCTATATATATA
Source organism: Rutidosis leptorrhynchoides (assembly GCF_046630445.1). NCBI lineage: Eukaryota > Viridiplantae > Streptophyta > Magnoliopsida > Asterales > Asteraceae > Rutidosis > Rutidosis leptorrhynchoides. Next base: position 52,270,573 of record NC_092341.1, read on the forward strand.
TATATTGCTGCCGGCACTAAACCTATATCTCACCAACTTTATGTTGACGTTTTAAACATGTTTATTCTCAGGTGATAATTAGAAGCTTCCGCTGCATTATGTTGAATTTGAGCAGGATCTTGCGTACGCATATTTGTGTCAAAAATAAAACTGCATATCCAAGAACTTGTGTTGTAAAATATGCTAGAAATCGTGTTGTTATCATCATTTGTAAAGTTTGTAAGTCGAAGATTATCGCTAAACGATAATCATCTTTATTTTGTCCAAAGCTTGTATCAAAAATAAGAATCATGGTTTGTAATGTATAATATATGCAGTTTTTCTTTTAAAAATGTCGCATATAGAGGTCAATACCTCGCAATGAAATCATACGTTATCTAACACGTTCTTACGGTTAAGGACGGGTTATGACATGTGGTATCAGAGCGGTGGTCTTAGCGAACCAGGTTTGCATTAGTGTGTCTAACTGATAAGTCGTTAGGATACATTAGTAAGTCTGGACTTTGACCGGGTCTTATTTAAAAACCATTGCTTATCATCGTTGGTTAAAATTTATATGTAAATATTATGTAGTACTAATGGGTTAGTTGTTGTGTGATAGATGTCGGGCTCAAAACTTGTTATCACATTCAGCGACTCCGAACCAGAATCTTCAGATGATGTTCCAGTCATTAACCTATCCGATGACGAAAATAATATCTTTGGGGAAGACTCACAAATTCCGGATGAACCGACTATAGAGAACCCGGAAAGTGAACCCGAGGAGGAAAGTGAACCCGAGGAGGAAAGTGAACCCGAGGAGGAAAGTGAACCCGAGGAGGAAAGTGAACCCGAGGAAGAAATACAGGAAATTACAAAAGAAGAGTTCGAACTAGGAAAGAAACGAAAGGCTAATGAATTAGAAAATTCAAATCCTGAGTTTAATAAGGATGATGTGGCACCAACTCCACTAGACACTACCACCCCTATTCCCGCTATTCCTATTCGTTCTATCCCGGCATCCAGTTCTTCAGTCCCACAGCCAAAATATAGGCAGACAGCCAGGATAAGCGTTAAGCGATTCTTTGAACCTAAACGTCCTAGAAAATAGACCAAACGATGCGCTGCCGTATTAAACCATGGGATCATATAATGTTTTGTATAATATTATTAGTGTGGTTTGTTTAATGTTTGATGTAAGATAAGCATAAGTAAGATAGTGAAGTGTGAAATGCAATAATTTTCCATGGTTAAGTATTATTTAGATGGTAGTAATTGATTCTGTACTAAGCTATTAAGTATGGACATTAACGGGTAGGTACTACCCTAGATATAATTATAAAACGCTAATAAGAAGAAAAGGCTTTTATAATAATACCTGGTTCATATTATTAATAAGCTATAATGTACTGTAAATATACACTACATCTATAATATTCCATGTGAATAATTATTTTCTTTTCATTCTTATAGAAGAATATGGCGCGATTGAACCGAATGACGGAACAAGAAATCCAGGAACTCATCAATCAGCGAGTGAACGACAGAATGTTATGGGTCGAGGCTGCAAGAGGTGCTGCAGTTAACCCAAATCCTCGTGTGGGGTGCACTTACAAAACTTTTCAAGCTTGCAAGCCCTCATCATTCAGTGGAACAGAAGGACCGATCGGTTTAACCCGGTGGATAGAAAAGATGGAGACTGTGTTTAAAATAAGTGGTTGTGTTGAAAAGGACATGACCAAGTATGCATCGTGCACTTTACAAGATAGTGCACTCACGTGGTGGAAAAATTATGTGAAGGGTGTAGGAGGAGATGTAGCTTATGATACTCCATGGGAAGAATTCAAAACAATGTTAATCAACGAATATTGTCCAAGGAACGAGGTTAGGAAGTTGGAAAGATGTATCAAGATCTTAAGACGCATTATTGGTGGCCTAATTTGAAGACAGACGTTGCAACATATGTTGGGGAATGTTTAACTTGTTCCAAAGTCAAAGCAGAACACCAGAAGCCGTCAGGATTACTTCAACAACCAGAAATCCCAGAATGGAAATGGGACGGTATTACCATGGATTTCATCACGAAGTTACCAAAGACTGCCTGGGGATACGACACCATTTGGGTGATTGTTGATCGTCTCACCAAGTCTGCACATTTCCTGCCTATAAAGGAAACGGATAGAATGGAGAAACTATTACGATTGTATATAAAGGAAATTGTTTCAAGACATGGAATACCTATTTCCATTATATCCGATCGTGATAGTAGATTTACCTCAAAGTTCTGGCAATCACTACAGGAGGCACTAGGAACTCGTTTGGATATGAGTACCGCATATCATCCGCAAACCGACGGGCAGAGTGAAAGAACGATTCAGACTCTTGAAGACATGCTCAGGGCATGTGTGATCAATTTTGGAAACGGATGGGATAAATATCTACCATTAGCAGAATTCTCGTATAATAATAGTTATCATGCGAGCATTAAAGCTGCACCATTCGAAGCATTGTATGGAAGGAAGTGTAGATCTCCTATCTGTTGGAATGAAGTAGGAGATCGACAATTAACTGGTCCCGAGATCATACACGAAACGACTGAGAAGATAGTACAAATCAAGGAGAGATTGAAAACAGCCCGTAGTCGCCAAAAGAGCTACGCCGATGTCCGAAGGAAACCATTAGAGTTTCAGATCGAGGACATGGTTATGCTAAAGGTGTCACCTTGGAAAGGTGTAATACGCTTCGGAAAAAGGGGTAAACTGAACCCAAGATATGTAGGCCCGTTCAAGATCATCGAACGCATTGGACCGGTAGCTTATCGACTCGAGTTACCACAACAACTCGCCGGAGTACATAATACCTTTCACGTCTCAAACCTTAAGAAGTGTCTTGCAAAGGAAGATCTCACCATTCCTCTTGAAGAAATCCAGGTCGACGAGAAACTACAATTCATCGAAGAACCAATCGAAATCATGGATCGTGAAGTTAAACAGCTCAAGCAGAGCAACATACCGATAGTTAAGGTTCGTTGGAATGCTAGAAGAGGTCCCGAGTTTACGTGGGAACGAGAGGATCAGATGAAACAAAAGTATCCACACTTGTTTCTCGATGACGCAAAATAGGTACAATTTTAAAATTTCGGGACGAAATTTATTTAACGGGGAGGTAATGTAACGACCCGCACTTTTTCGATCGTTCTATACTTATAAGATTAATATTTACATAAATTAAACCTTACCAACATGATAAGCAATCCAAATTGTTGAGACTTATGTTTTCGAAAAGAGTTTTACACAATGTTTGACCGTCTAGTTTGACCGATGATATCACGAACTATACAATATATGATAATTATTCGTTTGTGTATATATATGTATATATACATATTTAACATGATCTAAGAATGTTTTAATATCTCATTTTGTATTAATAACAATAAGTTATAAGTATATTTTGAAACTACTAACTTAAGTTTTCAAAACGATAACCACACGTAACGTTATTTGACTTAAATACTTATAACCTATAATGTTTATACATATATCGTATAAGTAATGTATTTAATCACTTTTAAAGACTTAAATACATAAAACAATATAAGTATATTTACAAAAGATAGCTATATTTGAATCCTCGTTCCGTTTTCTCAAAGATTTCTATACGTATACCTAGGGTATATGTACCCGTATCATACGCAGCTTCTAGATGTATTTACTATTGGTATATACCAATAAAAATCTGCTCCTTAGCAGCCTTAAATGATTAAGAAACATGTGGAACCAACCATTTGTCAAGTAGCATGAATTATTTAGCAAGAAAACAAAGTTAGGTATCTTTTTTTTCCTTTATAACCTAAAAACGTTTTTAGGCATGCACACCATTTCTTTACCCCATTTTCTCATACTTACACTTCCATTTCTCTCTCAAAATACTCTTAACTTCATACTTGATCATCTCCAAGCATTTTCCCCATCATTTAGCTTCAAAAACAACACTTAAACCTCATAAGAAAACCTTACAAAAACACTTCAAGAAATCCTTCCAAGAACACCAACTTACTTCCAATCTTTCATCCACTTCCATCACCCTTTTGGTTCTAGGTTCTTACTCTTCTTTTACAGCAACCTTGTCCAAGGAACTTGAGGTAGAATCTATGTTCATAACCTTATTCGATTCATATATATATATAGCTATCTTATTTTGTGGTATAAAATTTTAACAACAAGAACATAGTTTGAATGTTTTCAAACTTGTTTGCAAACTAAATAGATTCTTATAACTTAACTTTTAAAATACTTCAAGACCTGTAATATAACTTAAAAATATGCTAATTTAACAAGGTATAACTTGGTTTTTCAAAGAACACCTTAAAAACTGAATTTACGACATCGGAGTGCAACCGGAGGCTGTTTTGGGTTGGATAATTAAAAACCATCTTAAACTTTGAATTGGAGGTTTATTTTCTGGAAAAATGATTTTTACTATAAATATGATAACACATAAAAATTTCATGATTTAACTCAAAGTATAAGTATTTTTAGAAAAATAATCATTTAAGGTTGTTTACATGATGGAAAATGATTAACTTCATAAGTTTCACTAAAGTTTGACCTATGACCTGTGATTTCGAATACAAACTAAGGTATTTACAGTTCATAGTCTTAAATAGGGACTCGATCCAAGGAAGTGGCAAGTTGAATCAACGAAAACGGAGTTGTAACGAAGAAACTATGACCAAAACGAGATCGGATATCTAAGACTAGTTTAGCTACGAAAATAATTGGAGAAAATTAAATAAATCACATCTTTTTAAAATAACATGATATTTTATATATATGTACTCATAATTTAATTTTATATGGTTCAGGATCACCCGTAAACAATACGAGAAGATTAATCATAAGATCCCATGATTGTACGCAACATGTCATTTGACAACACCGGTACTTTATGTACGCAACACGTCATTTGACAACACCGGTACCATGGGTCAAGATTAATCTCGACCAATACATATACGATGGGGTTTTATTTATTTCGTTGGGGGTTTTATTTATTTCATTGCGGGTATATTAAACATCTAAAAATGAACCATTAAAATTGAATTACTAACAACGAACTGCTAACTACGGACTAAGGAATTATTAAAAGTATTAAAAGTATAACAAGTATATATATGTGACGTTTGTTTAAAAAGAAAAGGTATTGATATATTATATATGGATAGGTTCGTGATATCAACCGGAGACCAAGTCAAATTATATATATCTTCAAGACGAAAGTGAGTATATAGTCCCACTTTTAAACTCTAAATATTTCGGGATGGGAATACATGTATTTTATGTTTTACGTTATGGACACAAGTAACTGAAAATATATTCTACGTTGAGTTGTACCACTGGCATACTTCCCTGTAGCTTGGTAACTATTATTTACAGCGGTATTGTAAACGCGAATCCTGTTGATAGATCTATCGGGCCTGACAACCCCAACCGGACTGGACGACCAGTATTCAACGGTTGCACAGTACTTCGTTTTGTGACTACACTTGGTACGGTGTAGTAAGATTTCATATTAAAGGGAATATGCGACGTGATTAAATGTTAAGTATGGTTACCAAGTGCTCAACCACTTAGAATATTTTTATGAAAATGTTTATATATGAAATCTTGTGGTCTATATATATATATATTGCTGCCGGCACTAAACCTATATCTCACCAACTTTATGTTGACGTTTTAAACATGTTTATTCTCAGGTGATAATTAGAAGCTTCCGCTGCATTATGTTGAATTTGAGCAGGATCTTGCGTACGCATATTTGTGTCAAAAATAAAACTGCATATCCAAGAACTTGTGTTGTAAAATATGCTAGAAATCGTGTTGTTATCATCATTTGTAAAGTTTGTAAGTCGAAGATTATCGCTAAACGATAATCATCTTTATTTTGTCCAAAGCTTGTATCAAAAATAAGAATCATGGTTTGTAATGTATAATATATGCAGTTTTTCTTTTAAAAATGTCGCATATAGAGGTCAATACCTCGCAATGAAATCATACGTTATCTAACACGTTCTTACGGTTAAGGACGGGTTATGACAATAATTGCCACCATTGAATTATGTGGACATGATAATTGCCACCATTGAATTATGTGGATATGATAATTGCCACCATTGAATTATGTGAACATGATAATTGCCACCATTGAAATATGTAGACATGATAATTGCCACCAATTGATTTGAATGTTATGTATCGAGAGAATGATTTTTATACACAGGTTATGTGTATTATTTTTGTGCAAGAGATATGTGTACGGTTATTTAAAATTCGCGAGGCAACCTACGGGGGAGAAAAGGATACGAACCTACTCTGCTAAGCATTATGAAAAATGGTTTTGTACACGAGATAGGTGTACTGTATTTAAATCTTGTGGTCTATCAAAATGATGAATTTTATTGTTTATGATAAACCTATGAACTCACCAACCTTTTGGTTGACACTTTAAAGCACGTTTATTCTCAGGTAATAAAGAAATCTTCCGCTGTGCATTTGCTCAGATTAAAGATATTACTTGGAGTCATTCATGACATATTTCAAAAGATGTTGCATTCGAGTCGTTGAGTTCATCAAGATTATTATCAAGTCATTCATAGTTGGATATATTAGGAAATGGTATGCATGCTGTCAACTTTTGATGAAATGAAAGTTTGTCTTTTAAAAACGAATGCAATGTTTGTAAAATGTATCATATAGAGGTCAAGTACCTCGCGATGTAACCAAATGTAATGTATTCGTCCGGATAGATTAGGACGGGTCGTTATAGGTGGTATCAGAGCGGTGGTCTTAGCGAACCAGGTCTTGCATTAGTGTGTCTAACTGATAGTTGTTAGGATGCATTAGTGAGTCTGGACTTCGACCGTGTCTGCATGTCAAAAGTTTTGCTTATCATTTCTAGTCGGAAATCATCTGCTTATCATCCTTAGGAAATTACCTGCTTATCATTCTTAGTCTAGACACATCTTACTGCATTGATTGCATAAATAGTGTATAGACAAAACTCATATCTTAGCGTATCCGCTAATTCATATCTTAGCATATCTATTACTGTAAACTCTGCCTGACATACTCCGTATATTCCTCCGTAACTTATGGGATTTTAGTATTATATATGCATATGTAACTTATGTATTGCAGGGTACTAATCTACATCCTATAATCTATTTCTTATCTAAAATCCTTCAGTTCATCGTACGAGATGAATCCCTCAACCAGTTCGAGTCCCTCACATTCCGATAGCTATTCCGAGAGTCATTCCGACAGCTATTCCGATATGGATTTCCACTCGAACTCCGAAAGCAGTATAACCAGAATGAATCACCCAATCAGTCATCCTCAATTCATCTGATGGGTTCATAGTCGACTTAATCCATGGAGACGCGAAGAAGGCGATCCTTTCCATCAACCAAATTCACCTCTTGGTGAAGAACCTGAAGCACTTACCGGCGAACCTGTCCGAAACACTATTTTCACACCCATTTCCAAGATACCACGCAATGATATTATGATATCAAAAATTCTAAAACTTTATTCATTCGTTCGTTCCTACCGACAATCATTCTGGAGTAATAATTCAACGAGCTTCGAGCCCGAGTTGTAGCCTTGGAAAATATGGTGCAAAACGTACCAGCTTCAGCAACATCACCGGCACCAGTAGTACCATCAATAACAGCATCAGTACCATCAATAATCCATGCCTCAATATCACCATCTATACTTCGAGTATGATCTTCATTCTACGTATCGTTCTACATCAATTATCTTCGTTCTTCATGGCGATTAAGTAATCTCTAAATGTTTTAGAGATTATGTATTCTAGTTCTAACGCTAAACCAAATGAGTTTAATATCATATTAACTCAATGAATTCGTGATTACATCTGAAGAAAATATATATGTAGATATGTTTTCATAAAGATTGTAATTAAAAATTCTTTCGTAAAAAATGTTAATTGTGAAAATATTTTAACGGGTAGGTAATACCCGAGGAATATTCAGATTTCACATTAATAAGTTACACTGTACATTCTTCGAAGCTGATTCAACAGTCGTTTACTATCCTACTTACATCCACCGATATACAAATCCGTTCACCGCAGAATAACCATATTCATCCAATTTTATATTGGGATTTTGATTTATCAGAATCCAACAAGTGACATAATGAAGAAAACATTTGACAAAATAAAATTTGTTAGAAATAAACAAATTAACTATGAGAAATTTTGTTAAGAATCCACCCTAACTGTTCCTAGCTAACTGATTACATTCTATTTATCGCAGTTTAATTATCGCAATTTGCATTCTCGCAATTTTATTTATCGTCATTTAATTTCTGTTATTTACTTTACGCACTTTATTTATCGTTATTTAATTTCTGTTATTTATTTTTACGCACTTTAAATATCGGGACACGTATACAAGGTTTTGACATATCATATCGACGCATCTATATATATTATTTGGAATAACCATAGACACTCTATATGCAGTAATGCGGGAGTTAGCTATACAGGGTTGAGGTTGATTCTACAATAATATATATAGTTTGAGTTGTGATCAAGTCTGAGACATGTACACGGGTCACGATACGTATTAATTAATTCGAATATTATTTATTAAACTATAAATGAATTATTGGACTCTTACTGTGGACTATCGACTGTGGACTAATAATGTTGGACAATTAAAATGAATTAAAATATTGATTATAACATATGAAACTAAACAATTCTTCAAGTTTGCCACTTGATTTCATCTTAAACCTCATTTGTATCTTGACGATTACAATCTGCGTTCAAAACCTTTCATGACACTTGAAAACACCTCAATCGAGAGGATGAACCAACCGCACTTCATCTACGAAAGGAAGAACTTATGCATATAGTTATGCACAAGAAAACACTCAGAACCTGAGTAAACGTTTAACACGTATATGTGCTCGCTCCCCTTGACGTTGTTATTATCTAAAAAAATTTTACAATACCTTTCCAAATTAGCCAATTTTGTTACAGCTCCAGCAAGTCAACTTCGACTTTTCGTTAGAAACAACCCTATTATCACCGTGATTTATATGTATGCTCTTTTATTGTTACCGGGGAACCTTTTATATTCCACCATATTACCATCAGAGTTTAATCATCTAAAAACACAATTCTCTTGAAACCACCTCGGATTGATAACCGATAATTCAGGTATGGTAGCCTTAAATGCAGAGGAAACAGAAAAATCGTAGATGGTCTAAACGACCAAAAGTTTGATGATAAAGAAGGGAGTGTTAGGAACGCTCGATAGAAAATTTGGTACTGAAAAACAGATTGAGCAAACCATGAAGAAGACCAAGGCCAAATACAAAGACCATACCATATATTCAAAGAAACCAGGTAATTCTGGATCCGATGAAATCTTTAGAGAATATCTTCCTCCGAAGTCACGTTAAAATCTTGCGAAAAATCTTTCTTCATCAACCATCGAACTTAGAAATTCTAAAATATCATCATAAATATCTTCGATATTTCTGAGGATATTTTCATAAATATTCTGGTCCGAAATTATTTATCTCTTCGCGCTATCTATATTACATCATAAAGGAAACTACTTTAGTTTCTAAATTTCTTTAAAATTCGAGTTTGAATTATGAATGAATTTCTTCATCACAACTTGATTCAAAAATTCCAAGATATCATCGTATCTTTCATTATAAATATCCTCCATATTTCTGAAGATATTTTCATAACTATTCTTATCTGAATCATTAATCTATTAGTGCTATCAGTGTTACATCATATAGAAACTGTTAGTTTCTATATTCTGTAAACTTTTGAGCTTAAAATATGAATGTTATTGAAGTAATGTTGGGAACTGATGCATGAGTTAGTATAATATAATGACACTTGATCAACGTGATTATATTACAGTAAGTCATGCTGAGTTTCTAATGGAACGTGATGATTCACAGATCCTAACATCATCATGTGCCATGTTACATAACTCTTTCATTCTACTTAACTTCTGAACATATCAAGAAAATGTATTCTTGGTGGTTCTATTTTCCGTGATGTCGATAAATTTAAAAATCAAATCGTGCTATCACGTTCTTTCCTGTTTAGAACATTATAATCATTCGAAACTTAATATCTATAAATTTTAGACCATTATTCGCTTGACTTGAAGTCGGGAAGAGAAAACAAAAGCATAGAGCTTCAAAATATAAGGGAGAATATAAAGCTCGATAACAACATATAAAATTACAAACCGTGTATATCAATGTTTATCGCAACATAAAGACACGGGAGAATTAAAAACATTGCAACCCCAAGGGCGAAGTAGAAGAAAACAGATTCCTCCGGTGGTAAAGGGAAAAGAAGAATGATTGTTGCGATAGGGAGGATAAGAACAAGAATCATAACTGGATTGAGCATTTTCACAATCTTTTGAATGTAGGAATTTAGTATAGGAGTGGTGAAAATAATGGAATGGAAGAAGTTCATTTATAGTAGAGAGCAATCGAGACAGATGATCGCATTAAATTAAAAATATTTTAATTTCCTTAATCCCGAGGAAATCAGATCTTAATCAGATCACGAAGATTTTCTGTAAATCCCTTGAATTCCGGAATTTAACCAATACAACGTCAAAAGTTAAGACGCACCTTATTTTTTAAATTCAACCATGACTAGTCAAAAGTTATGATGAAACCTGTCTTTCTCATTTCACTATTTAGTGATAGCTTCATTCATACTATTCAAATAATCGAATTATTTTATTCTTATTACTAAATGGTAATAAAACTCAAATTATCAGCTTTTATGAGTCATGAAAACATATTTATTGTTAGCCATGGCCACCTCACTCAAATTTCGGTACGAAATTTCTTTAACGGGTAGGTACTATGACGACCCGGGAATTTCCGACCAAATTTAAACTTATTTTTTTGAATGATTCGGACACGATAAGCAAAGCCTGTTAGGTTTAGTCTCAAAAACTTTGAACTGATTCATCTATTCATTTGACCTTCGACTGCTCTCGACGATTCACGAACCGTTATTTGTAAATAGATAAATATATATAAATAAGTAAATTTAAATAATTATGTATAAGAATATTAATAAACTATTATATACAATATATAATTTGTTATAAATAAATATGTAAATTAATATAAGATATATTAAAATTTATTATAAAAGTGAATATTTAAAGTATGTTATATTTATATATAAGAAATTTCGAAGTTATTTAGCAAATGATCATTTGTCATTCAATTGATAGTAAACGAATTAAAAAGGAACTTATATTATTTTAAAATAAACGGTGATACGAAAATGGGTTCTATAAATTTTAGGCTTACTAAAAATATATTTAGGACCTAGTTATTAAATTTCAACACTTTTTATTTTTCACCTATAAATGAGATGGACAGTTGAGGTAATTTTTATGTAACAAGTTAATGCTCGAATTTTATACCATAATGACCAAAATAAATAAATATAGTTAATTTAAAAATATGAAATTTTTCTGAACACTTTTATCCGCCACTAAAAATCAACGGAGTACGATTTAGCACTCCGTAAGTCGGTTGAGAAAACAAAACATTGAACTGAATTCACGTTTCATTTCAATTACTATTATTGTTTTATCAATAATATTATTGTTTGTTATTATTATATATATAGAACGCATATGTATGATGTATCACACATATTTGCACATATTTTCTTCCTTTATTTCTACAACTAATTTATTCTGTGTGAATTGAAGACCCACAACAAAGACTTTGCTACTAGTTTCTGTTTTATGTCTAATCATCAACATCCACTATCTTCTATTATTATTATTGTATATACGAGTCATATATCATATTATATATATATATATATATATATATATATATATATATATATATATATATATATCTTCAACCACCTTTCTCATTTGTAAACCACCCAACACTTGTTACACTTCCTGTCTCCATTTTTAGTAGAGTGAATCGAGAACACCATCACACCCTATCACCGGCCATCACCTTACGGTAACTATAACAACCACCTTGATCACCCTCATAAACCACCCCGTCACCTCTCCACTACCCTGCAACTGCCACTTCTACCACCACAATAACCACCTCCGGCAACCATGATCAACGAGCCACCACCTTTGTCTTCCTCTCTCTCCCTTTTTCTTCTTCGTTGAATCAACACCCATTTACTTATTTTTTTTTCTTATTGATCATCGACCACCCATGGTTATGTTCTTGTTAACAACCATAAACCACACACATTCATGCTATAAACATATGATCATGACTTCACACGAAGAGTTTGCTCATTTTAAAATCCCCATTGAAGACGTATTAAAGGGGCACCAGCAGCTTTGGCAATGAAAATATCATCGGCCAAGGTGGATTCGGTAAGATTTATATTATATGTAATTTAGATGACTTTCTTTATTTATATAAAAATATATATATATATATATATATATATATATATATATATATATACAATTAAAAGTAACTGAAATTTAGAACATAATTATTTTATAAACATTTTATTGTTTATTTTGGGTTAAAAAAATAAAAAAAAAAATAAGTGGATGTTTGGAAAAATAGGTGAGAAAGAAGTAGCTAGGTGGATTTGAATGCATCATATTTTAATTACAACTAATTAATTAATTAATAACTAATTATACACGATATTTTAATCAACTAGCTTTTCTAATTTATATTCTTGATCGTAAACACAAACATGAAAATTTAATGTCATTTGTTTTCACGCATATTGTGATTAAAAAAAAGTGAGTAGATTATCATAAACAATCACGTGATCCATGAAATTAAGCCGGGAGAAATATCTAAAAGATGCAATGAATGATTGATGATTACTGGATTAATTTTTGGGCTACAAGATTGTTAGGAAGATGATAAACTGTTAGTATAGGTTAAATCATTTAATGAGCGAAGTATTTCAAAAGAAAGAGACAAAGGGAGCAATGGTTAGTAGGGTGTTTGGGAAGCAGGAGGTCCTGAGTTCGAATCTTGGCGCCTGCATTTTTTTTAACAAAAGAAGCTGTTGGGCTATCTGGATTTGATTGGGCCGAGATAAAAAAAATTAAAATTAAAAAAAAAATTAACAATTGGGCCATTCTTGTTTAAAGGAGTTTGTGGACTTTATGTTGGGCTGTAATAAACTAGTTAAGTATATATGGTTACGGGTTATATCAGAAAAACAAGGTAGCGTGAATGGTTAAGGTGTTAGTAGGTTAGCAGGAGGTCGCGAGTTCAATCCTGGCATGGAGCATTATTATTATTATTATTATTATTATTATTATTTTTTAGGCCTTTACTTTAAGGTAGTATTTTTTTATTAATACTATTATTATTATTATTATTATTATTATTATTATTTTTACCATTATAACTAAAATTAATATAATTATCATTTTTATTAAAATTTAACATTTTTATTAAAGTTATTATTTTTAACTTTGTTATTATCAGTATTACTATCATATTTATTGTTATCCTTAATCTGGTATATTTACAATTATATAAAAATATATTTAAAACACATAACTTATCTATATTAATATGATTATATATAAAATGAATATAGTTAATGAGATAAATAAGTTATTAATATAAAGATTATATCACCAATAATATATATAAGTGTTTGATCACAAATATATGTTTTAATATATATATATATATATATATATATATATATATATATATATATAAATGATATAGGTTCGTCAATCCGAGGCCAACCCTGCATTGTTCAATATAGTCATATGTATTTTTACTACAAAATACATTAGGTGAGTTTCATTTGCTCCCTTTTACTCTTTACGTTTTTGGGCTGAGAATACATGCAAATGCTTTATTAACTATTTTACAATATTTATATGTGTGAGTTCATTCGATTCCCTTTTACTCTTTACATTTTTGGGACTGAGAATACATGCGCTGTTTTTACAATTGCTTTATTAAATGCTTTTGAAATATATTTTGAACTGAGAATACATGAAATGCTTTTATAAATGTTTGACGCGATATGACACAAGCAAAACATTCCTCGTATGAATTATTATGCAGACAGAAGTTCTGTGGATTATTATTGAATTATGTGGACATGATAATTGCCACCATTGAATTATGTGGACATGATAATTGCCACCATTGAATTATGTAGACATGATAATTGCCACCATTGAATTATGTGGACATGATAATTACCACCATTGAATTATGTGAACATGATAATTGCCACCATTGAAATATGTGGACATGATAATTGCCACCAATTGATGTGAATGTTATGTATCGAGAGAATGATTTTTATACACAGGTTATGTGTATTATTTTTGTGCAAGAGATATGTGTACTGTTATTTAAAATTCGCGAGGCAACCTACGGGGAGAAAAGGATACGAACCTACTCTGCTAAGCATTATGAAAAATGGTTTTGTACACGAGATATGTGTACTGTATTTAAATCTTGTGGTCTATCAAAATGATGAATTTTATTGTTTATGATAAACCTATGAACTCACCAACCTTTTGGTTGACACTTTAAAGCATGTTTATTCTCAGGTAATAAAGAAATCTTCCGCTGTGCATTTGCTCAGATTAAAGATATTACTTGGAGTCATTCATGACATATTTCAAAAGACGTCGCATTCGAGTCGTTGAGTTCATCAAGATTATTATCAAGTCATTCATAGTTGGATATATTAGGAAATGGTATGCATGCCGTCAACTTTTGATGAAATGAAAGTTTGTCTTTTAAAAACGAATGCAATGTTTGTAAAATGTATCATATAGAGGTCAAGTAGCTCGCGATGTAACCAAATGTAATGTATTCGTCCGGATAGGTTAGGACGGGTCGTTATAACACCTCCCATACTGTTTCCTTTTAGTAATGGGAATCTAAAATCCTCGCTATCTTCTTTAAAAGAGATACCTTAAATGTAAATGAAATTTATTTGTTTACTCCAAATATCCCTCCTCGTTGGTTGCAACTAGATGGTTATCCTAGATAAGGGTTCGACCTCTGTTTTGACCTAACGGAAATCATGATCATAAAGTTACATTCGACAGTGTGCCTCCAAAATTTCTTCCAAGGATAAGTTCACATGTATTGAATATGTTGGACAACATATTTTCCACAAGACCATTTTTGAGGGCATCTTAGTAATCATGGCTTGCTTTGGATATAAGCCAGATTAATGACCCCTCGGCTGGCATCTCGTTTCACCTTCCTTGAAAATCATAGGCATCATGCCTATGGTTAATCTTACGGAATTAAAATCTAAACACCAACCATATCAAACACAAGTCATGCATCAAACTCCATGGCTGTGATCTCCAAGTACTTCTCTCTGATTGCCTGCCCTAATGGTGACATAAACGCTCAAGGTTTCAAATAAACTTAGTAATGTTCATTGCACATTTCAGATATCTGATTTACTAAAATGCTTGTAACATCACAATCCCTTTTGAGAAAACCTAGTCAGGTGACACTCATATTATTCCTTTGAACGACCTCTGCATTGATAATAAAATGCACTACATAGGAGAACCTGTATAAACTATGGGTCATAAGATTCAAACGCTTAGTACAGGGCAATATTCCTATTGTTAAAATTCGTTGGAATTCGCGTAGAGGCCCCGAGTATACCTGGGAGCGTGAAAACCGATGAAGCAAAAATATCCACATCTATTCTCAACCGTTGATGCATTCGAGAAGTCTTCCTGAAACTTCGGGACGAAGTTTAAATTAACGGGGAGGTACTATAACAACCCTCATTTTTCCAATCTAAGTTTATCAGCTGTCCCTTAGGGTTTCAATGTCATATTCTGTGCATCATCATTAGGGTTGTTATCTATTTCGACAAACGAACTAAAAATTTATGCTTTCATTAAATGATCGTATATATTGTTAAAACCCTGAAATTACTTAAAACCCTAAACCTAACCCTACCTATTAACTACTAAGCCCTAATCCCATTTAATATTGAACATTTAAATCCCTAACCCTAATACTAAATAAATAATAATATGAATAATATGTCATAATTTAAATGTGAAATTATTTATAAGATTAAAACAAATAAGAATTTATGTAAACTACTTGGAACTAAATAAAATTAATAAAAGTTAGGGTCTAATAATTAATAAAATGTAATTAAAATAATTATAACCTTAATAATAATAATAATAATAAAATATATATATAAATACTTAATTAAATAAATAATACCGTATAAAAAAAGGAGAAATCATGTGTATCAAAAAAACAAGATCGGCTGTATACTTTTTTTTTTTTTTTAAAACAACTTGAGCTCCAAGATGATTAATCCTAGTTTAACTCTAGCACCTAATCTTGATCACCAAGTAAGCATAGATAAACTAGGAAACTTACAACAATCTATATAAGGCTCTTGATTTTCCAAGTTAATCACCAAATAATCTGCCCATTCAGTCGACTGGTATCCTCTTGTTTCCCTCCAAACCTGTCGACTAGTAGCCACTTAAACCATCTGCTTCTGTTGAATAGGAAGAACCTCACAAAACCCTTCTGTAAGTCGACATAAAACTCGACCATCACAGCCTGCCATTTGCCACTGTATCCTGCTGTTTTCTGCTGGATTTCCGAACAAGCACAGCCCAAATAATCTGCTGTTTTTGCCTGCAAAACAGCCCTCCATTCGACTATCTGCTGTTGTTTCTCCTGTTTCTGTTTCGCCACACAAACCACCACGAAACCTGCTCGTTTCTTGCTGAGTTGCTGCTACAATTCGTGATCCAAAGCAGCCTTCAAGAGCTCATCAATTGTTGATGTACCTGTTGAAACAGTCGAGCCAAAACAGTCCACTTTTGGGTCGTGGTTGCTACTGCTGTAACCTGGGTTCTGTTCGTGACTTATTGTTGTGCTGCCACTGTTTTCTGTTTTGTTTCGCATCATCATCATCATCCTAGATCATCAATCTTGTTAAGGTAGTCTTAAATCCTAGTTAAACTTGTTCTTAATTTAACTGCCTTTAATGTTGTTATAAGTATTAGGTTAAGTATAATGATTATGTAGAGTGAATAATAATTGTGTTAAAAGTTGATAAAGAATATGAATATGAATCAAGAAGGCATGATTGAATTAAAAGTATTATACATAATTATTAAGATTGATGTTTAAAGGTTTAGGATTTTTAAGATATAGAATCATGATGAAACTAGTTTAATAAGTTAAAAAGTATAAAAGGTTTATGATTTTATCTACATGAATGAAGACTAGTAAGAAGTAATGATAATTGAAGTAGATAAGGATTGTGATTAAAAAGTTTAGGTTAATGAATATGATTAGATGGAATGTTGAAAAGTTATGATTTTATGTATCGATTAGGTTAAGTTTATGATAAAAGTTTTGATTATAAGATTAGTAATGTAGTAAAGAATAATGATGATAATAAAACATGTGCATGCATGCATGCATACGTACGTATGTGCATGTATACACTGTATGTATATGTGTGTGTATATGTGAATATATGTATACGTGTATATGTATGTGTATATATGTATATGTACGTGTGTATGTATGTATGAATGTGTATTGTGTAAGTTATAAAAGTTAGTAAACTTAATAATAAAAGTAATAAGTGTATATATATGTATTATCATACACTTATATATATGTAACACTTACACCTAATATATATATATATATATATATATATATATATATATATATATATATATATATATATATATATATATATATATATATATATATATATTTATATTTATATACACCATATAGTTATGAACACATACATGTATAATAACAAATAAAGAATATATATATATGTAACATATAGGTATATTTATACATGTAACATAATAGTTGATTGTTAAGGTAATTAATAATACTATTATTAGTATAACCTATACGCCTAATTATATAGTAACACTTAATAACACTAAGTATATTATCATTTATATAAATATAACTTTTCTCAAAAACGGTCACTGTTAATATAGTTGCTATATTAATAAACAAACTTTATGTCTATTAGACATTAACTAATCGAACATAATATCTCTAGGTGAGATCTCCGTGTTCAACACTCCGATCATATAACTTGCATGGAATATCTACCTGCTATTAAGGCGAACTTCATAGCCTCTCATTTTACTATTTCTTAACTATTTTATAAACTTTGGGGTGAGACACATGCATGTTTTTAAACTGATTTTATGAATAGACACAAGTACTCAAATTTTATCCATTACATGTTGTTTGTTAACAATAACGGTCACTGCTAATATAATTCATTATATTAGTAAACATACTTTGTCTGTTGACAATAACGGTCACTGCTAATATAATTCGTTATATTAGTAAACATACTTTGTCTGTTGACAATAACGGTCACTGCTAATATAATTCGTTATATTAGTAAACATACTTTGTCTGTTGACAATAACGGTCACTGTTAATATATTCATTATATTAATAAATAAACTTTATCGGTCACTGTTAATATATTCATTATATTAATAAACAAACTTTATCGGTCACTGTTAATATATTCATTATATTAATAAACAAACTTTATCGGTCACTGTTAATATATTCATTATATTAATAAACACACTTCATTCTATTGATTGATTTTATATCAGTCAACCCTAGCTAAATCTTGTGGTCTAAAAACTAGTTATAATTATTAAACCTATGTTGTTCACTCAACCATTTTGGTTGACACTTTAAGCATGTTTTGTCTCAGGTACTTAGATATATTGCTTCCGCTGTAGAACTCTGCTGTTACTTAGAAGTCAAGCCGAGCACTGGGACCAGAGTTAACATCCGCGTCAATGGCGATTTTGGCAGGGTGTTACAACATAAGTTCCCGCTTACACCCGGCAAGTGTAACTAATGATAATCGAATTGAGGATTTTGTTCTAACTCGTATGTAGAATGTTTGTTTTCGTACTTGTGTTCACTTTGTAAAAAGAAACGTTTATGTTTTCTCATCTCAAATGTAAGTTTAAAGGGGTAAAAGTGGGACTATGATCTCACCTTGAGTGCAATAGTATTAAAGTACTTCACAAGTAAACGTGTGCAAGAACGAATGCTAGTCTTGACCTAAACAAATAGGTTGTATCAATAACGGTAAACACGGTTGGTCAAAGATGTTCAGTTAGTCCTATGGCTCGTTACGAATCGATTATGTAGCATGTGAATCAAATTGTTGTGACGACCAAGAGTATAGTAGAAGTAAATAGATTCTTCCGGAGGCAGATAAAAAAGAAGAGCTACAGATATGAAAGTGAGGAGTATATCAAGAATCAGCACTGGATGAAGCATATTGACAAATACTTTAAAATATGGGTTGAGAAGGTGTGAGTTGTAAGAAAACAAAGGAGGTGGATTTATAGTGAAATATCCGACAGAGAAATCAAAATGGATTATCGCATTAATTCGAAGAGGATCATCATTTTCTTAATTGCCGAATAATCAAATCCAATATAGATTACAAAGATTTTCTTTTCGGAGATCAATCATGATGACGTCAAAAGATACGACGAATCACTATTATCTTATTTCATTCATTTACGATAACTTCACTCATACGCTTCGAGTAATCGAATTATTTTATCCATTCTTCTTGAACATGATAAAACTCTATAATCGTTATAATAACATTCTCATTGTTAGTCATGACGAGCTCTATCAAATTTCGGGGACGAAATTTCTTTAACGGGTAGGTACTGTGACGACCCGGAAATTTCCGACCAAATTTAAACTTTAATCTTTATATTATTCAGACACGATAAGCAAAGTTTGTTAAGTTAAATCTCAAGAATTTTAAACTGTGTTCATACATTCATTATAACCTCGACCAAATTCCGACGATTCACGAACCGTTATATATAAATAGATATGTATATGTATATATATATATTATAACTTGAGAATATTAATAAAGTATTAAACGTATAATACTTTACACGAACGTATTTGTTTCAATATGATTTTCGACGAAAAAAAAATATATTAAATGATTGAATTATCAGAAACATTGAATTATGATTACAAGTCCCTGTTGAGAGGTCCACTATGATTTGAGAAAATCTATTCCTCTTAACGATATTCAGAATAATTTGTAAAGCTATTTATAAATAAAAACAAAAAGTGTCATTTACGAAAGTTAGACAAAAGTTAGTGGAGAATTGGTTTCCATAATATTCTATTAATCTATTTTCAAATGTACAAAGACGTTTTCAGTTAAAAAAGAACTTTATTATTAAAACGTATATAACTTTTATAAATATCTAGAATCACTTTTGACAACTCATTACTTAACCAGTATAATAAATATAACGATATTTATATTTTATTTCATTAAATATATATAACGATTTAAATTAATATTATATATTTTATACGCATATTATACATACATAGTTTTTTATACTTTTACTATACTTTAACTTTACATTTACCTTTACTTTTACTTTACTTTAACTTTAATAATTCATAATTTAATAATTCACTTTAATAATTCATACTTTAATAATTTACTTTAATAATTCATACTTTAATAATTCATACTTTAATAATTCACTTTAATAATTCATACTTTAATAATTCACTTTAATAATTCATACTTTAATAATTCACTTTAATAATTCATACTTTAATAATTCACTTTTATAATTCAAAAATCTATTATAAATAGAATTCAATAGGTTTCATTATTTCATAGAAACTTGAAAATATATTTCTCTAAACTTTCTCAATTGATATATATATATATATATATATATATATATATATATATATATATATATATATATATATATATATATATATATATATATATATATATTTGCTCTATATTATTTCAAGATATTATTAGTATACATAAAATATTACGACGGAGTGCTGTCCGAGTGATTTCAAAATAGTTTTTTTGAATGAGTCGAAGCTAAGGAAATTATGGGTTATAGCTATGGAGGTGATGGGTATGGTTCATGGGTATGCTCGTGAGGTCAATCTAGTGTTTATCATCTCCGTTGCGTCTACGTACTTTCCTGCAATATTGAATCTCAATATTGATACGTTCGTGAATCCGAGGCCAACCTTGCACTTATTAAATGATGTTATATGTATTTTTTACTACGAAATACACTATTGTGAGTTTCATTTGCTCCCTTTTATATATATTTTTGGGACTGAGAATACATGCGCTGTTTTATAAATGTTTTACGAAATAGGCACAAGTACTAAAACTAATTCTATGTGGGTTTAAACCAGAAATATACCCTTAGCTTGGTAACATTAAACTACTTGTCTATGTACGGTAGGCGCGAATCCTAAAGATAGATCTATTGGGCCTGACAAACCCCATCCTGACTATGGGATGCTTTAGTATTTCGTTT
Organism: Rutidosis leptorrhynchoides; assembly: GCF_046630445.1. Taxonomy (NCBI): domain Eukaryota; kingdom Viridiplantae; phylum Streptophyta; class Magnoliopsida; order Asterales; family Asteraceae; genus Rutidosis; species Rutidosis leptorrhynchoides. The sequence goes on from NC_092341.1 coordinate 52,292,060, forward strand.
TTATTTTAAACACACCTGATCTGGTGTACTTCAGAGGGTAAAACATGAACGTTAAGGCTTGTTACCGGGTGCCTACAACTTATAGAATACTTTTATACACTTGCGAGTGTACATATATTTATAAACGGAAATCTTGTGGTCTATTAATATATTGAAATGATTGTTATGATAAACCTGTGAACTCACCAACCTTTTGGTTGACACTTTAGAGCATGTTTATTCTCAGGTATTAAAGAAATCTTTCGCTGTGCATTAGCTCATTTTAAGGATATTACTTGGAGTTATTCATGGCATATTTTGAAAGACGTTGCATTCGAGTCATTGAGTTCATCAAGATTATTATTAAGCCAATTATAGTTGGATGTATTATGAAATGGTGTGCATGCCGTCAACTTTCGTTGTAAAGAAAGTTTGTCTTTTAAAAACGAATGAAATGTTTGTAAAATGTATCATATAGAGGTCAAATACCTCGCGATGTAATCAACTATTATGAATCGTTAATAATGTATATGAACGGGTCCTTTCAGTTGGTATCAGAGCAGTGGTGTTAGCGAACCAGGTCTGCATTAGTGTGTCTAACTGATAGTTGTTAGGATGCATTAGTGAGTCTGGACTTCGACCGTGTCTGCATTTTAAAAGTTTTGCTCATCATTCTTGTCGGAAATTACCTGCTTATCATTCTTAGTCTAGACACATCTTATTGCATTGATTGCATGAATAGTGTATAGACAAAATTCATATCCTAGCGTATCTACTAATTCATATCTTAGCGTATCTGTTACTGTAAACTTTGCCTGACATATTCCGTAAATTCCTCCGTAATCTACGAAACCTTTTGCTCTATATAATTAGAATACCACCCGATAGCCGGAAAATCATTTCATATCGAAAAATTCTTTATTCAATCGTACGAAATGGAATTCGTCATTAGTTCAAGTCCCTCGAATTCCAAAATGGAATCCCACTCAAGTTCCGAAAGCAGTGTGACCGGAATGGATCAACAAATTAGTCATCATCTATTCTGGATGAATTGGGGATGGGTTCGTAGCCTCCTTTATCATTGGAGATAAGAAGAAGGTGATCCCTTCCATCTACCACATTGCCCTCTTGGCGAAGAACCTGAAGCACTTACCGGCGAACCTATCCGAAACACCATTTTCTCTCTTATTTCTAGAGTATCTCGTCACGATTACATACTACACCAAATTCTAGATTTTATTTATCCGCTCGTTCGAACCGACAATCACCCTGGTGTAATAGAAGAAGTCAACGAGCTTCGCACTCGGGTAGTGGCTTTGGAGAATATGGTGCAAAGGTTACAAACACCAGCAGCAGCACCAGCAGCATAAACAGTACCACCATCAGCAACACTAACAGTACCATCACCACCACCAACAACAACATCCACATCCCACACCGCAATATCACAATATGTATCTCAAACATCAACGTCATACGCCCTGTAAATATTCAGGAATATCAACAACAACAAACGATGAAGTATTAATTCATAAACTTCATTGAAGAGATATCTCTGCGGCAGTTATGTAATCTCCAAAATCTTAGAGATTATTTAATTCTGACCGTAAATCGGATGAGTGAACGGAGATGGTAGAGTAGAAACTTTGATCGAAAATGGTGTACGATTTACAAGCTAGAATTGTTTTACCAACAGCATCAACAGGACCGTAGCATCATCAACACAGTCAGTGCCGTCAGTATCGTCAGAATCAACAGCACCTGTAACATCACAAACTCTGTCAGTTCAAGAATCATTGTGGACATTATTACGAATCAATAACAAATATATTGTAAAAACGAGTTATGAAGTATTAACTCATTTCCAATCGAAAGATTTATATGTATAAATTTTTAAACCATAATAAATCTTCCCGTACTAAGCTATTATGTGTGAATCTTAACTACTCTGTTAATTCATATTACAAAAATGCAATGATGTACGTCCTTCGTCCGCAACTTAACCATCGTTAATTACAATCTCTGTCTCAATTCAATAAAATTCCAATTCATAATAAATCAAGTGTATTATTCGAATATATGTTTGATTTTACACTTTCATCATCGATGTACTCGAAACTTTTCAAATAACATCATTCGTACCTTGCGAAGTTCACAAGAATTTCACGAAAACCAACAAATAACAAAGTAATGATTCATAATTTCAATATTATTGAAGAAATACTTATGCAATTTATAAAGTTTTAAGGATTACTCAATTCTAGTTCCAATCATAAAACAAATGAGTTTAATTTAATATTAACTCATTAAATCTATATTACATCTAAAGAAAATATACACATATATTTTCATAAAGACTGTAATAAACTTCTTTTGTACAAAATATTAATTGTGAAATTTTTTTTAACGGGTAGGTAATACCCGAGAGATATATAAATCACAATTAATATATTACATTTTTCGAAACTGATTCAGCAATTATCAACTATACTCCCTACTTTCACAACAATATCCATTCTTTCATATAAATCAAAACAATCATACTCATTCAAATTCAATTACATATTCTGATTTTGAAATCGCATAATTCAATTCGAAATATAACCAGTATCATCACTCTTAGATTCCTATATCTTTCAAAGCTATACTTTGACTTCAAAACTGTGTTAGAACATCATATGTATTAACGATTACAATATGTGCTCAAACCCTTCGAAATTCCTGAAGACACTTCAACTAAGGAACAATCGAGATGATGATCCAACCACATGTTACCCATAGTTATACACCTAAAAAACTCTCAAAACCTAAGTCATAGTTCGATACATATCCGTGTTAGACCCTTTGGCATTTACTAGCTAAAATAACTTTTCAATTCCGTTTCAAAATAGACAGTTTTGTCACAGCTCCAGCAAGTCAACTTCGACTTCTCAATCAAAACAGTCTTATTATAACCTCGATAGATACGTTGCCCTTTCGCCAACGTTACCGGGGAATCGTTTATATTCACCACATTAGCAATAAACTTACCAACAACTTCACTGATCTTTGACTTTCCAAAAAAAAAAAAATCATTATAATTATCGAAACCCTATCATATATTCATTCGTACCTTATAACAAGAATTGTCATACCAATTATTGAGAATCACCAATCAATATTTTGAAACCTCACAGCATGTCTACATCAACAATTACATATACACACAACGTCTACCTCCAAGACTTACATTCTTTGAATGAGAAATTTCTGAAAAACACCCTAAACTACGAACGAGTTCTCGAAATTTTGAAAAATGCTGATGAAGCAACAAAAATTGTAAACGACCTTAACAGTAAAAAGTTGGATGATAAAGGATAGTATATTGGCAAAGCTCAAAAAAAGAGAAGCTTTGGAACTGGAAAACGGATTGAGCAAAATATGAAGGAGGCTGTGGACAAATCAAAAAGGCTGAAACTGCCTTCAAAGAATCCAAATGATTCAGTACTTACTGAAGTCATTAACGAATATCTTGCTCCTAACTCTAAACCCCTGCGGATAATATCCTTCATCATCCTCTGATATTAGACATTCTAAGATATCATCGTATCTTTCATTATAAATATCATCCATACTATTGAAGATATTTTTATAATTATTCTTATCTGAAATTATTTACCTCTTCGCGCTATCTTTATTATATCATAAAAGAAACTATTTTAGTTTCTAAATTCTGAAACATTCGAGTTTAAAATAGGAATATTCTTGAAGAAGTGTTGGGAGCTGAAGCATGAGTTAGTATAATATAATGACACTTGATCAACGCGATTATATTACAGTAATTCATGCTGAGTTTCTAAATGGAACATGATGATTCAAAGATCATAACGTCATCATGTGCTATGTTACACAACTCTTGTATTCTCTTTGATCTCTAAATATCAAGAAAATATTTCTTGATGATTCGGCCTTTTCCGAGGTATTCTGGTAATTTGACAAGTCAAGATCGTGCCATTACAATTTCCTTCCTAGAACATTAACAATGTTCATTCCGAAATTTATATCTGCGAATTCTGGACCATTACAAGCGGTGCTTAATCGCAAGAAGAAGAAACGAAAGGACAAAGCTCCGAACTAGAAATGGGAGTAAAAATCATATCAAATAGAAGAGAGCATTAACTGTGGATAACAATGATTATAGAAGAAGCAAGGACTTTGAAATATAAGGGAAGATATAAAACCCAACAACAACCCATAAATCACAAACCGTATATATCAATGCATATAGCAATATAAAGACACGGGAGAACTAAAAACACTATAAAACCAAGAGTATAGTAGAAGTAAATAGATTCTTCCGGAGGCAGATAAAAAAGAAGAGCTACAGATATGAAAGTGAGGAGTATATCAAGAATCAGCACTGGATGAAGCATATTGACAAATACTTTAAAATATGGGTTGAGAAGGTGTGAGTTGTAAGAAAACAAAGGAGGTGGATTTATAGTGAAATATCCGACAGAGAAATCAAAATGGATTATCGCATTAATTCGAAGAGGATCATCATTTTCTTAATTGCCGAATAATCAAATCCAATATAGATTACAAAGATTTTCTTTTCGGAGATCAATCATGATGACGTCAAAAGATACGACGAATCACTATTATCTTATTTCATTCATTTACGATAACTTCACTCATACGCTTCGAGTAATTGAATTATTTTATCCATTCTTCTTGAACATGATAAAACTCTATAATCGTTATAATAACATTCTCATTGTTAGTCATGACGAGCTCTATCAAATTTCGGGGACGAAATTTCTTTAACGGGTAGGTACTGTGACGACCCGGAAATTTCTGACCAAATTTAAACTTTAATCTGTATATTATTCAGACACGATAAGCAAAGTTTGTTAAGTTAAATCTCAAGAATTTTAAACTGTGTTCATACATTCATTATAACCTCGACCAAATTCCGACGATTCACGAACCGTTATATATAAATAGATATGTATATGTATATATATGTTATAACTTGAGAATATTAATAAAGTATTAAACGTATAATACTTTACACGAACGTATTTGTTTCAATATGATTTTCGACGAAAAAAAATATATATTAAATGATTGAATTATCAGAAACATTGAATTATGATTACAAGTCTCTGTTGAGAGGTCCACTATGATTTGAGAAAATCTATTCCTCTTAACGATATTCAGAATAATTTGTAAAGCTATTTATAAATAAAAACAAAAAGTGTCATTTACGAAAGTTAGACAAAAGTTAGTGGAGAATTGGTTTCCATAATATTCTATTAATCTATTTTCAAACGTACAAAGACGTTTGCAGTTTAAAAAGAACTTTATTATTAAAACGTATATAACTTTTATAAATATCTAGAATCACTTTTGACAACTCATTACTTAACCAGTATAATAAATATAACGATATTTATATTTTATTTCATTAAATATATATAACGATTTAAATTAATATTATATATATTTATACGCGTATTATACATATAAAGTTTTTTATACTTTTACTATACTTTAACTTTACCTTTACTTTACTTTTACTTTACTTTAACTTTAATAATTCATACTTTAATAATTCACTTTAATAATTCATACTTTAATAATTCACTTTAATAATTCATACTTTAATAATTCACTTTAATAATTCACTTTAATAATTCATACTTTAATAATTCACTTTTATAATTCAAAAATCTATTATAAATAGAATTCAATAGGTTTCATTATTTCATAGAAACTTGAAAATATATTTCTCTAAACTCTCTCAATTGATATATATATATATATATATATATATATATATATATATATATATATATATATATATATATATATATATATATATATATATATATATATATATATATATATATATATATATATATATATATATATATATATATATATATATATATATATATATTGCTCTGTATTATTTCAAGATATTATTAGTATACATAAAATATTACGACGGAGTGCTGTCCGAGTGATTTCAAAATAGTTTTTTTGAATGAGTCGAAGCTAAGGAAATTATGGGTTATAGCTATGGAGGTGATGGGTATGGTTCATGGGTATGCTCGTGAGGTCAATCTAGTGTTTATCATCTCCATTGCGTCTACGTACTTTCCTGCAATATTGAATCTCAATATTGATACGTCCGTGAATCCGAGGCCAACCTTGCACTTATTAAATGACGTTATATGTATTTTTACTACGAAATACAGTATTGTGAGTTTCATTTGCTCCCTTTTATATATATTTTTGGGACTGAGAATACATGCGCTGTTTTTATAAATGTTTTACGAAATAGGCACAAGTACTAAAACTAATTCTACATGGGTTTAAACCAGAAATATACCCTTAGCTTGGTAACATAAAACTACTTGTCTATGTACGGTAGGCGCGAATCCTAAAGATAGATCTATTGGGCCTGACAAACCCCATCCTGACTATGGGATGCTTTAGTACTTCGAGGTTATTTTAAACACACCTGATCTGGTGTACTTCAGAGGGTAAAACATGAACGTTAAGGCTTGTTACCGGGTGCCTACAACTTATAGAATACTTTTATACACTTGCGAGTGTACATATATTTATAAACGGAAATCTTGTGGTCTATTAATATATTGAAATGATTGTTATGATAAACCTGTGAACTCACCAACCTTTTGGTTGACACTTTAAATCATGTTTATTCTCAGGTATTAAAGAAATCTTCCGCTGTGCATTAGCTCATTTTAAGGATATTACTTGGAGTCATTCATGGCATATTTTGAGAGACGTTGCATTCAAGTCATTGAGTTCATGAAGATTATTATTAAGCCAATTATAGTTGGATGTATTATGAAATGGTGTGCATGCCGTCAACTTTCGTTGTAAAGAAAGTTTGTCTTTTAAAAACGAATGAAATGTTTGTAAAATGTATCATATAGAGGTCAAATACCTCGCGATGTAATCAACTATTGTGAATCGTTTATAATGTATATGAACGGGTCCTTTCAATTGTCAAGTTTCATGCACGATACAAGTATAGAAGCAAGTTAGGATGGTTGCATAAGTATTTGGTTAAGTTTGACAAAAAGTCAAACTTGGTCGAGTCAAAGTCAACGAAAAAAGTCAACACATTCGGGTCGGGTCTCGAACTATTTTTCTGAGGTTTTTAATCATATATAAGCATGTTAGAAAAAGTTACATGGTAATCGGAGGTGCGTAGTGAAAGGACCCATTCATATACATTATAAACGATTCACAATAGTTGATTACATCGCGAGGTATTTGACCTCTATATGATACATTTTACAAACATTGCATTCATTTTTAAAAGACAAACTTTATTCATATCTAAAGTTGATGGCATGCATACCATTTCATAATACATCCAACTATAATTGACTTAATAATAATCTTGATGAACTCAATGACTCGAATGCAACGTCTTTCGAAATATGCCATGAATGACTCCAAGTAATATCCTTAAAATGAGCTAATGCACAGCAGAAGATTTCTTTCAAATCTGAGAATAAACATTCTTTCAAGTGTCAACCAAAAGGTTGGTGAGTTCATTAGTTTATCATAATCATTCATTTCCATTATCTTAATAAACCACAATATTTTTATTAAACATAATTCCAATAGCAGAATCCTCTCGTCTGCATAAAGGTAAAATCATTTCCAATAATATAATAGACCACAAGATTTTCATTTTTCATTAACATAAACCTCAAGCAGAATCCTCTCGTCTGCATTAAGGTAAAATCATTCATATGGTGAACACCTGGTAACCGACATTAACAAGATGCATATAGAATATTCCCAAAACAGAATCCTCTCGTCTGTATAACAGAATCCTCTCGTCTATATAAAAATTGAAATACTAAAGCATTCGTACCTCGGATGGGGTTTGTTAGGCCTATAGATCTATCTTTAGGATTCGCGTCAATTAGGGGTACTGTTCCCTAATTCTTAGGCTACCAAGCTAAAAGGGGTGATATTCGATTTCGATAATCTAACCATAGAATGTAATTTTTGAGTACTTGTGTCTATTTCGTCAAACATTTATAAAACAGCGCATGTATTCTCTGTCCTAAAAATATATATTGTAAAAGCATTTAAAAGGGAGCAAATGAAACTCACAATATTGTAATTTGTAGTAAAAATACATATGACGTCATTGAACAAGTGCAATGTTGGCATTGGATTCACGAACCTATATTAATTATATATATATTTATATGTTTGATCAATATCTGTCTAACAATTTAGGTCAAGTCGTAGTGTATCACAATCCTAATGCTCAAGACTAAATATGCAAAAGTCAACAAAAGTCAACAAAAGTCATATTGACCAAAATGTCTTCCAAAATTTATACATGATTATTATATAGTTTAAATATAGTCATTTTATTTATTTAAATATTTTTAATAGATTTTATTAAAGTAAATAATATAGTTCTTTTATTAATAAATGAAATTTTATATTAAAATTTATATAATAAAAATATACTTTTATATATCAAGTGTAATAAAATTTATAAAGTTCATTTAATATCATAAAAATAATATAATAGGTATTATTAATGTAATTATATTATACGTAGTAAAATATCTTTGTATCACATATTTATTTGATAAAATGATATTGATAATAATAATAAGTAAAAGTTGTATTATTTTGTAATAATTATTATTATTCTATTAATAAAAATAACAATAATTATTTTTTCTAAAAATGATAAAATGATAATTTTTATTAACAATAGTACTAAAATGATAATAATAATAATGATGTTTCATATTAAAAATAATATTTTTATTAAAAATAATAATTTTAGTAAAAATGATAGTTTTAATATTAATAATACTTTTAATAATAATAATAGTAAAATAATGAAAACGATATTTTTTTTAAATCAATATCTTACAATATCTTAATTTCATCATGATACTCATACTCATTATTTCCTAATCGCTTCGTTTAATTGCTTTTAGTCGTCTTTTATATTGCGTTCATATTAATAATAATAATAGTAATCATAATAATTAGATGTTACTAATATTAGTTTTAATTATAATAATACTAATAATAATAATATTAATGATAATACTAATAACTATTTGAATGATAATAATAATAATAATAATAATAATAATAATAATAATAATAATAATAAATAATAATAATAATACTAATTATAACCTTAACGATAATAACGATAGTAATAATAAGAAAAATAACAATAATATCTTTTATTAATAACGACAATGATAATTATAATAATAATAATAATAATAATAATAATAATAATAATAATAATAATAATAATAATAATAATAATAATAATAATAATAATAATAATAATAATAATTAGATTATAACGACGATAATAACGACGATAATAATAATCATTTTTAATAATAATACAAAAATTCAATTGACTATAACTTCTAAACCGTTCATCGAAACCATTCGATATCTAAATGAAAAGTTCTCAATTTTTCGCTAGCTTTCCAACGACATGCATATCATATACCTTATCTTAATAGCATATGTATTTAATTCAAGATTCAACATAACCTATCTAACGACAATAACTGTAGCGACCCGAAAAAATCGTCATTGACGGCGCCGTCTACTTAGGTTCCGTTACGTGGTCATAAGTCTTTAAAACAACGTTTGACCAAAAGATATGTCGCATTCATTTCAAATGTAAAGATTGTTCAAAGTTTACAAGAATAGTTCCACCACAAGTTACGTTACAAAGTTATAAGTACAAATGAAACTTATGTGACACAATTTAAAAGTAGCCAAAAGACGCTCCATGTATGCATATATACTCGACATCCAATGCAAGTATCAAAATAATGAGCGGAAGCATGTATCATGTATCATTCAAGGACCTGAGAAAAACATAGAAATCTGTCAACGAAAACGTTGGTGAAATCATAGGTTTAAGTAAGTAAGTACAAATGAACCACAAGATTTATAACATTTCAATAATAGTTAACCATTCCAAAAATTTGTTATCATGAGCACCCAATTATCAATGCTTAACATTCCTTCCATAGAACCCCATCACCTTAGTGCTAGAACATACACTGTTTCTCAAAAATATATTTCATTCGTAAACGGTAGCGAACCGTTTGAATGAGGGTTTGTCAAACCCATATGGCCATATAACATAAGTTCTCGCTTACACCCGGCAAGTGTAACTAATGATAATCGAATTGAGGATTTTTGTTCTAAACTCGTATGTAGAATGGTTGTTTTTCCTGTACTTGTGGTCACTTAGTTAAAAAGGAACGTTTATGTTTTCTCATCCCAAATATAAGTTTCAAAAGTGTAAAAGTGGGACTATGATCTCACCTTGAGTGCACGAGTAGTAAAGTACTTCAACAAGTAAATGTGTGCAAAGAACAATGCTAGTCTTGACCTAAACAAATAGGTTTATATCAATATCGGTAAACACGATAGGTCAAAGATGTTCAATTAGTCCTATGGCTCGTTAAGACTCGATCATAATAGCATGTGAATCAAATTGTCATGTTTCATGCAAGGTACAAGTATAAAAGCATGTTAGAATGATTGCACAAACATTTGATTAAGTTTGATTAAAAGTCAACTTAGGTCGGGTCAAAGTCAACGAAAAAGTCAACACATTCGGGTCGGGTCCCGGACTATTTCTTTGAGGTTTTTAATCATATATGAGCACGTTAGAACAAGTTACATGTGAATCGGAAGTGCGTAGCATAGTAAACACTTTTCGAAAAATGGTAAAACGAAACAGAACAGAACAGGCATATTGGACGGCGTCCAAAATGCCTGGACGGCGTCCAAGTTTGAAATCCTGGACGGCGTCCAAAAGGCTGGACAGCATCCAAGTTTGAAATCCTGGACGGCGTCCAAAAGGCTGGACGGCGTCCAGATTAGTATCCAGGCCTGTTTACAGCAACTCTCAAGTGCACGAACCAAAACTCAAACAAATACAATTTGCTAACCGAAAACACCTAGAACATGTATCATACACCGTTGGGAAGGTATTTTGACGAGGAAAATGACTAAACACATTTCGTCTATCAATTCAACACTTACAACAACCAAAACCGCATTTAATGCTCATCATTAACCGCATCCAAGTTCATAAATACATATCAATGATTCGGAAACTTACTACCTACATACAATACGCCATTTCGTAGGTAATCAAGCATACAATACAACCTAACACTTACTAATAACATCTCATGTCATTCCAAGCATCAAAAGTCCATTTCAAGCTTATCAAACCCCAACCCAAATTCACCAAAATCAATAATCAAGTTCATGAAGTTTTCCTAAGCAACCTACACATCAAATTGAAGCTAGTGATGGTAGTAACACAATTAAAACATCAACTTTTAACATCTAACAACATATGATCATCCAAAATTCAAGAACAACGCACCAAAATTCGAGTTCATGCTAGTTACACTAAAACAACGAGATCGAGCATATAAATCATATATTCATGTTAGACTTGAGCCATAGACACTAATTAACACTTTTATAAGTTAAAAACATCAAGAACACAAAATCTAGTGATTTTAGAAAGTTACCCAAATGTAATGAAATCGGTATGGAATCGAAGAGGAAGATGCAAGGATCACGAATTTGTAATTTGTTTTGTTGCTAGCTTCCTAATCTGAATTTAGATGATGAATCTTTGTATTTGGGTGTTAAGAGAAAAAGAAGAAAGAATTAGGGAAAGAGGGGATGAATGAATGAAGGAGGAAGGGTTGACCCCTTTGACCTAGTCACCAAATTGGCATCTTAGCAAGTTTAGCCCCTCAAGTTTGAATCGGGTGCGTGAATTACCTAAACGAGATAATTTAAAACGCGTATCAACGGGAGATGTTATAAATATATAACGGACTTTAAAAATGAATATACGGAAAGTAAACGGAAAAAGGCGGGATGTTACATTACCTACTCCTTAAAAGAAATTTCGTCCCGAAATTTAAGTAGGCGTAGTAGTCGTTGTTTCTTCCTCGAGATCTTGCGTTTCCGAATTCACGAATAGATGAGGATACTTACTTTGCATTTGATCTTGTCTTTCCCAAGTAAACTCGGGTCCCCTTTTGGCATTCCAACGGACCTTGACAATTGGAATTCGGCTTTGTTTTAACGTTTTGACGGAGGTGTCCACAATTTCAACCGGTTCCTCCACAAAGTGAAGTTTGTCATCGATAGTAAGCTCCTCGAGAGGGATGACGAGTTCGGGTTCGGCTAAACACTTTTTCAAGTTAGATACATGGAAAGTAGGATGAACGGAACTCATTTGAGGCGGAAGATCTAAACGATAAGCAACGGTTCCAACACGCTCCAAGATTTCGAAAGGACCAATATACCGCGGATTTAGCTTCCCGCGTTTCCCGAAACGAATTACACCTTTCCAAGGTGCGACTTTTAACATTACGCGATCACCGACTTGGAATTCGAGGTCGTTGTGTCTAGTGTCGGTATAGCTCTTTTGACGACTACGGGCCGTCCTAAGCCTATCTCGGATTTGAACGATCTTCTCGGTTGTTTCATGAATAAGTTCGGGACCGGTGATTTGTTTGTCGCCTACTTCGGCCCAACAAAGAGGAGAACGACATTTTCAGCCATATAATGCTTCGAATGGTGCGGCGTTAATACTCGCGTGATAACTATTGTTGTAGGAGAATTCGGCGAGAGGCAAGTGCTTATCCCAAGCTTTTCCAAAGTCGACAACGCAAGCTCGTAGCATGTCTTCCAAGGTTTGAATTGTGCGTTCGCTTTGTCCGTCGGTTTGTGGATGATATGCGGTGCTCATGTCTAAACGCGTTCCCAATGCTTCTTGCAAAGTACGCCAAAATGTAGAAACAAAACGGCCATCTCGGTCGGAGATAATCGATAAGGGTACACCGTGTCGGGCTACGATTTCTTTGATGTAGAGTTGTGCGAGTTTCTCCATGTTGTCGGTTTCCTTCATGGCTAGGAAGTGCGCGGATTTGGTGAGTCGGTCAACAATGACCCAAATAGTATCATAACCGCCAACCGTCTTTGGTAGTTTGGTGATAAAATCCATCGTTATCCTTTCCCATTTCCATTGCGGGATTTCGGGTTGTTGAAGTAGTCCGGACGGTCTTTGATGTTCGGCTTTGACTTTGGAGCAAGTTAGGCACTTTCCAACATAAGTAGCGACGTCCCTTTTAATGTTCGGCCACCAATATTGTTCTTTGAGGTCGTGGTACATCTTATTGGCACCGGGGTGAATCGAATATCTTGACTTATGGGCTTCGTCTAAAATAAGGCTTCGCAAGTCCCCATAACTAGGTACCCAAATTCTTCCGGCGAAATATCGGAGTCCGGTTTCTTTAACTTCGAATCGAGAGGTGAGGACGTTCAAGTGTTCGAGAGAGATGTTTTCATCCTTGAGAGCTTCGTCTTGGGCTACACGAATTTGACTATTGAGGTTGGTGTGAATGGTGATGTTTAAAGCTCGGACACGAAGAGGCACCGTTCTTTCTTTTCGACTTAAGGCATCGGCTACTACGTTTGCCTTCCCGGGATGGTAACGAAGCTCGCAATCGTAATCGTTCAAAGTTTCAATCCACCGTCGTTGTCTCATGTTTAGTTGCTTTTGATCGAAGATGTGTTGAAGGCTTTTGTGATCGGTGAAGATAGTACTCTTGGTTCCATAAAGATAGTGTCTCCACATTTTAAGTGCAAAGACAACGGCTCCGAGTTCGAGATCATGAGTCGTGTAATTCCTTTCATGAATTTTTAGTTGTCGAGAGGCATAAGCAATAACTTTCTTCCGTTGCATCAATACACACCCAAAACCATGTTTCGAGGCATCGCAATATACAACAAAATCATCATTGCCTTCGGGAAGTGACAAGATAGGAGCGGTGGTTAGCTTTGACTTCAAGATTTGAAACGCGGATTCTTGCTCGGTCGCCCAAATGAATTTCTTTCCCTTGTGAGTTAATGCGGTTAGAGGATGTGCAACCAAAGAGAAGTTTTTGATGAATCTACGATAGTACCCGGCGAGACCCAAGAATTTACGAATGTGAGTAGGAGTAGTAGGAGTCTCCCATTTACTAATGGCTTCGATTTTCGTTGGATCGACTTTAATACCTTGATCACTTACAACATGACCAAGAAATTGAACTTCCTTCAACCAAATTTCACACTTGGAGAATTTGGCATAAAGTCATTCTTGTCTCAAGAGTTCAAGCACAAGTCAGAAATGTTGTTCGTGCTCTTCTTCATTTTTAGAATAGATCAATATGTCATCGATGAACACAATAACGAATTTATCAAGATACGGTTTGCACACACGGTTCATAAGATCCATGAACACCGCCGGTGCGTTAGTGAGACCAAATGGCATGACAAGGAATTCATAACTACCATAACGAGTCCGGATTTGGAGACATCTTCCCCTTTAACCCTTAATTGATGATAACCCGAGCGGAGATCGATTTTCGAATATACACAATACCCTTGTAGTTGATCAAAGAGGTCATCGATGCGAGGAAGAGGATATCGGTTCTTAACCGTCAATTTATTTAGTTCGCAATAATCAATGCACATTTGTAGGGATCCGTCTTTCTTTTTAACGAACAAAATCGGAGCGCCCCATGGTGAATGGCTGGGTTGGATAAAACCACGGTCAAGTAGTTCTTGGATTTGACTTTGCAATTCTTGCATTTCGGATGGAGCAAGTCTATACGGTGCACGTGCTACGGGTGCGGCTCCCGGAATAAGATCAATTTGGAATTCTACCAGTCGATGAGGTGGAAGACCCGGCAATTCGTCGGGAAATACATCGGAAAAGTCACTAACAATTGGCACATCATCGATATGCTTCTCTTCGGACTCGACTTTCTTAACGTGGGCGAGGATCGCAAAACAACCCTTACGGAGTAGTTTTCTAACTTTAAGGCACGAAATGAGGTTGAGTCTGGTGCAACTCTTATCGCTATAAACAATCAAAGGTTCACCATTCTCGATAGGAATTCGGATTGTGTTAAGATCACAAAGGATGTGAGATTTCGTTTTGACTAACCAATTCATACCGATTATTACATCAAAGCTTCCTAGTTCCATGGGTATCAAGTCAATTTCAAATTCCTTACCCAAAATGTTTAACGTACACCCCCGGTAATATGTGTCGGCACTTAATAGTTTCCCGTTAGCCACTTCAATGGTATAAGTGGTATCTAATGGAAGAGGTGGAGTGCTAAAAGAATGAGTCAAAGTCTTGGATACAAAGCATTTATCAGCACCCGAATCGAATAAGCAAGAGACATAAGAATTGTTGAGAAGAAACGTACCCGTGACTAGTTCAGTGTCATCCCGGGCTTCCTCGGTGTTGATGTTGAAAGCTCGACCGCGCGTGTTGGGGTTATCTTTCTTCTTTGGGCATGCATTTCTATAATGACCCGTTTGGCCACATTCGTAACAAGTGCCCGTCTTTGGTGCATTGGGCCACTTTCGAGCGACGGGAGTGGCACTTTTACAATCGTTGGCCTTATGACCAATTCCTTGGCACCGATGGCAAATTAGCTTACTACATTTGCCAAAGTGATGTTTGTTGCATTTGTTGCAAAGAGGTAGGTTCCCGGCATAACCCTTCTTGCCGTCGGAGGTGTAAAGCTTCTTAGCAAAGTTGTTGTTGCTTGATTGGGAGGGTTCCCACTTTCTTTTGTTGCCGCCCGATTTATCCTCGGCCTTAGGTGCCGTAACTACGATTTCGTCAACCGTTTCTATCAATTTGCGGGCCATGTTCAAAGCTTCTTGATGATTAGTGGGTTTGGATGACATTACTCCGTGTTTGATACTCTTTGGAAGACCATCCATGTAAAGTTCAACCCTTAAAGCTTCGGGGTTCACAAGATTTGGGCACATCAAGGCTAGTTCGGAAAATCGTTGATTATAAGCCTTGAGATCATTTCCGATCGCCTTTAAAGTTCTTAGCTCTTGTTCGAGCCTTCGGGTTTCTTCACGAGGGAAATATTCGACAATCATCTTTTCCCTCAAGTCGGCCCAAGAGAGGGCGTGAGCTTCATCGGTACCCACCGATTGTACATAAGTATTCCACCATGTAAGAGCGACATCGGCGAAGATGTGAGTGGAGTATTTGACCTTGTCTTGGTCCCGACAACCGCTTATGCTAAAAACGGCTTCCGTTTGCTCAAACCATCGAGTGAGAGCAACCGGTCCTCCGGTTTCATCGAAAGTGTGAGGTTTGCACCCCATGAAAGCTTTATAGGAGCATCCCTCGTTTGAGTTACCGGCTCCGTTGTTGTTGTTGTTGTTGTTGTTGTTGTTGTTGTTGTGGTTGTTATTATTATTGTTGTTGGATGAGTGACCGGCCATGGCCGCATCTACGGCGGTGGCTATCATGCGTTGTAGAGCTTGTTCGGGAGTTTCACGGCATGGCGCACGGCGAGGAGGCATTGTTCCTTCAAAACAAAAGAATACCGTTGGTTAGTATTCTAAATAATACTAACCGTGATATGGAAAAAAAAATAGAGAGAAAATTTTCCTTGACTCTCCTTAAATTCTTTATGCCATAATGTCGGAACGTTCATATGAGTCACCGTAATATAATCCCGGAAATTATATTACCCTGATTCATATGTGCATTCGACATCATTTCATATAGTCAAGGTGGCGTGTCAATCAAATTAAACAACGTGAGATTAAGATGAACTAAGAGTAGATATGAGTAGAAGCGTTCGAGTATAAATGCACAAGTAGTCAAGTAATTCCTACTTCAAGTCTATATGCCGGTTGTAGTCTAGACTCACCAATGTACCCTATGACTCGAGGTTGACACCAATGAACTCTAAATCCCTACAACCAACGCTCTGATACCATCTGTAGCGACCCGACAAAATCGTCATTGACGGCGCCGTCTACTTAGGTCCCGTTATGTGGTCATAAGTCTTTAAAACAACGTTTGACCAAAAGATATGTCGCATTCATTTCAAATGTAAAGATTGTTCAAAGTTTACAAGAATAGTTCCACCACAAGTTACGTTACAAAGTTATAAGTACAAATGAAACTTATGCGACACAATTTAAAAGTAGCTAAAAGACGCTCCATGTATGCATATATACTCGACATCCAATGCAAGTATCAAAATAATGAGCGGAAGTATGTATCATGTATCGTTCAAGGACCTGAGAAAAACATAGAAATCTGTCAACGAAAACGTTGGTGAAATCATAGGTTTAAGTAAGTAAGTACAAATGAACCACAAGATTTATAACATTTCAATAATAGTTAACCATTCCCAAAATTTGTTATCACGAGCACCCAATTATCAATGCTTAACATTCCTTCCATAGAACCCCATCACCTTAGTGCTAGAACATACACTGTTTCTCGAAAATATATTTCATTCGTAAACGGTAGCGAACCGTTTGAATGAGGGTTTGTCAAACCCATATGGCCATATAACATAAGTTCTCGCTTACACCCGACAAGTGTAACTAATGATAATCGAATTGAGGATTTTTGTTCTAAACTCGTATGTAGAATGTTTGTTTTTCCTGTACTTGTGTTCACTTAGTTAAAAAGGAACGTTTATGTTTTCTCATCCCAAATATAAGTTTCAAAAGTGTAAAAGTGGGACTATGATCTCACCTTGAGTGCACGAGTAGTAAAGTACTTCAACAAGTAAACGTGTGCAAAGAACAATGCTAGTCTTGACCTAAACAAATAGGTTTATATCAATATCGGTAAACATGATAGGTCAAAGATGTTCAATTAGTCCTATGGCTCGTTAAGACTCGATCATAATAGCATGTGAATCAAATTTTCATGTTTCATGCAAGGTACAAGTATAAAAGCATGTTAGAATGATTGCACAAACATTTGGTTAAGTTTGATTAAAAGTCAACTTAGGTCGGGTCAAAGTCAACGAAAAAGTCAACACGTTCGGGTCGGGTCCCGAACTATTTCTCTGAGGTTTTTAATCATATATGAGCATGTTAGAACAAGTTACATGTGAATCGGAGGTGCGTAGCATAGTAAACATTTTTCGAAAAATGGTAAAACGAAACCGAACAGAACAGGCATATTGGACGGCGTCCAAAATGCCTGGACGGCGTCCAAGTTTGAAAGCCTGGACGGCGTCCAAGTTTGAAATCCTGGACGGCGTCCAAAAGGCTGGACGGCGTCCAGATTAGTATCCAGGCCTGTTTACAGCAACTCTCAAGTGCACGAACCAAAACTCAAACAAATACAATTTGCTAACCGAAAACACCTAGAACATGTATCATACACCGTTGGGAAGGTATTTTGACGAGGAAAACGACTAAACACATTTCGTCTATCAATTCAACACTTACAACAACCAAAACCGCATTTAATGCTCATCATTAACCGCATCCAAGTTCATAAATACATATCAATGATTCGGAAACTTACTACCTACATACAATACGCCATTTCGTAGGTAATCAAGCATTCAATACAACCTAACACTTACTAATAACATCTCATGTCATTCCAAGCATCAAAAGTCCATTTCAAGCTTATCAAACCCCAACCCAAATTCACCAAAATCAATAATCAAGTTCATGAAGTTTTCCTAAGCAACCTACACATCAAATTGAAGCTAGTGATGCTAGTAACACAATTAAAACATCAACTTCTAACATCTAACAACATATGATCATCCAAAATTCAAGAACAACGCACCAAAATTCGAGTTCATGCTAGTTACACTAAAACAACGAGATCGAGCATATAAATCATATATTCATGTTAGACTTGAGCCATAGACACTAATTAACACTTTTATAAGTTAAAAACATCAAGAACACAAAATCTAGTGATTTTAGAAAGTTACCCAAATGTAATGAAATCGGTATGGAATCGAAGAGGAAGATGCAAGGATCACGAATTTGTAATTTGTTTTGTTGCTAGCTTCCTAATCCGAATTTAGATGATGAATCTTTGTATTTTGGTGTTGAGAGAAAAAGAAGAAAGAATTAGGGAAAGAGGGGATGAATGAATGAAGGAGGAAGGGTTGACCCCTTTGACCTAGTCACCAAATTGGCATCTTGGCAAGTTTAGCCCCTCAAGTTTGAATCGGGTGCGTGAATTACCTAAACGAGATAATTTAAAACGCGTATCAACGAGAGATGTTATAAATATATAACGGACTTTAAAAATGAATAAACGGAAAGTAAACGGAAAAAGGCGGGATGTTACAATAACGAACATATAAGCATGCATAATCCTATATACTCGAGCACTAGTCAGGGATACACTAATAATATATAAAAGTTAAGTTATGAGTGCTCACGTATCAATATTGAGATTCAATATTGCAGGAAAAGTACGTAGACGCAATGGAGATGATAAACACTAGTTTGACTCACGAGCAATACTCCCGAACCATACCCATAACCTCCATAGCTATAACCCATAATTTCCTTAGCTCTATCCCGCTCGAAAAACAATTTCGAAATCACTCGGACAGCACTCCGTCGTAATATTTTATGTATACTAATAATATCTTGAAATAATATGGAGTAAATATATATATGTAAATCGATTGAGAGAGTTTAGAGAAAAATATTTTCAAGTTTCTATGAAATAATGAAACCTATTGAATTCTATTTATAATAGATTTTTGAATTATTAAAGTGAATTATTAAAGTACGAATTATTAAAATGAATTATTAAAGTATGAATTATTAAAGTGAATTATTAAAGTATGAATTATTAAAGTGAATTATTAAAGTATAAATTATTAAAGTATGAAATATTAAAGTGAATTAATAAAGTATGAATTATTAAAGTGAATTATTAAAGTTAAAGTAAAGTAAAAATAAAGTAAAGGTAAAGTTTAAGTATAGTAAAAGTATAAAACTATGTACGTATAATACGCGTATAAATATATATAATATTAATTTAAATCGTTATATATATTTAATAAAATAAAATATAAATATCGTTATCTTTATCATACTGGTTAAGTAATGAGTTGTCAAAAGTGGTTCTAGATATTTATAAAAGTTATATACGTTTTAATAATAAAGTTCTTTTTAAACTGAAAACGTTTTTGTACATTTGAAACTAAATTAAATAAATATGATAATTTTGTTTTCCAAAACTAAATATATTTAAGAATCATTTTGTTTAAAGGTTAAAATAATGGAAATCATTATATCATAAAACGTTTTAGAAAAGTAAAATCATATATATTCATAATAGGTTTCAAGTTTTTAAATTACAGTCTGTTGGTGAAGCATGCGATAAAGTTCAAAGGTTAAATAAACGTATGAAATCATTTTAATGAAAAATGTCGAGTTACTTAACTTGTCGATATCCAACATCTAAGTTATTTACACTCCACGTTCTTACTTATAAATCACTTTACCATTTTCCGAATGTTGTCAAAAAGAATAGATTTCTTAAATCACAGTGGACCTCATAACATAGACCCGTAATCATATCACAATGTATCTGATAAATCAATCATTTGATATTATCTTCTAATTCCATCGATAAACATATTGAAACAAATAGGTTCATGTAAAGTATTATACGTTTAATACTTTATTAATATTCTCAAGTTATAATATATATATATATATATATATATATATATATATATATACATATATATACATATTTATTTATATATAATGGTTCGTGAATCGTCGGAATTTGGTCGAGGTTATAATGAATGTATGAACACAATTTAAAATTCTTGAGATTTAACTTAACAAACTTTACTTATCATGTCGGAATAATATAAAGATAAAGTTTAAATTTGGTTGGAAATTTCCGGGTTGTCACAGTACCTACCTATTAAAGAAATTTCGTCCCGAAATTTGAATGGGATGGTCATGGCTAACAATAAGTATGCTTTCATGACGTATACGAGTTGGAAATTAGAGTTTTATTATCATCAAGTAATATAGATAAAGCAATTTGATTTTTGTGAAGAGTACGAGTGAAGTTATCACAAAAGAATGAAATGAGTAAATGCACGTTCTTTTTAACCAATGACATAGTCACGGTTGATTTCCAGAATTCAAGGAATTTAGAGAAAATCTTCGTAATAAGATTTGGTTCTTCGATAATTAAGGAAGTTAGGATCCGCTTTGATTAAATGTGATAATCTGTTTTGATTTCTCTGCCGGATTTTTTACTATATATCCACCCCCTTCGTTTCCTTATTTCCACAACTCACACCTTTTATTCTTTCTCCCTCAATTCATACTTTATAGCATTCGCTAATATGCTCCATCCAGTTCTGATTCTTGATATACTCCTAACTTTCATATCTATCATTCTTCTTTTTCATCTGCCGCCGGAAGAATCTATTTACTTCTACTATACTCTTGGTTTTATAGTATTTTTAGTTCTCCCGTGTCTTTATATTGCTATATGCATCGATATATATGGTTTGTAATTTTTGGGTTGTTGTTGGGTTTTATATCTTCCCTTATACTTCAAAGTCCCTGCTTCTGTCTTCTATAATCATTGTCATCCACAGTTAATACTCCCTCCTATTTGCTGCGATTTATACTCCAATTTCTATTTTGGAGCTTTGTCATTTCGTTTCTTCTTCTTGCGATTAAGCATCGCTTGTAATGGTCCATAATTCGCAGATATACATTTCGGAATGAACATTGTTAATGTTCTAAGAAGGAAATGGTAATGGCACGGTCTTGATTTGTTAAATTACCAGAATACCCTGAAAAAGGCCGAATCATCAAGAAATATTTTCTTAATATTTTAGAGGTTAAATAGAATACAAGAGTCGTGTAACATGGCACATGATGATGTTATGATCTGTGAATCATCGCGTTCCATTTAAAAACTCATTATGACTTACTGTAATATAATCACGTTGATCAAGTGTCATTATATTATACTAACTCATGCTTCAGTTCCCAACACTACTTCAATAGTATACATATTTTAAATTCGAATTTTTCAGAATTTAGAAACTAAAATAGTTTCTTTTATGATGTAACATGATGTGTGCAGCGGAGGTATACGAAATACTATTATATTTTATTACGAAATAATATTAAATACGATACAATTTTACACAAGTTATTTATTTATTTATAGAATGGATATACCTAAACCTTGCTACAACACTTATAGGCAGTGTACCTAATCGTAGAGTAGTATAGTTTTTAGTAAGTCCGGTTCGTTCCACAGGGAGCTAGCTGAGTTTAACGCTATATTTTTTACAACTATATTTATATAAAATATATATAATTATATATAGTAATATTATTATAAAGGGGGGGTTTTACCGTTTAATGACCGGTTTGTTGATTTTATATTTTAAGCGTAAAGATAAATGACGATAATATAAATGACATAATTTAAATTGCGACAAAGTAAATTGCAGTAATTAAAATGACAGTAAATAAAGGTACGATGAAATATGAAATAAAAGTATTATGCTTATTTAAACTTCCGTAATCATGATATTTGACGTGTTGATTTAAATTTATTACCCGGGTTAATTGTCCTTTGTCCTGGATTATTTGATACCTATTTGGTTTTTGTCCATAATAGTCCATCGGTCATAATTATAAAATGTTCATCAAATTAACCTTATTCCCGAAGTCAAATATTCCAACTAATTAGGGATTCGAACTGTAACAAGGTTTTAATACTTTGTTAATAACTACACCAGGTTATCGACTGCGCGTAATCCAAGGTTTTAATACTTTGTTAACAATTGCACCAATTATCCTTGTATGTAATCCACCCCTGTTTTAATGAGATATGAATATTAATTTTCCCACTTGATCAGAATGAAAAATCAATTACCCAACCCGAATAATTAATTAAATGATCGTAAAAGATGTCGTATAAACGTCACTAAATAGGACATACATAATCATTTTAATAATTATTAGATTAACTAATTTGAAGATAGGTTTGACAGGTTCCAATGAGTTGTCGCTCAATTAGACAATACCCCTTATCTATTAATAGTCATAGTCCAATGTCCACAAGTGTCGGTCTTTTGTCCAAACCTTAATTATGGTACAAAATCTAATAACCCCGTCTTAATATTTAGTCTAACATCACGATTACTTTGGCTCAAATAAGCATAATAATAATAATTTAGTTACGAGACATTAATTTAAAAAAGAAGAACATAGCTTACAGTGGTGATTAATAGCGTAGAGTTACACAGACAGAGTTCCGACTTTAAAACCCGTAAAACATTTCTTACAATAACCCAACTAAACCATAATTTATTATTAATCATAAATTAAAATTATAATTATAATAAATATATTACATATAGAGAAGAGAGATTGATATTGGTGTAATTAAAACGTCGAGCAAACTACCTTTTTATAATACTTGGCCTGCTACAGTAACTCATGCGAGTGCATGGGGTTTTAGTACAAATCTCATGCACTCGCATGGGCTCATGCACTCGCATGGGTTTTATGCTTATTTCCCATGCGATCGCATGGCCGTCAGATCCAGCTCACATATTTTTTGTTTTCTAGCTTGTCGACATATTTATTAAATATATATAATATATATAATTTATATTAGTTATATATATTATATTATATTCTTGTGCATAGCTGACTCGTAATTTTAGGACCGTTGACTCGCGCGTTGATGCTCGGTTTCGGATTTGCGAACGTCCTTTCGTACGCGAAGATATCTTGTACTTTGCGTTCCGCGACTTGTACTCTTGTAATTTTTTAGACGATTCTCATCAATAATTCGAACCACTTGGATTGTACTTTGTACTTTTTAGCTTTTTGATCATTTGCGTCTTCAAATCGTCATTTTCTTCTTTTATCTTCGCACTTATTTATTTAAACGAATATTACATAAAAATAGAACAATTACAACTAAAAGCTTTACATATTGGAAGAATATTGTGCCTAAATATATGTTCATTTGGAGCACTATCAAATATCCCCACACTTGAGCGTTGCTTGTCCTCAAGCAATACAGAACTTAAAATAAAATCACACTTCACTCGAATCACTTTTTTTTATTCTCACACTTTATACATCAGTGATTTTGATACGGCGATATGAACAATGATAGTAACGATGTGGTTTACAGTCCCACATGACTATAAAAATTTAGAT
Source organism: Rutidosis leptorrhynchoides (assembly GCF_046630445.1). Taxonomy (NCBI): domain Eukaryota; kingdom Viridiplantae; phylum Streptophyta; class Magnoliopsida; order Asterales; family Asteraceae; genus Rutidosis; species Rutidosis leptorrhynchoides. The sequence continues at coordinate 52,316,198 of NC_092341.1, forward strand.
CCTTTAAGGAAATTGGATCTTTATGAAAACATTTGATCTTTTGAAAATTCATTCTAGATTTTATCCTAGATAAGTTTTTCGGAATAACCCTTCATCGGTATTTGCAAAATATTTTTGTGGGTTGCGTGGGTTTCATATTTTCAATTTTTAGCTCAAAACTTACGGTTTTGTGTCACCCACTTGTTAACCTTGTATTAGGAAAGCACACGTCCAGTATACTTGCTCCGTATATTACCTTTTGGTAAACTACCATCTGGTTGTAAAGGAAAGCGTTGAACAAGCAACTGTTAAGGCAATATCTAATGACATGCAGATGTTCATGGTCTAAAACGTGTCGGATGCAATTACTATCCTTTGTAGGAGCAATAGTAAAGATCACCCTATAGTTTTTCGGTCTGGCACAAGGTCCTGTCTTCGACCATGCTATGCAACCACCGTTCTTACGGTTGACACCCGATTTGGTTCAGGTGACCTAATGAATTCCAGGTGAATTCCTAGGATTTTACGTTCAATGGTAATGAACGCATTGAAAATAGGTTTTCAGAAAACAAATCGGTTTTAATTTGATCAAAATATTTTCTCGTTCAAGCTCGAGTTTAGATATCATCGAATTCCATTAGTTTGTAATTCTCAATCTTTAAAGTCAATCTCAAGGATTGAGTAATATCAGTCTTAAAAGCTGATTTTTAATCTTTAAGGAGATTATCCTTTCTGGGGGTCTGATTCATTAGTCTTATCAAGCTAATTTGCACGGCGCCCTCCCCATTTTACGAGACAGATCCTCTCATGGTTAGGATAAGTTTGGCCACTTGGCGACCCTGTTTGATGCTGAGGTCCGTGGATTTCCTGCTGATTTCAAAGATGACTTTTCTAGATTTTTCGTCAACATACAGCTGGTCTGGATGACAACTTCCTGACCTAAATCAAGAAGCGCATTTCTTTTTCGGAAGACTTTACTTCCTTTTAATGATGGATGTGATTCATCGTGTAGATCCATCTATTCTTTCAAAGGTGTTACAATAAATCGAGTAAAACTGATTAGTTTAGTCCAAAGCAAAAGTACCTGCAATAATCTGTACCAAATATGTGATATGTGTTTTAAAGAACTTGGTAAATTCTTCCCACACTTAGCTTTTATTTATTCTTTTCTTTGCCTTTTTATTCTCTTCTATTCCATTTTAAATGAATTCAAGCATTTTGGGTTGTTTCTCCATTTATGTTCTCTCCGAGGTAACAATAATTTCGGCATTAACACTTAGTTTTATCGTTCATAAATATGTATAAACATGATTTTGAATTCATTTAGTTGAAATTTTTTCAAATTTTCACAAAATTTGGCAATTAAACCAAGTGTAAACCCGAGAGAATTTATAACCCTTCCCCACACTTGAGATCATGCAATGCCCTCATTTGCATGAAATCAGACTATAATTATAAATTCATGAGGGTGATTAGCGTAGAAAAGTGATTAAAAATACCGAGTTTGCAAACATATTATTTTATATCACATTTGATATTTTGCGTCTTGCCGTCAAAATTAGTAGCTTTTGCTGAACTTAATGCCAGTCTTTGAAAGTGCGCTGTTTTACCCTGTTTTGTACATAAGATAAACTACAAACATATATATAATATATATATATTTTTTATAAAACCTTTATTTATTAAAACAATTTAAATGAATAATTTTTTTAAAAATTTTGTTTCCTTTTACTTTAGGTAGTTTCGGTATGTTTACCTAGTCCGTCTCTCGACAAAATTTAAATTTTGTCGTTTTTAAAGCTATTGTTTTAAAAGCAAAGATTTTTTTTTTGGGTTTTTTAATTTTTTTGGTATACTTTAGATCAATAAAATTAAAAATAATGATAACAAAATTTTTCGCCCCGCCCTCGGGTAAAGCAATTTCGGTTCCATGACCTAGTCTTCAACTTACGATGAATTTTAGAAATCATTTTTTAAACTTATTGAAATAAAGTAATTTTTGTTTTTAAATTCACACAAAACTTATATTTAAAAATGCATATTAATTTCATACAAAACCTACAAAACAAAAATTCAGAATGGGGGGAGAAAACCAGTTCTTTAGTGTCTGCTAGTAGAAAAGACCAATCGAATTCCATTCTCGAAACTACACAAGAACAGAACAAATAACCCTAGACAGCATTATTTCTTAGAACATTTGAATCTCCCCACACTTAGGTAGCTGTGGTGTCGAAATTGTGGTTAACTTCATTGTCAATTTCTCTTGGACCATAATCAACTTGCATATCTGTGACTTTTGCTTTAAGCCATTGGTCGGATTCCTGTGTAATATTCACAAATTCAACTAGTTTTGCCTTTTCTTTAGGCGATAGATTGGATACTAACCGGTTACATAACTTAAAGTTCCCCTTGGTTTTAGCATCGCGAATCCGTTTAATAAGTTTCTTCATTGAACTGTTAATAACGGGTCATTTAATTTCGTACCAACAACGGGGTTCTTTGTTATCAAGTCATCATTAGGTATCACTTCATCTTCCCCACAATTAGGCATTTTATTATTGTTAAGCACTACCGTTGGATTTGGTAAAACAATATGGTTCTTATCAATCATTTTTGTTGGTTCAACGGTTTCGGTTGGTGGAGATTTAGACTTTCGACTCACAAAGGTGATCGATTTTTCATCATTACTAAGTGTCATTCTACCCTCTCTTACATCAAATAACGCCCCGGTGGACGCTAAGAATGGTCGACCTAAAATTAGAGGAATGTTGGGTCCTCTTCTATGTCAATGACAATAAATTCGACTAGAAAGGTTAAATTACCCACTTGAACGGGTAGGTTGTCAGCAATTCCAACTGGGTGCCTAATGGTTTGATCAAATAGTCGAACACTCATTTCTGTTGGACTTAACTCACCTACTCCTAATCTCTTATATAATGAAAGAGGCATAACACTCATACTTGCACCTAAATCTGCTAGTGCATCATACATGACACAATCACTAAGTAGACAAGGAACAATAAATTCACTTGGATCACCCACCCTGGGTGGAGGTTTTGGTGGGACTGTATTCACCGGGTTTATCTTTACGGTTTTTGTTTATTGTACTTTCTTATTCTTCTTCTTCTTTCCAGAGGTATCACAAACTTTATTACCTATTACTTGCTCATACTCAACTCTTTTTCTTGGAAACGGGATGGTTGGTCTGTATGGTGCCACCACTGGCTTTACATACTCGGGTGGTGGTGGTGTTGTAACTTCTTCATTGTTACTCACATCTAAAACCTTCCCATCTTCTGATGATGGTTTTTCAGAATTTGTTGACACCATATTAACATTCTCATTTTGAGGATTTACTTCAGTATTACTCGGTAGCTTTCCTTCTTCCCTCTCACTCATCATGCTAGTAAGAGTACCTACGTGTTTTTCTAGATTTAAAATGGAAGCTTGTTGAGTTCTTAATGATTGATTAAACCTCTCATTTGTTTGGGTTTGAGATGTAATAAATTGTGTTTGAGATTCCATTAGCTTTGCCATCATTTCTTCCAGATTTAGCTTTTTCTCTTTGGTTTGTTGTTGTGGTTTATACAAGCTAGGTCTTTGTTGATTGAAAGTGTTGTTTTGAGTTGGTTGGTTATTTAGACCTTGTTGGTTGTACGAGTTATTGTTGGGTCCATTTGGATTGTAAAGAATGTTTTGATTTCGATTGAAGTTTGGCCTTGGCGGTTGATAATTATTTTTATAATTATTTCCCGGCTTTTGGTTCATATAGGAAACATTCTCACGTTGTTCCATCGTTTGCTCAATGTGACAATCTTTCGTTAAGTGTGGTCCATCGGATTGCTCACAACTGATTCATATTGCGTGAATATCTTTAGTCATCTTTTCCATTCGTCTTTTGAAAGCATCTATTTTTGCAGAAACGGAATCAAAGTCATGGCTAGAATCGGCTCTAGCCGCTTTAGATGAACGAAAGATATCTTTTTCTTGATGCCACTCATGTGAGTGGGATGCTGTGTTATCAATAATTTTGTAAGCTTCAGTTGCGGTTTTATTCATAATGGAACCACCAGCTGTTATGTCGATGTCTTTTCGTGTAGCAATGTCTCATCCTTGGTAGAATATTTGTACTATTTGATAAGTATCAAAACCATGTTGAGGACATCCTCTCAACAATTTTCCGAATCTTGTCCATGCCTCATATAATGTTTCATTTGGCTTTTGCACGAACGTAACAATTTCTCCTTGAAGTCTCACAGCTTTAGATGCCGGAAAGAATTATTTAAGAAATTTTTCAACTAAAACATCCCATGTATCAATCGCCCCTTCAGGTAATGATTCTAACCATTCTTTGGCTTCTCCCTTTAAAGTCCAGGGAAATAACATGAGATAGATCTGTTCATCCCCAACTTCTCTGATTCTGAATAGAGTACAAATCCTATTAAAGGTTCGAAGATGTTCTTTTGGATCTTCTTTTGGTGTACCACTATATTGGCATTGTTTAGTTACCATGTGTAGGATTTGTCCTTTGATTTCATAATCTGGCGCATTAATTTCTGGCTTAATAATGGCGTGACCTTGGCCCGTGCGTGTGGCTCTCATTCGATCTTCCATACTTAGAGGTTTCGTTACTTCCATAATTGAAATTGTTGAATACGAATCACTAGAGGATTCTGATTTAATGGTTTGTGGTTCAGGAGGAATGATTAGTGGTTCAGGATCTTGGAATTATCCTTGAATATCCTTCGGGTTCTCACTTGTGAAGTCGGGTTCAAAAAATGGATTATCGGAAATGTGAATTGGAGTTCCTGTTCGACTAGATGATGATTCTAAAGAAAAATTAACGGCGACAATATTGGCTAGATGTCTTGATCGAGTTACAGGTGGTGAACGTATGAAAGGTGGTGAACATTTTGCTCGGTGCATTCACTGAATATCCTATTAGTTATAAAAGATAAAAATTATATAAGTTATCAAATTAATAGACTTTTCTGATTTTGCCCACGTTTCGAATAGCCAATAGATGCACCAGGTAACCAGGACCCTTTAAATCGGAAGCCCACAACTCGCCACTAACAAATCCAACTATTACTACGAATCAGAAAATTTTGGATGTCTATCAATTTAACTACTTAAAATAATTTTTCGTCGAAGTTTAAAGAAGATAAAGAAAATTCTATGTCCTAAAAACTAGAGCATCGAGAAATAAGAAAGAAAAAGAGTGCGTCGAAAAACGTCGAAAAATAAAAGTCGAAAAATAATAAAAAGAAAGTAGAACGTCGAGACTTAAAAGTCTAAAAACTAAATATTAAAACTTGTGTCTAGAGGAATTAAAGCTTAAAAGAAGTCTATATCCAAAACGGCAATAACTTAATAGGCACTAAAATTTTAAAATGGCGTCGCAAAATTCTAAAGCACATAAATCTTAGTCTATAGAAAAAGCACTTAAGGGATTTTACGGCAAAACCTAAAAATTTAGAAAAATTAAATTAACTACGGCAAAATACTAAACTTAAAATTATATAGCAAATGATAAATATTACAAAATAAACGATAAAAATGCAAATTATAACTAAAATGATAAAAATACAAATTTTATAAAGATATTATTTTTAAATTATTATTTTATAAAAGTATTAAACTATAATTATAAAAATATAATTAAAACAAAATTTATTAAAACTAATACTAATTATTATTACACTATAAACCCTACTTAATTAATTAATTAATTAATAATAATAATAATAAACCCTACTCCGTAATAAATGCGTCAAGGTTAGGCCTATCACAGCATCTCATGCGATCGCATGTGATTATGCCTTCGGGCTCATGTGGTCGCATGGGCCAGTAATCCAGAATTGATTCGAAAGCCCAATGGTTCGGCCCGTTTTAATTATAAATATATATATTTTTTCTGATTTTTAATTTACAAAATATTAGAAATTATTTATATAAATTAAAATAAACTTATAATTTAAAATCTAAAAATAAAAATACTTGTTAATTATATATATAAAATCTTAAAAAAATATATATATTTTTTTCTTTTTATTATTATTATATTTTTTAACACTTATTATAAATAAAAAAAATATATATATATATTTTTTAGAAATAAGAAATTATATAAAAATATAGTTATAATAAAATATAGCGTTTTTCACCGAGTCCCCGGCAGCGGCGCCAAAAACTTGATGTGTGCAGCGGAGGTATACGAAATACTATTATATTTTATTACGAAATAATATTAAATACGATACAATTTTACATAAGTTATTTATTTATTTATAGAATGGATATACTTAAACCTTGTTACAATACTTATAGGCAGTGTACCTAATCGTAGAGTAGTGTAGTTTTTAGTAAGTTCGGTTGGTTCCACAGGGAGCTAGCTGAGTTTAACGCTATATTTTTTACAACTATATTTATATAAAATATATATAATTATATATAGTAATATTATTATAAAAGGGGGTTTTTACCGTTTAATGACCGGTTCGTCGATTTTATATTTTAAGCGTAAAGATAAATTATGATAATATAAATGACATAATTTAAATTGCGATAAAGTAAATTGCAGTAATTAAAATGACAGTAAATAAAGGTACGATGAAATATGAAATAAAAGTATTATGCTTGTTTAAACTTCCGTAATCATGATGTTTGACGTGTTGATTTAAATTTATTACCCGGGTTAATTGTCCTTTGTCCTGGATTATTTGATACCTATTTGGTTTTTGTCCATAATAGTCCATCGGTCATAATTATAATATGCTCGTCAAATTAACCTTATTCCCGAAGTCAAATATTCTAACTAATTAGGGATTCGAACTGTAACAAGGTTTTAATACTTTGTTAATAACTACACCAGGTTATCGACTGCGCGTAATCCAAGGTTTTAATACTTTGTTAATAAATACACCAATTATCCTTGTATGTAATCCACCCCTGTTTTAATGAGATATGAATATTAATTTACCCACTTGATCAGAATGAATAATCAATTACCCAACCCGAATAATTAATTAAATGATGGTAAAAGATGTCGTATAAGCGTCACTAAATAGGACATACATGATCATTTTAATAATTATTAGATTAACTAATTTGAAGATAGGTTCGATAGGTTCCAATGAGTTGTCGCTCAATTAGACAATACCCCTTATCTATTAATAGTCATAGTCCAATGTCCACAAGTGTTGGTCTTTTGTCCAAACCTTAATTATGGTACAAAATCTAATAACCCCGTCTTAATATTTAGTCTAACATCACGATTACTTTGGCTCAAATAAGCATAATAATAACTTAGTTACGAGACATTAATTTAAAAAGGAAGAACATAGCTTACAGTGGTGATTAATAGCGTAGCGTTACACGGACAGAGTTCCGACTTTAAAACCCGTAAAACATTTCTTACAATAACCCAACTAAACCATAATTTATTACTAATCTTAAATTAAAATTATAATTATAATAAATATATTACATATAGAGAAGAGAGATTGATATTGGTGTAATTAAAACGTCGAGCAAACTGCCTTTTATAATACTTGGCCTGCTACAGTAACTCATGCGAGTGCATGGGGTTTTAGTACAAATCTCATGCACTCGCATGGGCTCATGCACTCGAATGGGTTTTATGCCTATTTCCCATGCGATCGCATGGCCGTCAGATCCAGCTCACATATTTTTTGTTTTCTAGCTTGTCGACATATTTATTAAATATATATATAATATATATATAATTTATATTAGTTATATATATTATATTATATTCTTGTGCATAGCTGACTCGTAATTTTAGGGCCGTTGACTCACGCATTGATGCTCGGTTTATGTCAAAGATCAGTGAAGTTGTTGGTAAGTTTATTGCTAATGTGGTGAGACGTAAAAGGTTCTCCGGTAACGATGACGAAAGAGCAACGTCTATATCAAGGTTATAATAAGACTGTTTCAACTAAAAAGTCGAAGTTGACTTGCTGGAGCTGTGACAAAACTGACTAATTTGAAAAGGAATCGCAAAGTTATTTTTGATAATAAATGCCAAAGGGTCTGACACGGATACGTGTTAAATTATGACTCTGGTTTCGAGAGCTTTTCAGATGCAATACTGTGGTTAATATGTGGTTAGATCATCATCTCGATTGTTCATTATTTGAAGTGTCTTCAGGAATTTCGAAGGGTTTTGAACACATGTTGTAATCGTTAATATACATATGATGTTTTAACACAGTTTTGAAGTCAAAGTATAGCTTGTGAAAGATGTAAGGATCTAAGAGTGATGATTTTGGTCATATCTCGAGTTGAATTCTGAGATTTTAAAATCAGAATATGTAATTAAATTTTGTATGAGTATGGTTGTTTTGATTTCTATAAATGAATGTATATTGTTGTGAAAGTAGGGAGTATAATGGATGATTTGCTGAATCAGATTCGAAGAATGTAACATATTAATTGTGAATTTATATATCTCTCTGGTATTACCTACCCGTTAAAAAAAATTTCACAATTAATATTTTGTACAAAAGAATTTTATTACAGTCTTTATGAAAATATATATATGTATATTTTCTTCAGATGTAACATAGATTTAATGAGTTAATGTTAAATTAAACTCATTTGATTTACGGTTGAAACTAGAATTGAATAATCCCTAAAGGCTTTAAAAATTACATAACTTTTACGGAGTATTTCTTTAATGACATTGAAATTATAAATCAATACTTCGTTATTTGTTGATGTGTGATGTTCGGTTCATGGAATTCTTGTGAATTTCGCAAAGTACGAATGATGTTATTTGAAAATTTTCGAGTACATCGATGATTAAAGTGTAAAATCAAACATATATTTGAATAATACACTTGATTTATTATGAGATGGAATTTATTGAATTAAAATAGAGATTGTAGTTAATGATGGTTAAGTTGTTAAGGAAGGATGTACATCTTAGCATATTAGTAATATGAATTTAATCGAGTAGTATCTACCCTTATTTAATTGATACATAATAGCTTAGTACGAAAGATTTATTTTGATCTCAAAATTTATATATATATAATATACATATAATTTCTTCAGAGGGAATGAGTTAATACTTCATAACACGTTGATACAATATACGCATTATTGATTCGTAATGATGTCCACCTTGATTCTTGAACTGACGGAGTTTGTGATGTTATAGGTGCTGCTGATTCTGATGACACTGACGGCAATGACTGTGATGGTGATGCTACGGTACTGTTGATGCTATTGGTAAAACAAGTCTAGCTTATAAATCACGCATCATTTTTGTCAGGGTTTCTACTCTTCCTTCTATCTTTTCGATTCACTCATCTGATTTATGGTTAGGGTTAGAATAGATAATCTCTAAGACTTTAGAGATTACATAATCACCGCGGAGTGTTTCTCCAATGAAGTTATGAATCAACACTTCATCGTTTGTTATTGTTGGTATTCCTTGGTATCTACAGGGCGTATGACATTGATGCTCGTGGGACAGATTGTAAAGTTGAGGTTTACAACGCGGTTGTGGTTGGGGGTGGTAATGGTACTGTTGGCGTTGATGATGGTAGTATTGGTTATGCTGCTGGTGCTGCTGCTGATGTTTGTAACCTTTGCACCATATTCTCCAAAGCCACTACCCGAGCGCGAAGCTCGTTGACTTCTTCTATTATACCGGGGTGATTGTCGGTTCGGACGAGCGGATAAATAAAATCTAGAATTTGATGTAGTATATAATCGTGACGAGATACTCTGGAAATAAGAGAGAAAATGGTGTTTCAGACAGGTTCGCCGGTAAGAGTCCGGTGCAACTCTTATTGCCATAGACAATCAAGGGTTCACCATTCTCGATAGGAATTTGAATCGCTTTAAGATCGCAAAGGATGTGAGATTTCGTTTTGGCTAACCAATCCATACCAATGATTACATCGAAGCTTCCTAGTTCTATAGGTATCAAGTCAATTTCAAACTCTTTACCCATTAAGTTTAACGTACACCCCAGATAAAATTTGTCGGCACTCAATAGTTTCCCGTTGGCCACTTCAATGGTATAAGTAGTATCTAGTGGGAGTGGTGGAGTGCTAAAGTCAAAGTCTTGGATGCAAAAATCTTATCGGCACCCGAATCGAATACGCAAGAGACATATAAATTGTTGAGAAGAAACGTACCCGTGACTAGTTCATTGTCATCTCGGGCTTCCTCGGTGTTAATGTTGAAAGCTCGGACTCGCGTATTGGGGTTATCTTTCTTCTTTGGGCATGCATTTCTATAATGACCCGTTTGGCCACATTCATAACAAGTGACCGTCTTTGGTGCATTGGGCCCCTTTCGAGCGACGGGGGCGACACTTTTACAATCATTAGACTTATGGCCACTTCTTTGGCACCGGTGGCAAATTAGCTTGCCACATTCACCAAAGTGATGCTCGTGACATTTGTTGCAAAGAGGTAGGTTTCTGGCATAACCCTTCTTGCCGTCGGAGGTGAAAGGCTTCTTGGCAAAGTTATTGTTGTTGTTGCTTGATTGGGGGGCTTCCCACTTTCTTTTGTTGCCACCCGATTTATCCTCGGCCTTAGGTGCTGGTACTATAATTTTTTACACTGTTTCTATCAACTGGCGGCCCATCTTCAAAGCTTCTTGTAGGATAGCGGGTTTAGATGACATTACCCCATGTTTGATGCTCTTAGGAAGGCCATCCATGTAAAGTTCAACTCGTAGAGGCTCTGGATTTACAAGGTTTGGACACATTAGAGCTAGCTCGGCAAACCGTTGATTATAAGCGCTGAGGTCGTTTTTGACCGCTTTCAAACCTCTTAGCTTGCTTTCGAGCCTTCGAGTCTCTTCGTGGGGAAAGTATTCGGTGATCATCTTTTCTTTTAAATCGGGCCAAGAAAGAGCTTGGGCTTCTTCGGTACACACCGAATGTACATACGTGTTCCACCACGTGAGAGCGATACCGACAAAAGTTTGGGTGGAGTATTTGACCTTGTCTTGGTCCCGGCAACCGCTTATGCTAAAAACGGCTTCCGTTTACTTAAACCATCGAGTGAGAGTAACCGGTCCTCCAGTCCCATCGAAAGTGTGAGGTTTGCACCCCATGAAAGCTTTGTAGGAGCATCCCTCATTTGAGTTACCAGCTCCATTGTTGTTGTTGTTGTGGTTGTTGTTATTGTTGTTGTTGTTGGATGATTAACTGGCCATGGCCACATCTACGGCGGTGGCTATCATTTGTTGAAGAGATTGTTCGGGAGTTTCATTGCGTGGTACACGGCGAGGAGGCATTGTTCCTTCAAAATACAAGAATATCGTTGATTAGTATTCTCAATAATACTAACCATGATATGGAATAAGGATAGAGAGAAAATTTTCCTTGACTCGCCTTAAATTCTTTATGTCATAATGTCGGAAGGTTCATATGTGTCACCGTAATATAATCCCGGAAATTATATTACCCTGATTCATATGTGCATTCGACATTATTTCATATAGTCAAGGTGGCGTGTCAATCTAATTAAACAACGTGATATTAAGATGGAATAAGAGTTAGGTATGAATAAAAATAGTTCGAGTATAAATGCACAAGTAGTCAAGTAATTCCTACTTCAAGTCTATATGCCGGTTGTAGTCTAGACTCACTAATGTACCCTATGACTCGGGGTTGACACCAATGAACTCTAAATCCCTACAACCAACGCTCTGATACCATCTGTAGCGACTCGACAAAATCGTCATTGACGGTACCGTCTACTTAGGTCCCGTTACGTGGTCATAAGTCTTTAAAATGACGTTTGACCAAAATATGTCGCATTCATTTCAAATGTAAAGATGTTTCAAGTTTTCAAAAGTAGTTCAACGACTAGTTACATTACAACGTTTAACGTACAAATGAAACCTATGCGACACAATTTAAAAGTAAGTCAAAAGATGCTCCATGTATGCATGTATACTCGACATCCAAGCAAGTATCAAAAATAGTGAGCGGAAGCATGTATCACAAAATGTTCAAGGACCTGAGAAAAACATAGAAATCTGTCAACGAAAAACGTTGGTGAAATCATAGGTTTAAGTAAGTAAGTGAGTAAGTACAAATGAACCACAAGATTTATAACGTTGAAACAATAGTAAACCATTCTAAAATTTGTATCACGAGCACCCAATTATCAAGGCTTAACTTTCCACGAACCCCATCACAATAATGTTAGAACATACATTGTTTCTCGAAAATATATTCCATCCGAATAACGGTAGCGAACCGTCCGAATGAGGGTTTGTCAAACCCATATGGCCATACAACATAAGTTCCCGCTTACACCCGGCAAGTGTAACTAATGATAATCAAATTGAGGATTTTGTTCTAACTCGTATGTAGAATGTTTGTTTTCGTACTTGTGTTCACTTTGTAAAACGAAACGTTTATGTTTTCTCATCCCAAATGTAAGTTTAAAGGGGTAAATGTGGGACTATGATCTCACCTTGAGTGCAATAGTATTAAAGTACTTCACAAGTAAACGTGTGCAAGAACGAATGCTAGTCTTGACGTAAACAAACAGGTTGTATCAATGACGGTAAACACGGTTGGTCAAAGATGTTTAATTAGTCCTATGGCTCGTTACGACTCGATTATGTAGCATGTGCATCAAATTGTCAAGTTTCATGCAAGATACAAGTATAGAAGCAAGTTAGGATGGTTGCATAAGTATTTGGTTAAGTTTGACTAAAAGTCAAACTTGGTCGAGTCAAAGTCAACGAAAAAAGTCAACACGTTCGGGTCGGGTCTCGAACTATTTTTCTGAGGTTTTTAATCATATATAAGCATGTTAGAACAAGTTACATGGTAATCGGAGGTGCGTAGCATAGTTAGAATTTAATGTAAAATTTTAATTTAAACAACCATTTTTCCCTACCTTAAGCCGCGTCGCGGCTAGAACACCCGCGCCGCGGCTAAAGCATGTTTTGGGAGTTGAGGATTTTGATGGTCCCAGAGCATCTGAGCCTATGTTAAGCCACGTCGCGGCCTGGAGGCCCGCGCCGCGGTGAGTATCTGATCAGCAATCTGGGTAGTTTTCAAGTGTCAAAACGAGCTAAACTTCAAATAAGCATAATTTATGAACCGTAAATACTTAAAACGCTTATCTTATATCGTTGGAAAGGTAATTTAATGAGGAATACAACTAAATACCTTTCATCAATCAAAAACTACATTCACAAAAATCAAATCCAAGTTGAATGCTCATTTAATGTTCATCATAAATACCTTCAAGTTCATAAATGCACAATTATGATTCGGAAAATAAATGCACACATATAATACGCCGTTTCGTAGATAATTATGCATAAAATACAATTAAACACTTACAACCCACATTGCAAAGCATTCTATGCATCAAAAGTTCATATTTAAGTCTATCAAACCCTAACCAAAATCACAAAATCAAGAATCAAGTTTATGAAGTTTTTCCAAGTCAACCTACATACCAAAATGAAGCTAGTGATGCTAGTAACACATTTAATACATGAACTTTTAACATCTAACAACATTTAAGAAACTAAATCTCAAGATCAAACACACCAATTTTCAAGTTCAAGCTTGTTACTCAAAACAACAAGATCGAGCATACAAATCATATATTCATGTTAGACTTGAGCCATAGACACTAATTAACAATTTATAAGTTTAAAAACATCAAGAACAAGAAATATAGTATTTTTAGAAAGTTACCCAAAATAGATGAAGTTGGTATGGAATTGAAGAGGAAGATGCAAGGATTCCAAATATGTAATTTGTTTTGATGTTTGATTTCTAGATTGAAAATGGATGATGAATCTTTGTTTGAGGGTTTGAGAGAAAAATTTGAAGTAGTAAAAAGAAATGGGGAGGATGAATGAATGGAGGAGGTTGAAGGTTGACTAGTTGACCTAGTCTTCTCTTTGCCCTCTTGACAACAATGGTCCCTCAAGTTTCAAACGGGTGCGTGAATTAACCAAACGAATTACTTTAAATACGTAGAGTAAACGGGAGATGTTATAATTGACTTTAAAATAATTAAACGGAAAGTAAATGGAAAAAGACAGGATGTTACATTACCTACTCCTTAAAAGAAATTTCGTCCCGAAATTTAAGTAGGCGTAGTAGTCATTGTTTCTTCCTCGAGATCTTGCGTTTCCAATTCCGCGAATAAATGAGGGTACTTCCTTTGCATTTGATCTTGTCTTTCCCAAGTAAACTCGGGTCCTCTTTTGGCGTTCCAACGAACTTTAGCGATCGGGATTCGGCTTTGTTTTAGTGTTTTGACGGAGTTGTCCACAAATTCAACCGGTTCTTCCACGAAATAAAGTTTGTCATCAATAGTAAGCTCCTCGAGAGGGATGACGACATCGGCTTAGGCAAGGCATTTTTTCAAGTTGGATACATGGAAAGTAGGATGAACAGAGCTCAATTGAGGCGGAAGATCTAAACGATAAGCAACGGTTCCAACACGCTCCAAGATTTCGAAAGGACCAATATACCGCAGATTTAACTTCCCGCGTTTCCCGAAACAGATTACACCTTTCCAAGGTGCGAATTTTAACATTACGCGGTCACCGACTTGGAATTCGAGGTCGTTGCGTCTAATGTCGGTATAGCTATTTTGACGACTACGGGTCGTCCTAAGCCTATCTCGGATTTGAACGATCTTCTCAGTTGTTTCATGAATGAGTTTAGGTCCGGTGATTTGTGTGTCGCCCACTTCGGCCCAACAAAGAGGTGAACGACATTTGCGGCCATATAACGCTTCGAATGGTACGGCGTTAATACTCGCGTGATAACCATTATTGTAGGAGAATTCGGCGAGAGGCAAGTGCTTGTCCCAAGCTTTTCCAAAATCGATAACGCAAGCTCATAGCATGTATTCCAAGGTTTGAATTATGCGCTCGATTTGCCCGTCGATTTGCGGATGGTATGCGGTGCTCATGTCTAATCGTGTTCCCAACGCCTCTTGTAAAGTACGCCAAAATCTAGAAAAAAAAATGGCCATCTCGGTCGAAAATAATCGATAATGGTACACCGTGATGGAAATAATCGATAATGTAAAGTTGTGCAAGTTTCTCCATTTTGTCGGTTTCCCTCATGGCTAGGAAGTGGGCGGAATTAGTGAGACGGTCTACAATAACCCAAATAGTATCATAACCGCTCGCCGTTCTTGGTAGTTTTGTGATAAAATCCATCGTTATTCTCTCCCACTTCCATTGTGGGATTTCGGATTGTTGAAGTAGCCCGGACGGTCTTTGGTGTTCGACTTTGACTTTGGAGCAAGTTAGGCACTTTCCAACATAAGTAGCAACGTCCCTTTTAATGTTCGGCCACCAATATTGTTCTTTAAGGCCATGGTACATCTTATTGGCACCGGGGTGAATCGAATACCTTGAGTTATGGGCTTCGTCTAGAATAAGGATTCGCAAGTCCCCATAACTAGGCACCCAAATTCTTCCGGTGAAATATCGGAGTCCGGACTCCTTAACTTCGAATCGAGAGGTGAGGACGTTCAAGCGTTTGAGAGAGATATTTTCATCCTTGAGAGCCTCGACTTGGGCTACACGAATTTGATTATTGAGATTTGTGTGGATGGTGATGTTTAAAGCTCGGACAAGAAGAGGCACCGCTCTTTCCTTTCGACTTAAGGCATTTGCCTTCCCAGGATGGTAATGAAGCTCATAATCGTAATCGTTCAAAGTTTCAATCCACCGTCGTTGTCTCATGTTTAGTTTCTTTCGGTCGAAGATGTGTTGGAGGCTTTTGTGATCGGTGAAGATAGTACTCTTGGTTCCATAAAGATAGTGTCTCCACATTTTAAGTGCAAAGACAACGACTCCGAGTTCGAGATCATGTGTCGTGTAGTTCCGTTCATGAATTTTTAGTTGTCGAGAGGTGATGTTTTGCGAGGTGGTATATAAAATAGCTTATATTTTTACAGAAAATACTATTTAAATACGATACAATTTTACACAAGATATTTATTTATTTATAGAATGGATATACTTAAACCTTGCTACAACACTTATAGGCAGTGTACCTAATCGTGCAGTAGTGTAGTTTTTAGTAAGTCCGGTTCGTTCCACAGGGAATCTTTTTAAACAAAGCTTAACGCTATATTAGTTTACTTTTATAAAAATACAAATATATATATATATATATATATATATAAGTAATATTATTATTATAAAGGGGAGTTTTTACCGTTTAATGACCGGTTTGTCGATTTTAAAACTTTAGTCGCAGTTAAAACCAAATGTAAAATATTAAAAATAAATACAAGACTTAAATTAAAGCATAAAGTAAATAACGATAATGAAATTGAGAATAATAAAAGTGCGATAAAATAAACTTGCGATAATTAAAAAGTACGATAACTAAAAGTGCAATTAAATACAATAACAATAAAAATGCGATAATTAGAAGTGCAATTAAATATAAAATAAAGGAAATTAAATATGAAATAAAATAATTATGCTTATTTAAACTTCCGTAATCATGATGTTTGACGTGTTGATTTTAGTTTTATGCCCATGGGTTAATTGTCCTTTGTCCTGGATTATTGAATATGTCCGTCTGGTTTTTGTCCATAACAGTCCATCAGTCATAAATATAAAGTGCGAGTGTCCTCGTCAAATTATCCTTATACCCGAAGTTAAATATTCCAACTAATTGGGGATTTAAACTGTAACAAGATTTTAATAATTTGTTTAATAATTACACCAGGATGTCGACTGAGTGTAACCCAAGGTTTTAATATTTTGTTATCAATTATACCAAGTGTCCTTGTACATAATTTCACCCCTGTTTTAATTATTCTAGTGGCTATTAATCCATTCCCGTGTCCGGTTAAATGAACGATTATTCGTACATATTAATACCCCGCCCATCGTGTCCGATCGAGTGTATATGGTAATTTATAGGGACGCCCAATTGTAAATCTTTATATTAACATTAACAAACTATCATTTAGTTAAACAAATATAAAGCCCATTAATAGCCCATAGTCTAATTTCCACAAGTGTCGTTCTTTTGTCCAAACCCCAATTATGGTACAAAGCCCAATTACCCAATTTTAGTAATTAGCCCAACATCATGATTACTTCGTTTTAAATAAGCATAATAATAACTTAGCTACGAGACATTAATGTAAAAAGGTTGAACATAACTTACAATGATTAAAAATAGCGTAGCGTTACACGGACAGAATTTCAACTTACACCCTTACAACATTCGCTAACATACCCTTATTATTAGAATTATAATTAAAATTAAAATATAAATTATAAATATATATATATATTTTACGTATGAATGAGGAGAAGAAAAAGATGATGAAAAATGCTCAGAATTCGGTTGGCTTTATAGGCAGTTTCTCATTTTGGGGGTCCGCGACTCGCGGCCAATTTTGCCTTCAAACTCCGCGAGTCGCGGAGTTTGAAATTACAGCTCAGAGGAGTTTGGCTCTTTGTTTACTGACGGTTTTAAATAAATATAATATATTAAATAATTATAAGAATTATTTAAATATTATATTATATTTATATGCATAGTTAACTTGTAATTTTTAGTCCGTTGCGTCGAGCGTTGAGAGTTGACTCTGGTCCCGGTTCCGGATTTTCGAACGTCTTTGCGTACAATTTAATATCTTGTACTTTGCGTTTTGAATCTTGTACTCTTGTAATTTCGAGACGTTTCTTATCAATAATTGGAACCTCTTTGATTGTCTTTTGTACTTTTGAGCTTTTTGGTCGTTTGCATCTTCAATTCGTCGAATCTGTCTTTTGTCTTCACCTTTTATTATTTAAACGAATATCACTTGTAAATAGAACAATTGCAACTAAAAGCTTGTCTTTCTTGAGGAATAATGCTATGAAATATATGTTTGTTTTTAGCATTATCAAATATTCCCACACTTGAGCATTGCTTGTCCTCAAGCAATATCGTCTTGAAATACTAGAATCACTTCTTTATTCTTCACACTTTGTACATCAGTGATTTCTATACGGTGGTATAAACAATGGTAGTAACGATATGGTTTACAGTCCCACATGACTATAAAAATTTAGATCCATTAAGGAAATTGGATCTTTATGAAAACATTTGATCTTTTAAAAATTAAATCTAGTTTTTACCCTAGATAAGTTTTCCGGAATAACCCTTTACCGGTGTTTGCAAAATATTTTTGTGGGTTTGGTGGGTTTCAGATTTGAAAATTTTAGCTCAAAATTTATGGTTTTGTGTCACCCACTTGCTAACCTTGTATTTGGGAAGCAACACGTCCAGTTTACTTGTCCCGTATATTACCTTTCGGTAAACTACCGTCCGGTTGTAAAGGAAAGCGTTGAACAAGCAACTGTTAAGGCAATGCCCCCTGACATGCTTTTAATTATGGTCTATAACGTGTCGGACGCAATTACTATCCTTGGTAGGAGCAATAGTAAAGCTCACCCTTATAATTTTTCGGTATGGCACAAAGTCCTGTCTTTGACCACTATGAAACCACCGTTCTTACGGTTGACACCCGATTTAGTTCAGGTGACCTAATGAATTCCAGGTGAATTCCTAGGATTTTACGTTCAATGGTAATGAACGCATTGAAAATAGGGTTTTCAGAAAAAAAATCGGTTTGTAATTTTGATCAAAATATTTTCTCGTTCAAGCTCGAGTTTAGATATCATTGAATTTCATGAGTTTGAATTCTCAATCTTTAAGGTCAATCTCTAGGATTGAGTAATATCAGTCTTAAAAGCTGATTTTTAATCTTTAAGGAGATTATCCTTTCTGGGGATCCGATTCATTAGTCTTATCCAGCTAATTTGCATGGTGCCTCCCCATTTTACAAGATAAATCCTTCTCATGGTTAGGATAAATCTGACCACTTGGCGACCCTGTTTAATGCTGAGGTCCGTGGATTTCCTGCTGATTTTAGTGATGACTTTTCTAGATTTTTCGTCAACCTACAGCTGGTCTGGACGACAACTTCATGACCTAAATCAAGAAGCGCGTGTCTTTTTCGGAAGACTTTACTTCCTTTTAATGATGGAATTGATTCATCGTGTAGATCCATCTTTCTTTTCTTTCATCGGGTAAAACAGTTTAGTTTAGTCCAAAGCAAAAGTATTTTCAGTTATTTGTTACAGATATATGTGACATATGTTTAAGATAACTTGGTAAATATTCCCACACTTGGCTTTTATTTTCCTTTTTATCGTCCTCTATTCCATTTTAAATGAATTTTAACATTTTAGTTTGTTTCTCAATTTATGTCCTTTCCGAGGTAACAATAATTTCGGTGTTAACACCTAGTTTTATCGTTCATAAATATGTATAAACATGATTTTGAGTTCATTTAATTGAAAAATTTTAAAATTTTTACTAGAATTGGGTAGTTAGTATATAAGACTAGGGCTGTTCTTTATTATCAGAGAGCACTAGATTCTAATACAACTACTGCTTTACTAGTATTTTTAATGGTAACCAAGTGTATAAAGTAAAAAATTTTAAAATCCGAAAGAATTTAACCCCTTCCCACACTTAAGATCTTGCAATGCCCTCATTTGCAAGAAATCAGTAACAATTTAAATTATTGAGGGTGATTTGTGTGAAAATGATTAAATTTTACCAAAGTTTCCAAACATATTGGCGTTTGTTTGCTGAATGATAAATGGTGCACATCATTTGTTCATTCCTTCTTGTTGTTATTTCACATATATTTTGCATCTTGTCGTCAAAATTAGTTGCTTTTGCTGAACTTAATGCCAGTCTTTGAAAATGCGTTGTTTTACCCTGTTGTGTACATAAGATAAACTGCAAACATATATACATATTTTTGAAGTTTGTTATATTACCCCACATTCAAAAATTAATAAAATCTAAGAATAAAAGTTAGAAAATTATAACAACTGTTACAATATTAACATAAGTATTAAACGTATCAACAATACAAATTACAAAATAAATAAAATTAAGTAGACTATGGATGATATTGATACCAATAGGGGTTCCAAGCATAACCATAGGTGCTATAGAATGCTTCGGCAGGGTTATACGTAGGATACGGTGGTTGTATCTCTATAGTCCAGGGAGGGAAGATGGGTTTCGGTGTAGGAATATAGTTTCTACCTATATGTTGGCAATGAGCTATGATTTGGTTCTGATGAACTTGCCAATCTTCAAATGCTCTCTGTCTAGCATTTTCGTACTCCTGAGAAGCTATAAACCTTTGCATTTCTTGCATCTCATTCCCCCCTCCTACATTACCTTGCTGTTGGTTTCTCTCAACCTGTGGATGTCTACCATGGTATGGTACTGCGGCGTTATTTCGCCTCTTCAAAACTTTCGCACCATGGTATACATTTAAACCTATAGTATCGCGGGGTTCTGGTTCTTCTACTAATAATCCCCCCGACTTATATCCACACCGAGATATTCACCAATCAAAGTAATAAAAATACCACCTCCTATTATGCTATGCGGTCTCATCTCCCGAACCATAGCTGATAAATAATAACCCACACAATACGGTATACTTACAGTGCTTTGTGGGTCTCGAATACACATATGGTAAAACAAATCCTGTTCATTTACTTTTTCCTTGTTTTTACCCCTTTGTGTAATCGAATTAGCTAAAAATCTATGAATTACTCTTAATTCAGCTCTATCTATATCCAAATAAGAGTAATTTCCCCCTTTGAAACGGTGATGGCTTGTCATTTGACTCCACACACCGTGTGTATCAAAATTTTCATCTATCTTTCTACCATTTAGTATCAACCCTCTACAATCGGCAGATGCTAACTCCTCAGGCGTATATATACGTAAAGCCTGAGCCATGTCTAGTAAAGACATGTGGCGCATCGAACCGCCTAACAAAAATCTAATAAAAGAACGATCGGTTAAACTAGCTACCCGATCATTCAACTCTATACTACACAACAATTCTTCACACCATACTTTATATACAGTTCTACGCATGGTGAATAAACGTACCCAGTCATTAAAAGTAGAATTACCATACCTCTGTACAAGTAATTCTCTAATTGGCCCGGCCAATTCTACAACTTCTAAGGGTCCCCATTCTATGACCCTCGGTACCTCAACAACCTTAGAATGAAGAGTATGCAAACCCCTTTGGTATTTTGGATAATCTATCCAAAGTCTGTCAAATCTCAGGTTCGGGTGCAACTCTTCCAAGTGCATATCAGAAAATGTCATGACCGGATGAGGTATATCCTGCTTGTAGTAGTTATCCACCTCCTGTTGTTCTGCATTCTCAGCAGGAGCATTGCGAGCTTGGGATGAATATTCACCCCTTTCAGTCTGCAAAACACATCAAACACAATTTTTGTGCATCCAAATATGCATTAGTGTCAGCAAAATCATCAATCAAAATAATTACAATGACATGATCAATTTATATCAAACTTAAGCTTATTTTCATATTTTCATCAAATCTACACTTTTTCAAATAAGCATATACGAAAATGTTCGCCAAGTTCATAAGCATTCAACTCAAATAACATGTCAAAATAATCATTACTAGCAATTAAACAAGTTTCAAATGGCATTATCTTTCAAAAATCAAGTTCATGAATTTTAGACTTGAAAAAGTCCACTTTAATTCTCAAAATCATGTTTAGGCTCAAAGTTTGGATCATTTAACTATCTAGACATGTTACACTACTTAATTTAGCAACAATTCATGACAAAAATCGGCCGTAACCTGTTTATATCAAAAAGCCCCAAATTTGCTCAAGAACACAAACCCTAGATTACTCAAAATTTGAAGTTTAAGGCTTCTAATTATGTTAAATAGCATCAATCTAGGTTATACAAGCATAATACATAAACAATTTAAGCCTAATTACACTAAAAAGCATCAAAATCAAATTGGGGAAAAAATTGCTCAAGAACACTAATTTCGAATTAAATGGTGTTTAGGTGTAGAAATTTACCGTTTTTCTTGAGTAATTCCTTGATAGCATCCTTCTCAACATGATTTTAGTGAAAGATTTGATGATTAACGGTTAAAAATTGTGATTTTGGGGGTGTTTTTTCGTGTATTTTCGCAGGTTTTTCGCTGTGTTTTCTGTTGTGGGGAGTGAACTGGTCAGTTTCAGCTCTTTATTTTTTTTTTTCTGATATCCGATATCTCCGCGAGTCGCGGTGTTTAGAGCTTCAAACTCCGCGAGTCGCGGAGTTTGCTATTTTTTTTAATTATTAATTTATAAAAAAATTAAGTAATTAATTTTTAAAATTTTGTTTCCCTTGTTATTTAGAACGAGGTCGTTTCGGATCGATGTCCTAGTCCGTCCCTCGACAAAATTTTAAAATTTTTCTTTTTGTAGCGATTGTTTTAAAAGCTAAGATTTTTGGGTTTTTTATTGTTTTTGGCATACTTTAATTCAATAATATTAAAAATAATGATAATAAAAGTTCTCGTCCCTCCCTCGGGTAAAGCAATTTCGGTTTAAAGACCTAGTCTTCAACTTACGACGAATTTTAAAAATCATATTTTTAACTTAATGAGATTAAGTAAATTTTTGTTTTTAAATTCACACAATTTAAATATAAAATTCAAAATTAATATTAAAAATTCACACCAAACTTACAATTTAAAATGCATAAAATTAAAAATTCATATTTTAATAATTAAAAATTCACACCAAACTTAATTTAAAAATTCATATTATAAATTCACACCAAACTTATATTAATTTTTCAAATAATTACAATTTTAAATATATTGTTTTTACAAAGTTTACAATATTAATTTAAGATTTATATATTAATTTTAAAAACATGGTAAAAATAAAATTAAAAATCTTTTTGGCTTTTTATCCCACTTTAATCATTCAAATATTATCAAAAATATGCGCCCCTCTTTTCGGTAAAGTAATTTCGGTTTCAAAACCTAATTTAACTCATGACGAATTTTTGAAATATTTTGGGTTGATTGATTAAAGATATTTATACCTTAAGAATAAACGTTAAATTTCGCAGTGATGTAATAAATTTTTGAATGATATCAATAATTTCGGTCGCCAAACCTAATTTTATTCAATACCAATTTAATACTTTTTAGCGAACAAATTAGCGTTTATTATCAAAAGGTTAAAAATAAAAAAAAATAAAACAAAAACTGTACAGACTTACCTGTGAAATAGATTTCTTAGTTATATGATCTATCCCATTCATAAGATAGTCGGTTTAATTGGTTTTCCATAGCTACATAGGCGTAACCTCGAGTATTCAGTGTCTTTTCTTCTAAACATATGAACGGTCCGTCTCTGCATAAAGTAACAAATTCGGTGTTTGAATAGGTTTGATTATTTGAACATTTACCTCCATGTGACCATTTTCCGCATTTGTGACATCTTTCTAGGTGTCGTGCTCTTCTTTTCGCTGCGGATTTTGATTTTCCTTTACCAAATTGTAACTTATTATCTTCGCATCTGGATTCTTTTCTAACTCCGTCCATTCTTTCTCTGATTACTGATACTAGTTCACTCGGTAGTATGTCATTATATGTTTAGTGATCAAAGCGTGTAGCATTAGACCATGGTTTAGTTCACAGACAGTCTTCATTTCCTAAAAAAAATAAAAATTCAGAATGGGGGGAGAAGACTAGTTCTTTAGGGTCTGCTAGGGAAAGACCATTCGGATTCCATTTTTCGAGAACTACACGAAAATAGACAATCTAACTCTAACAGAAATACATATTATCCTTTAAAGACTTGATTCTCCCCACACTTAGTTAGCCGTGGTGTCAAAATTGTGATTAACTTCGTTGTCAACTTCCATCGGACCATGTATGTAATGTTTAACTCTGTGACCATTAACTTTAAATTCAATCCCATTTGAATTTATTAATTCTATCGTTCCGTATGGAAAAACTCTTTTGACTATGAATGGTCCAGACCATCTTGATTTCAATTTTCCAGGAAATAGCTTGAATCGTGAATTGAAAAGAAGAACTCTGTCTCCTTCCTTAAATTCTTTTGAACTTCTGATTCTTTTATCATGCCATTTTTTTGTTCTTTCTTTATAGATTAACGAATTTTCGTATGCTTCATGCCTTAATTCTTCTAATTCGTTTAGTTGACTTAATCGTAAACGTCCGGCTTCATGTAAATCAAGATTACATGTCTTCAAAGCCCAAAATGCTTTGTGTTCAATTTCTACTGGAAGATGACATGCTTTTCCATAAACAAGTCTAAAAGGTGTGGTTCCAATTGGAGTTTTGTAGGCTGTTCTAAAAGCCCAGAGTGCATCCTCCAATTTAATGGAACATTCCTTCAGATTTGATCCTACGGTTTTCTCTAGAATACGTTTTAAAGCTCGGTTGGTATTTTCAACTTGTCCACTTGTTTGTGGATGATATGCGGTGGAGATTTTATGAGTTACTCCATATCTTTTAAGAACTTTCTCAAGTTGATTATTACAGAAATGAGTACCCCGATCACTTATTAAAGCTTTCGGTGTTCCAAACCTTGCAAAAAGACGTTTTAAAAAGTTGACTACAACTCGTGCATCGTTAGTTGGGAGAGCTTGTGCTTCCGCCCATTTAGATACATAATCAATGGCTACGAGTATATATAGATTATTATGAGATTTTGGAAATGGACCCATAAAGTCAATACCCCAAATGTCAAATACTTCACATACTTGGATGACATTTTGTGGCATTTCATCACGTTGACTTATTTTTCCGGCCCTTTGACAAGCATCACAGGATTTGCAAAGAAGGTGTGCGTCTTTGTAAATTGTAGGCCAATAGAATCCAGCATCATAAACTTTTCTTGCTGTTAGTTGAGGCCCATAATGCCCTCCTGTTGGTCCTGTGTGACAATGGTTTAATATTTTACTGGCTTCATTTCCAAATACACATCGGCGTATTATTCCATCGGGACAACTTTTAAACAGATGTGGATCTTCCCAAAAATAGTGTTTTATATCACTGAAGAATTTCTTTCGTTTTTGGTACGATAATCCTTTTTCAAGGAATCCACAAACTAAGTAGTTTGCATAGTCTGCAAACCATGGAATTTCTTTATAATCTATCTTCAATAGATATTCATCAGGAAAGTTGTCTTGTATGGCCGATTCATTTAGAACTTCTAATTCGGGATTTTCAAGACGAGAAAGATGATCAGCGGCGAGATTTTCTGCTCCTCTTTTATCTCGGATTTCAATATCAAACTCTTGTAAGAGTAAGATCCAACGGATTAATCTTGGTTTAGCATCTTGTTTTGAAAATAGGTATCTAAGAGCAGAATGGTCGGTATAGACCACCGTTTTTGCTAGAACGAGATATGATCGAAATTTGTCAAAAGCAAAGACAATAGCAAGGAGTTCTTTTTTAGTAGTTGTATAGTTTGTTTGTGCTCCTTGTAACGTCTTACTAGCATAATATATAGGTTGAAATCGTTTTTCAATCCTTTGTCCTAAAACGGCTCCCATTGCAAAATCACTTGCATCGCACATTAGTTCAAATGGTAGATTCCAATTTGGTGTTATCATGATCGGTGCATTAGTGAGTTTTTCTTTAAGAATATTAAAAGATTTGATACACTCATCTGAAAAGATGAATGGAGCATCCTTTTCTAGGAGTTTATTCATAGGAGTGGCAATTTTAGAAAAATCTTTTATGAAACGTCGGTAAAAACCGGCATGCCCTAGAAAACTCCTAACTCCTCTAACATTGGTGGGATGTGGAAGTTTAGCAATTATATCTACTTTAGCTCTATCCACTTCAATTCCTTCTTTTGAAATTTTATGTCCAAGAACGATGCCTTCTTTAACCATGAAATGGCATTTCTCCCAATTAAGTACTAGATTTGATTGTTCGCATCTAATTAGCATTCGTTCCAGATTAACTAGACATGATTAAAATGTATCACCGAAGACTGAAAAGTCATCCATGAAAACTTCCATGCATTCTTCTATCATGTCGTGAAAAATCGCCATCATACACCTTTGAAAGGTTGCAGGGGCATTGCAAAGTCCAAATGGCATGCGTTTGTAAGCAAAAGTACCATAAGGGCACGTGAATTTGGTTTTCTCTTGATCTTCGGGTGCTATTGGAATTTGAAAATATCCGGAAAATCCATCTAGAAAACAATAGTAACTATTTCCGGCTAATCTTTCCAACATTTGATCTATGAAAGGTAAGGGAAAGTGATCTTTTCTGGTGGCGTCATTTAATTTTCTATAATCAATACATACACGCCATCCTGTTACAGTCCTAGTAGGAATAAGCTCATTTTTCTCATTTGTAATGACAGTCATGCCACCCTTCTTAGGTACGCATTGAACTGGGCTTACCCATGGACTATCAGAAATTGGATAAATTAAACCAGCATCTAGCAGTTTAATAATCTCTTTCTTAACTACATCTTGCATATTAAGATTTAGTCTTCGTTGGCGTTGCACATACGTTTTATGACCTTCTTCCATAAGGATTTTATGTGTGCAATACGAAGGACTTATTCCTTTAATATCATGAATCTTTCATGCAATGGCTGGTTTATGAGCTTTCAACACAGAAATGAGTTGTGATTTCTCATTTTCAGTAAGAGAAGACGATATTATTACAGGTAATTCAGATTCACCATGTAAATAAGCGTATTCCAAATGGTTTGGAAGTGGCTTTAACTCTAATTTCGGAGGTTCTTCTATCGATGATTTATATCGATATTTGTCTTCTTCTTTTAGCATTTGAATTTCTTCTGTTGTTGGTTCATATCCATTAGCTATAAGTGTAGCTAACATTTCAGTTTCATCAATTGGTTCATTACCTTCTCCTAAAGAACATTCTCCTGTTCCTTGTAATTCTGCAAATTCTTCTAATAATTCTGCATGTGCATCTATAGTTTGAATATAATAACATGTATCATCTGCAGATTGTGGTTGTTGCATTGCTCTATCAATTGAAAAGGTAACACTCTCATCCTCTATACTTAGGGTCATTTTCTTACCGAACACATCTATCATTGCTTTAGCCGTGTTTAAGAATGGTCTTCCTAATATGAGAGGAACTTGAGAATCTTCTTCCATGTCCAAAACAACAAAATCTACTGGAAATACTAAAGTACCAACTTTAACTAGCATGTTCTCCATTATCTCTCTAGGATATTTTATTGATCTATCGGCTAGTTGTATGCTTATTCTGGTTGGTTTCAATTCTCCAAGGTCTAGTTTAGTGTATAGTGAATACGGCATTAGATTTATACTAGCACCTAAGTCTGCCAATGCTTCTATTGAACTAAGACTACCCAGAAAACATGGAATTGTGAAACTTCCTGGATCAGATAGTTTTTCTGGTATCTTATTCAACAGCACTGCTGAACAATTAGCATTCATAGTAACAGCCGAGAGTTCTTCCATTTTCTTTCTATTTGAGATTAGATCTTTCAAGAATTTAGCATATCTTGGCATTCCTGAAATCACATCAATGAAAGGAAGATTTACATTTATCTGTTTAAACATATCCAAGAATTTGGATTGCTCGGCTTCAAGTTTCTCTTTCTTCATTTTACTCGGGTAAGGAAGTGGTGGTTGGTATGGTTTAACATAAGGTTTATCCTTAGCTGTGTTATCTTCATTAACCTTTTCAACTATCGGTTCTTTTTCCTTATCTTGATCAGGTTGTGGTTCTTGTGGAGTAGGAATAGTTTCATCAGAAGTTACAGGTATTTCAGGTGGTTTAAGCGTTGTACCACTTCTTGTGGTAATGGCTTTAGCTGTTTCATTCCGGGGGTTAGCATTTGTATCACTAGGTAGACTTCCCGATTTTCTTTCACCTATTAACCTTGCTAGGTTACTTACTTCTTGTTCCAGATTTTGAATAGAAGCTTGTTGATTTCTAAATGCTTGAGCATTTTGTTCATTAGTTTGTTTCTGAGATGTGAAAAACTGTGTTTGAGTTTCAACTAGCTTCGTCATCATATCTTCTAAATTTGGCTTTTTATCATCGGTTTGTTGTGGTGGTTTGTTTTGAAAATTAGGTCTTTGCTGATTGTAATTATTATTGGATACTTGTTGATTGCTAGGATCTTGTTGGTTGTTGTATGGAATATTTTGGTTATAATTCTGGTTTTGATTGTAAATCGGTCTTGGCGGTTGATAATTATTCTGATAATTATTTCCAGGCCTTTGGTTTATGTATGAAATATTCTCTCTTTGTTCCATTGTTAATTCAATACTGAGACAATCTTTTGTCAAATGTGGTCCTCCACACTGCTCACAACTAATGTAACATCCCGTCTTTTTCCGTTTACTTTTCCGTTTAACTATTTAAATCCCGTTATATGTTTATAACATCTCCCGTTAATACGTGTTTTAAAAATATCTCGTCTAGGTAATTCACGCACCCGCAACCGAACTTGAGGGACTAGTTTCGCCAAAATGCCAAAGAGGTGACTAGCCTTTGACTAGTCAACCCCCACCCCCATCTTTTCTTTTTCATTTTCCCTTTTCTTCTTCTACTTCCATATTTTCTCTCAATTTCTCAAACAAGGAATCATCATCTAAATCCAAGCTAGCGGGTGTCTTGCAAAACAAATTACATATTTGAAATCCTTGCAACTTCCTCTTCGATTCCATACCGACTTCATCAAGTTTGGGTAACTTTCTAAAATCACTAGATTTTGTGTTCTTGATATTTTTGAACTTATAAAGTTGTTAATTAGTTTCTATGGCTCAAGTCTAACATGAATATATGATTTATATGCTCGATTTCATTATTTGAAGTAACTAGCTTGAGTATGAACTTTGGTGTGTTTGATTTGGTGATTTGGTTGTTTGAATGTTGTTAAATGTTATAAATGCATGTATTAAATGTGTTCCTAGTATCACTAGCTTCAAATTGATGTGTAGGTTGCTTGAGAAAACTCCATAAACTTGATTAGTGATTTTGGTGAATTCGGGTTAGGGTTTGATAAGCTTGAAATGAATATTTGATGCATTGAATGACATGAATTGTAGTTAGTAAGTAGTTAGTTGTATTGTATGCTCGATTACCTACAAAACGGCATATTATATGTATGCATTAAATGCCCGAATCATAAATGTGCACTTATCAAATTTGTGTATTAAATGTGTGCATTAATTGATCATTTACTTTGGAAAGCCGATTGTTACAAATAACATTTTTGGTTGGTGAAATGTATTTAGTTGTGTTCTTTGTCAAATTACCTTTCTAACGATATAAGATACGAGTTCTAAGTATTAGCGGTTTGCGAGTTATGCTTGAAAGTGTTTGGAATTGAAACTTGGACATTTGAGACTGACCAGGTACCAGTTCCCGTGTATTGTCGCGGCGCGACAATTTGGGGCCGCGGCGCGGCCTAAGCCGTGTCCAGTTTCTGACCTCTTTGGTCAAAATACGAAAACTGTTTGGCACACTATGGACCTCCGATTCACATGAGACTTGTTATAACATGCTTATATATGAATAAAAACCTCAGAAAAATAGTTCGGGACCCGACCCGAACGTGTTGACTTTCGTTGACTTTGACCGACCAAAGTTTGACTTTTTGTCAAACTTAACCAAATGATTATGCAACCTTCCTAACTTGTTTCTGTACTTGTATCTTGCATGAAACTTGACAAGTTGATTCACATGCTACATAATCGAGTCGTAACGAGCCATAGGACTAATTAAACATCTTTGACCTATCGTGTTTACCGTTATTGATACGACCTATTGGTTTAGGTCAAGACTAGCACTATCCTTCGCACACGTTACTTTGTGAAGTACTTTTCATACGTGCACTCAAGGTGAGATCATAGTCCCATCCTTCAAACAACTTTTATGCTTTAAACTATGGGATGAGAAACATATACGTATCATACTTTTACACTTTGAACACAAGTACGAAAACGAACATTCCACGTACGGGTTTGAACAAAAAGCCTCAATTCAATTATCATTAGTTACACTTGCAGGGTGTAAACGTGAACTTATATTATGTGATCACATGGGCTTGACGAGCCTCATTCGGACGGTTCGCTACCGTTAGCGGATGAAATATATTTTCGGGTCTAGTGTATGTTCTAACACTACGCGAAGGGTGCAAAACAGTTAAGTTTGATAATTGGGTGCCCGCGAAACAAATAACAACTTTGGACTGCAAATGATTTAGATAATCATATTATATTAAATCTTGTGGTTCAAATGCAACGTTTACTAAAACACCTATGATTTCACCAACGTTTTCGTTGACAGTTTTCTATATGTTTTCTCAGGTCCTTGAAAGCTACTTGATACATGCTTCCGCACACTTTTTGATACTTGCTTGGATGTCGAGTATACATGCATAGATGGAGCGTCTTTTGACTACTTTAAATTGTGTCGCATAGGTTTCATTCGTACGTTAAACATTGTAATGTAACTAGTCTTTCGAACTACATTTGTAAACTTGAAACATCCTTTTTCTTATAAAATAAATGCGACATATTTTGGTCAAAAGTCATAATAAAGACTTATGACCACGCAACGGGACCGAAGTAGTCGGCGCCGTCAAACATGATTTGGTCGGGTCGCTACAGATGGTATCAGAGCGTTGGTTGTAGGGATTTAGAGTTCATTGGTGTCAACCCCGAGTCATAGGGTACATTGGTGAGTCTAGACTACAACCGGCATATAGACTTGAAGTAGGAATTACTTGACTAATTGTGCATTTATACTTGAACGCTTCTACTCATATCTACTCTTATTTCATCTAAATCTCACATTGTTTAATTAGATTGACACGCCACCTTGACTATATGAAATAATGTCGAATGCACATATGAATCAGGGTAATATAATTTCCGGGATTATATTACGGTGACTCATATGAACGTTCCGACATTATGACATAAAGAATTTAAGGCGAGTCAAGGAAAATTTTCTCTCTATCTTTATTCCATATCACGGTTAGTATTATTTAGAATACTAACCAACGGTATTCTTTTGTTTTGAAGGAACAATGCCTCCTCGTCGTGCACCACGCCGTGAAACACCCGAACAACCTCTACAACGCATGATAGCCACCGCCGTAGATGCGGCCATGGCCGGTCACTCATCCAACAACAATAACAATAATAATAACAACAACCAAAACAACAATAACAACAACAATGGAGCCGGTAACTCAAACGAGGGATGCTCCTATAAAGCCTTCATGGGGTGCAAACCTCACACTTTTGATGGAACCGGGGGACCGGTTATGCTCACCCGATGGTTTGAGCAAACGGAAGCTGTCTTTAGCATAAGTGGTTGTCGGGACCAAGACAAGATCAAATACTCCACTCACACTTTCGCCGGTGTCGCTCTTACATGGTGGAATACTTATGTACAATCGGTGGGTACCGATGAAGCTCACGCCCTCTCTTGGGCCGATTTAAGGGAAAAGATGGTCATCGAATATTTCCCTCGCGAAGAAACCCGAAAGCTCGAACAAGAGCTAAGAACCTTGGAGGCGGTCGGAAACGATCTCAATGCCTATAATCAACGATTCGCCGAACTATCCTTGATGTGCCCAAACCTCGTGAACCCCGAATCTCAAAGGGTCGAACTTTATATGTATGGTCTTCCAAAGAGCATCAAACAAGGGGTGATGTCATCCAAACCCGCTAACCTACAACAAGCTTTGAACATGGCCCGCCAATTGATCGAAACGGTCGACGAAATCGTAGTACCGGCGCCTAAAGCCGAGGACAAGTCGGGTAACAACAAAAGAAAATGGGAAGCCCCTCAATCAAGCAACACCTACAACAACAACTTCACCAAAAAGCCTTTCACCTCCGACGCCAAGAAAAGTTATGGCGGAAATAAACCCTTTTGCAACAAATGCCACAAACACCACTATGGTGAATGTAGCAATCTATTTTGCCACCGGTGCCAAAGGGGTGGTCATGTGGCCAACGATTGTAGAAGTGCCGCCCCCGTCGCTCAAAAGGTGCCCAATGCACCAAAATCGGGTACTTGTTATGAATGTGGCCAAACGGGTCATTTTAGAAATGCCTGTCCGAAGAAGAAAGCCAACCCCAACACACGCGGCCGAGCTTTCAACATCAACACCGAGGAAGCCCGAGATGACAATGAATTAGTCACGGGTACGTTTCTCCTCAACAACACTTATGTTACTTGTTTATTCGATTCGGGTGCCGATAAGAGTTTTGTATCCAAGACTTTGACTCATTCTTTTAGCACTCCACCACTTCCACTAGATACCACTTATACCATTGAAGTGGCTAACGAGAAACTATTAAGTGCCGACACATATTACCGGGGGTGTACGTTAAACATTTTGGGTAAGGAATTTGAAATTGACTTGATACCCATGGAACTAGGAAGCTTTGATGTAATAATCGGTATGAATTGGTTAGTCAAAACGAAATCTCACATCCTTTGTGATCTTAACGCAATCCGAATTCCTATCGAGAATGGTGAACCTTTGATTGTTTATGGCGATAAGAGTTGCACCAGACTCAACCTCGTTTCGTGCCTTAAAGTTAGAAAACTACTCCGTAAGGGTTGTTTTGCGATCCTTGCCCACGTTAAGAAAGTCGAGTCCGATGAGAAGCATATCGATGATGTGCCTATTGTTAGTGACTTTTTCGATGTATTTCCCGACGAATTGCCCGGTCTTCCACCCCATCGACCAGTTGAATTCCAAATCGATCTTATTCCGGGAGCTGCACCCGTAGCACGTGCACCATATAGACTCACTCCATCCAAAATGCAAGAATTGCAAAGTCAAATCCAAGAACTACTTGATCGTGGTTTTATCCAACCTAGCCATTCACCTTGGGGCGCTCCGATTTTGTTTGTTAAAAAGAAAGACGGATCCCTACGAATGTGCATTGATTATCGTGAACTAAACAAATTGACGGTTAAGAACCGATATCCTCTTCCTCGCATCGATGACCTCTTTGATCAATTACAAGGGTCTTGCGTATATTCAAAAATCGATCTCCGCTCGGGTTATCATCAATTAAGGGTTAAGGGGGAAGATGTCTCCAAAACCGCTTTCCGAACTCGTTATGGTAGTTATGAATTTCTTGTAATGCCATTTGGTCTCACTAACGCACCGGCGGTGTTCATGGATCTTATGAACCGCGTGTGCAAACCGTATCTTGACAAATTCGTTATCGTGTTCATCGATGATATTTTGGTCTATTCAAAAAGCGAAGAAGAACACGAGGAACACCTCCGACTTGTGCTTGAACTTTTAAGACAAGAAAGACTCTATGCCAAATTCTCCAAGTGTGAATTTTGGTTGAAGGAAGTTCAATTTCTTGGTCATGTTGTAAGTGACCAAGGTATAAAAGTCGATCCATCAAAAATCGAAGCCATTAGTAAATGGGAAACTCCTACTACTCCGACTCACATTCGTCAATTCTTGGGTCTCGCCGGGTACTATCGTAGATTCATCGAAAACTTCTCTTTGGTTGCACGTCCTCTAACCGCATTAACTCACAAGGGAAAGAAATTCATTTGGGCGACCGAGCAAGAATCCGCGTTCCAAATCTTGAAGACAAAGCTTACCACCGCTCCTATCTTGTCACTTCCCGAAGGCAACGATGATTTTGTTGTGTATTGCGACGCCTCGAAACATGGTTTTGGGTGTGTGTTGATGCAACGAACGAAAGTCATTTCTTATGCTTCTCGACAACTCAAAATTCATGAACGAAACTACACGACACATGATCTCGAACTCAGAGCCGTTGTCTTTGCACTTAAAATGTGGAGACACTATCTTTATGGAACCAAGAGTACTATCTTTACCGATCACAAAAGTCTCCAACACATCTTCGATCAAAAGCAACTAAACATGAGACAACGAAGGTGGATTGAAACCTTAAACGATTACGATTGCGAACTTCGTTACCATCCCGGGAAGGCAAACGTAGTAGCCGATGCCTTAAGTCGAAAAGAAAGAGCGGTGCCTCTTCGTGTCCGAGCCTTAAACATCACCATCCACACCAACCTTAATAGCCAAATTCGGGTAGCCCAAGATGAGGCTCTCAAGGATGAAAACGTTTCACACGAGCTCTTGAACATTCTCGTCTCTCGATTCGAAACTAAGGAAACCAGACTCCGATATTTCGCCGGAAGGATTTGGGTGCCTAGTTATGGGAACCTACGAAGTCTCATTTTAGATGAAGCCCATAAGTCACGATACTCGATCCACCCCGGTGCCAATAAGATGTACCACGACCTTAAACAACAATATTGGTGGCCGAACATCAAAAGGGACGTAGCTACTTATGTTTCCAAGTGTTTGACATGTTCCAAAGTCAAAGCCGAACACCAAAGACCGTTCGGACTACTTCAACAACCCGAGATCCCGCAATGGAAGTGGGAAAGGATAACGATGGATTTTATCACCAAACTACCAAAAACGACGGGCGGTTATGATACCATTTGGGTTATTGTTGACCGTCTCACCAAATCCGCACACTTTCTTGCCATGAAGGAGACCGACAAAATGGAGAAACTTGCACAACTTTACATTAAAGAAATCGTAGCCCAACACGGTGTACCTTTATCGATTATCTCCGACCGAGATGGCCGTTTTGTTTCTAGATTTTGGCGTACCTTGCAAGAAGCGTTGGGAACGCGTTTAGACATGAGCACCGCATATCATCCTCAAACCGATAGACAAAGCGAACGTGCAATTCAAACCTTGGAGGACATGTTACGAGCTTGCGTGGTTGATTTTGGAAAAGCTTGGGACAAGCACTTACCTCTTGCCGAGTTCTCTTACAACAATAGTTATCACGCGAGTATTAAAGCCGCACCTTTTGAAGCGCTATACGGCCGAAAATGTCGTTCACCTCTTTGTTGGGCCGAGGTAGGCGACGTGCAAATCACCGGACCCGAACTCATTCACGAAACCACCGAGAAGATCGTACAAATCCGAGATAGGCTCCGGACGGCCCGGAGTCGTCAAAAGTGCTACACCGACAAAAGACGCAATGACCTCGAATTTCAAGTCGGTGACCGAGTAATGTTAAAAGTTTCACCTTGGAATGGTGTAATCCATTTTGGGAAACGCGGGAAGCTAAATCCGCGGTATATTGGTCCTTTCGAAATCTTGGAGCGTATTGGAAACGTTGCTTATCGTTTAGATCTTCCGCCTCAATTGAACTCCGTTCATCCTACCTTCCATGTATCTAACTTGAAAAAGTGTCTTGCCGAACCCGATATCGTCATCCCTCTCGAGGAACTTACTATTGATGACAAGCTTCATTTTGTGGAGGAACCGGTTGAAATTGTGGACACCTCCGTCAAGACATTGAAACAAAGCCGAATCCCGATTGTTAAAGTCCGTTGGAATGCCAAAAGAGGACCCGAGTTTACTTGGGAAAGGCAAGATCAAATGCAAAAGAAATACCCTCATTTATTCCCAATTCCGGAAACGCAGGATTCCGAGGAAGAAACAACGACTACTACGCCTACTTAAATTTCGGGACGAAATTTCTTTTAAGGAGTAGGTAATGTAACATCCCGCCTTTTTCTGTTTACTTTTTCGTTTAACTATTTAAATCCCGTTATATGTTTATAACATCTCCCGTTAATACGTGTTTTAAAAATATCTCGTCTAGGTAATTCACGCACCCGCAACCGAACTTGAGGGACTAGTTTCACCAAAATGCCAAAGAGGTGACTAGCCTTTGACTAGTCAACCCCCACCCCCATCTTTTCTTTTTCATTTTCCCTTTTCTTCTTCTACTTCCATATTTTCTCTCAATTTCTCAAACAAGGAATCATCATCTAAATCCAAGCTAGCGGGTGTCTTGCCAAACAAATTACATATTTGAAATCCTTGCAACTTCCTCTTCGATTCCATACCGACTTCAACAAGTTTGGGTAACTTTCTAAAATCACTAGATTTTGTGTTCTTGATATTTTTGAACTTATAAAGTTGTTAATTAGTGTCTATGGCTCAAGTCTAACATGAATATATGATTTATATGCTCGATTTCATTATTTGAAGTAACTAGCTTGAGTATGAACTTTGGTGTGTTTGATTTGGTGATTTGGTTGTTTGAATGTTGTTAAATGTTATAAATGCATGTATTAAATGTGTTCCTAGTATCACTAGCTTCAAATTGATGTGTAGGTTGCTTGAGAAAACTCCATAAACTTGATTAGTGATTTTGGTGAATTCGGGTTAGGGTTTGATAAGCTTGAAATGAATATTTGATGCATTGAATGACATGAATTGTAGTTAGTAAGTAGTTAGTTGTATTGTATGCTCGATTACCTACAAAACGGCATATTATATGTATGCATTAAATGCCCGAATCATAAATGTGCACTTATCAAATTTGTGTATTAAATGTGTGCATTAATTGATCATTTACTTTGGAAAGCCGATTGTTACAAATAACATTTTTGGTTGGTGAAATGTATTTATGAAAGGACCGGTCCTAATCCTCCCGGACAAGTCTTCAACAGTTGGTCCCATTGCGATGATCGATTCCAAGTAATATCCTTAATTTGAGCTAATGCACAGCGGAAGACTTAATACATACCTGAGAATAACATGCTTTAAAATGTCAACATAAAGTTGGTGAGATATATAGGTTTGATGCTAGCAGCGTTATAACTATGGACCACAAGATTTCATATATAAACATTTTAATGAAAATATTCTAAGTGGTTGAGCACTTGGTAACCATACTTAACATTTAATCACGTCGCATATTCCCTTTATTATAAAATCTTACTATACTGTACCAAGTATAGTCACGAAACGAAGTACTGTGCAACCGTTGAATACTGGTCGTCCAGTCCGGTTGGGGTTGTCAGGCCCGATAGATCTATCAACAGGATTCGTGTTTACAATACCGCTGTAAATAATAGTTACCAAGCTACAGGGAAGTATGCCAGTGGTACAACTCAACGTAGAATATATTTTTCAGTTACTTGTGTCCATAACGTAAATCATTTATAAAAGCAGCGCATGTATTCTCAGCCCAAAAATATTTAGAGTTTAAAAGGGATCTATATACTCACCTAATGTATTTTGTAGTAAAAATACATATAACATCATTGAACACGTATAAGGTTGGCCTCGGATTCATGAACCTATATCATGTATATATATATTAATACTTAATTGAAATCAGATAATTTCACCTATAAATTATATAATATTTATATAATAAATGTTAATGTTTATTTAATATTTTATGTAATATTCATATAATTATGTATCAAATATGTTTTTATGTATTTAAAATAATGTTAATATTAATAAAAAATAAAAAAATGTTAATGATGAAAATAATAATAATGATACTAATAATGATAACTAGAATGATAATTTTAATAAAAAAAATGATAATTTATTAATAATGAAAATTTTAATAAAAATACTATCTTTAATAATAAATGACAATTTTAATAATAATAACAATAATTATAATCATACTTGTAATTTTTAATTATGATAAATAATAAATAGTTTTTAATACTTATTTTAGTAGTAATAATAATAATGATAATAATAATAATAATAATAATATTATTAATAATAATATTGATAATAATTAAAATATCAATTAATACCTTAGTAGCATTAAAAAGGAATAAATTGTCCGAGACGGGATTCGAACCCGTTACCTCTCGGTAACACTCCGAACCGTTGAACCATTATTCCAATCTTAGTTTAGTTCGCTTGAATAAATATCCGAATCTGATCAAACTCAATACCCAAATCTATTTAACTCGTTAATGAAGCCCAAGTTTGGAATTCTAACCCAACAACCGGCCCACTATTAACAGCATCATTTGTTGATAAAAAAAAAATGTACGATGTAGCCTGGTTTCGAACCCAGGACCTTTTGCTTTAACAAACAACCAACTAACCATCGCTCTGCTTGTTTCTTTCTTGAATTACTTCATAAATTTATTGATTTAACCGTTGCTAACTGTTTATTATCTTCATTATAATTTCAAATGGGTCTCGGCCCAACAGGAAAACTGGGTATGCATTGGCCCAACACACAAATAAACAAATCATTCACAGTCCATGAAAACGTATTCACTGTCCAAAGTTTATCAAAGTTTCGGTATCCAATATTAAAAATATAATAGTGGCCGACACATTAGGTAAGAAGGATTCGGTTTCTGTTTTGTGTATACGACTCCAAAAGGGTTTCCAAATAGAAAATATAAAACAATCCCAAAAGTCTATAACAAGTGGGGTTTGGTTTCTTTTACAGCTCATCACCCTCAATTATTTACGTATTATCATTCTTTTTTTTTTCAGATGATCATCATCGCATCATTTCAGGAACAGGAAGCATATAGTGGTGGTTTTAGTAGAGGGAGTGGTTTAGTGGTGAAGTGGTTTTTATTGGTGCAAAGTGGGCACGAACAGACATAACTATAGCGGTAGTATCGACTGGAAATGAAACAGAAATGTACGGCGTAACAGTAAGGTTGCAGGTATACCGAAACAGTAACAGGCGGCGAGCAGTAGCAATTCAATATGGGTTTGGGTTCCCGGGTCACAGACCGAAAATAATAACAAAACAAAAACAAAAAAAAAAAAAAAAATATTTGGATCATGGTGAAATTGGTGAAGGTGTCGATGGTATCTTTGATGATAGTTGTGAATGAGCAAACACCAAATAATAAAAATGGTTGCGGTTATTGTGGAAGGAATACCCGATGGTGGTCAAGAGTTTATGATGGTTTATGGTTCGAAGGTTTAATGATGACAATAGTTTGGGTTGAGTGGTTCTTGGTCATACATTGGTGAGGATGGTTATGGGTTTCGGATGACGGGTTATAGTGGTGGCCGTATAATGTTGTGAAGGTGGTGTGTCTGTTGATAGTTTTGGTGTTTGACATAAGTAGAAGAAGAAAAAGAGTGTGACTAGTGAGTGATGTTTGCATGAACCGGAAACAGAAAATAAAATGAGCTGGGATGATAGTTTTTAAGTTAGTCTTCGATGATGGTGATGAAGCTTCAAACTTGGATCATATTGTGATGTTGTTCATGGTTTAGGAGAGAGATGCGAGAGATATAGAGAAAGAGATGGGTTGCAGAGGAAAGAGGTGTGCTCATGTATGTATGTACATGTCATATGTAAGGTTTATATATATATAAGAGAGTGGTAGATATTTGAAAATCACAAGAGACACAGTATCTAACCTCATTTAATTAAAACGTGTGCAGAGTGTTGCCGACAGTTTAATTTCGTAGTTCTATCATGTCCATTGCTAAACAGTTAACGGATAAAAGTGTTCCTAAAAATCCCAAATTTTAGATTAAATATATTTAATTATTTCACTCATTACTGTTTGAAACCTGATCAAAAAGGTACGTCTACGGTTTATTTTTAATTCCAAATAGTCTGTACGGAGTGTTAAAATTTAACACAACCAAAGTAAAAGAAATATATATATTTTTTTTTTTGAAGCTAAAATTGATATAACTTATTTTTAGATCACCATTTATCTTTAAAATCACATAAGTTGGATTTTATCCGGTTTAAATACTCATTGAATGATAATGAGTGCTTTTATCGTTTACTAAATGAATTCGAAACTATATAAATTTATTCAATATACTTTATTTATGTATATGAATATGTTTTAAATAATAATTGTTTTATTTTACATAGTTAATTCTAATATAATATATTTCAAATTATTATTTATATGTATATACAAATATGAACGTATCTATTTACAAATATTTGTTCGTGAATCGTCGGTCACAGTCAAAGGGTATTTAATTACATGAACATAGATTTCAAACTTTCTAGACTCAACATTACAGATTTTGCTTATCGTGTCGGAAACATATAGAGAATAAGGTTTAAATTTGGTCGGAAATTTCCGGGTCGTTACAATTTAGTTGTGTTCTTTGTCAAATTACCTTT
This sequence comes from Rutidosis leptorrhynchoides, assembly GCF_046630445.1. NCBI lineage: Eukaryota > Viridiplantae > Streptophyta > Magnoliopsida > Asterales > Asteraceae > Rutidosis > Rutidosis leptorrhynchoides. The sequence goes on from NC_092341.1 coordinate 52,356,099, forward strand.
CTAACGATATAAGATACGAGTTCTAAGTATTAGCGGTTTGCGAGTTATGCTTGAAAGTGTTTGGAATTGAGACTTGGACATTTGAGACTGACCAGGTACCAGTTCCCGTGTATTGTCGCGGCACGAAAATTTGGGGCCGCGGCGCGGCCTAAGCCGTGTCCAGTTTCTTACCTCTTTGGTCAAAATACGAAAAATGTTTGGCACACTATGGACCTCCGATTCACATGAGACTTGTTCTAACATGCTTATATATGAATAAAAACCTCAGAAAAATAGTTCGGGACCCGACCCGAACGTGTTGACTTTCGTTGACTTTGACCGACCAAAGTTTGACTTTTTGTCAAACTTAACCAAATGATTATGCAACCTTCCTAACTTGTTTCTGTACTTGTATCTTGCATGAAACTTGACAATTTGATTCACATGCTACATAATCGAGTCGTAACGAGCCATAGGACTAATTAAACATCTTTGACCTATCGTGTTTACCGTTATTGATACGACCTATTGGTTTAGGTCAAGACTAGCACTATCCTTCGCACACGTTACTTTGTGAAGTACTTTTCATACGTGCACTCAAGGTGAGATCATAGTCCCATCCTTCAAACAACTTTTATGCTTTAAACTATGAGATGAGAAACATATACGTATCATACTTTTACACTTTGAACACAAGTACGAAAACGAACATTCCACGTACGGGTTTGAACAAAAAGCCTCAATTCAATTATCATTAGTTACACTTGCAGGGTGTAAACGTGAACTTATATTATGTGATCACATGGGCTTGACGAGCCTCATTCGGACGGTTCGCTACCGTTAGCGGATGAAATATATTTTCGGGTCTAGTGTATGTTCTAACACTACGCGAAGGGTGCAAAACAGTTAAGTTTGATAATTGGGTGCCCGCGAAACAAATAACAACTTTGGAATGCAAATGATTTAGATAATCATATTATATTAAATCTTGTGGTTCAAATGCAACGTTTACTAAAACACCTATGATTTCACCAACGTTTTCGTTGACAGTTTTCTATATGTTTTCTCAGGTCCTTGAAAGCTACTTGATACATGCTTCCGCACTCTTTTTGATACTTGCTTGGATGTCGAGTATACATGCATAGATGGAGCGTCTTTTGACTACTTTAAATTGTGTCGCATAGGTTTCATTCGTACGTTAACCATTGTAATGTAACTAGTCTTTCGAACTACATTTGTAAACTTGAAACATCCTTTTTCTTATAAAATAAATGCGACATATTTTGGTCAAAAGTCATAATAAAGACTTATGACCACGCAACGGGACTGAAGTAGTCGGCGCCGTCAAACATGATTTGGTCGGGTCGCTACAACTAATTCGTATCGAATGAATATCTTTAATCATCTTTTCCATTCGTCTCTCCACAGCATCTATCTTTGCAGAAATGGAATCTAAGTCATGGCTAGAATCGGCTCTAGCTGCTTTAGATGATCTAACGATATCTTTTTCTTGGTGCCACTCATGTGAGTGGGAAGCAGTGTTATCAATAATTTTGTAAGCATCAGTTTTGGTTTTCTTCATAATAGAACCACCAGCTGCTATATCTATGTCTTTCCTTGTAGTGATGTCGCATCCTTGGTAGAATATTTGTACTATTTGACAGGTGTCTAAACCATATTGCGGACATCATCTTAATAACTTTCCATATCTAGTCCACGCCTCATATAGAGTTTCATTTGGTTTCTGTGTAAACGTAACAATTTCTGCTTGAAGTCTTACGGCTTTAGATGCCGGAAAGAATTGTTTAAGAAATTTGTCAACTAAAACGTCCCATGTATCAATCGCCCCTTCAGGTAACGATTCCAACCAATCTTTGGCTTCTCCCTTTAAAGTCCAGGGAAATAACATGAGATATATCTGTTCATCCTCCACTTCTCGGATTTTAAATAGTGTGCAGATCCTATTAAAGGTACGTAGATGTTCATTTGGATCTTCCTTCGGCGCACCACTAAATTGGTGTAACATCCCGAACCAATACGCGACAAAAACCATTGTAAATTTGTGACACAAAAAATTTTTTTTGCTGGCTGACCATCTGCGCGCCGCGCGGACACCCTTGCGCGCCGCGCAAATACGGGCTGTCCCCGGTGCACTTTAATGCGAAAAAGATGAGGTACTTCCCGACACATTTAGCCAAAACGCTTTTAACCGTACATTAATTTATGTAAAACTAGCACATAACTAAGGTATGAACGAGTTTTACAAAGTGGGGCCCACACGTGCCCAAAATACCACTAAGTGTAAAATACAAATAAGAGTTTCGACCACAAAAAGTTTAATTGCCAAATGACACAATGAGCATGGTGTTTGGGGTTAAACTACCCAAGCCTCGGTCAAACTCCAAGCCATAAACCAAAAGCGCTTCCTAATCATCAAAGCGGGAAACTCAATCCAAGGTAATGCCCTTACCCTTATCCACACACGAACCTATAAAAAGGTAAACAACGAGAGGGTAAGCAAAGCTTAGTGAGCAAAATAATTATACATATACATATATAATCTACCTACTTGCATCACTTACACAACATCATACTCGGTTTAACATTTCGACAATCATACAACAATATTATGCATATACCATAAACCGCAAATCCACGAGTAGCTAATAATACAATAGCATACGATTCATAATTAAATACATTCAATACATAATTCACGCAACCTTGGTTAACCAATTCGAACAAGGGAAACGGTACTTACAAGACCGTGGGAGTTCATAACATCCACTAGTGTTACTTACACACCGCGTAATCACTAATCCCCCGGGTGATGTCTTGAACACCGCGACTAACTCACCCTTACGACAATGTGGCGTCTTAAACACCGCGACGAATCCACACTTCATTCAATACAATGAGTGGTGTCTTAAACACCGCGACAATTCCACTCCCATGACAATGTGGTGTCTTAAACACCGCGACAATACCACATGTCAATTAAACAATGAGTAGTGTCTTAAACACCGCGACAATACCACTCGTCAAACATACTATGAGTAGTGTCTTAAACACCGCGACAATACTACTCGTTACCTAGAATGTGGTGTCTTAAACACCGCGACAATTCCACATTCGTACACACAAATAAATACATTATATACGTACACGCATAATTATTCCACTCACCTTAGCGCCAAGATGATGATTATGCACTTCCGATCTTCAAAGCAATCGTACCTAATACATAAGTACACATTCAATTACGCAACTAGTGGAATTAACCACAATACTTACACTTGAGCATTTAATGACCCAATATGCATTAAATAGCTCGACTATACCAAAACCGCCCATAAATGGCCAAGACTCAACTAACATCAATAAAGCTAGTGAATTAAAGTCTATTAACTTCAACTAGCATAAACTTAGGGTATTTCATGCCCATTTCACCCCATTAGGTCAACCTTGACTCATTTGACCCATTTTCAAGTTTTTCATCATTTATAAGAGTGCTAATGACTAGCAACTCGATTCAACACTTACAAAACCTCAAACACATGAATAAACCCTAGGTTAACACCCTTTGGCTCATCTTTTACCAATTTAACCCAAACTAGGTCAACATTACCCATCTTGACCCATTTTAATACTTAACCCTAAAATTGGGTCAACTTCACCAAAAACCCTAACTCTTAACATTTAAGGTCTTCATACACATTTAATCACTAGGTTCCAACACAAAACACTAACATTAACCAACATTGGTCCACTTTGACCCATTTGACCTAATAAAAGTCAATACACTCATTTTGGGTCATCTATACCCAAATAGCACCCATTTATACATCAAGCAAGTGTTCTAACCAATTATTAGCCAATTAGGGTTTCTTAACATCAATTAACACTTTTAAAACCCTAGCTAACCCATTATTGAGTCTACATGACCCAATTTACCCAAAACACCCAATAATCACTAATAAATGGGTTTGATGTTCACCATAAACCCTAACTCTAACCCTTTCACAACATTATACTAGGAAATCAAGATTAGAGCTTACCACCACAATCAAAATGTAGCTAGGAAGTAGATGAACAACTTTAGAACTTGAACTTTAGCAAGAAACCTCCTTCTTCTTCTTCAAAATGGGATCTCTCTCTCTAATATCCCACTCTCTCTCACTAAATTGAATTGGGAGGATAAGGTTGGTGAACAAGGGAGTAATTGAACTCCCAAACTACTGATCCAAGCATTAAATCCGGCCTCGAAGTGAATTTACCGAAATGCCCATCGTTTAAATTAAATAAAACAAGGAGAGCTGTCACCAGCGTTTTGCGCGCCGCGCCCTCCCTTTGCGCGGCGCGCAACCCCCTGTTTCCAGCTATTTTTCCATTTTAAACTACATAACAAAACTCCACAACCCGGTTTACTATTTAAGCATTATATATAATATAATTACACGGGTCTTACAACTCTCCCCCACTTAGAATCGATCACGTCCTCGTGATCCATGTCACTTAACCACCCGGAACCACGCTCTATGGTACTTAACAAACGTTACGATCCGATTTCCATCACAAAATGTATTAACCCACCGGTTGACCCAAAAGTAAATACACATTTGCACGCATCCCAAAACGTGCAATACACACAATATCCGAAGTCTATAACGATAACTCAGAATACGCGAGAATGCCACGTACCCTTAGCGTACCCTTACCTGGTACAATGCTAAAACAACCAAAATTTCAACCCAAGGTCAACAACCCAAACGATGAAGACCGGACAAAAGAGAATCCTTACGGATAACACCTATTACTTAACATTCTTAGTAGCGCGCAACCACGACTAGTTCACAACTATCGTAAAATCGTAAGCAAGCGACCAAAAACCGCTGATGTCGAAAACGACTATTACTCACCACCATGTGCACAAAACGGCTAAGTGCACAATTTACACGGGCAATTAACATCATAAACCTACATGTAACCACCTTGTAGTACACAATAATGGCCATTGTGTAACTATCACTCAAAGTATACGAGAATGAGGCATCGTGCCCTTTCTCAAAGTCCCATCATGCTATTCCCAAAGGTAACCAAACGGCTAACACAATCGAGCCAAGAACCACCCATATTGCGCATAGGCACAACAATAATCCCCTAGAAGAGAATCCGGTACGCACATCCCTTAACCGAGGGACCTTACCTTACTTGTCGAATACGTCAATTATCTCCCAATGAGATTTACCACATTACCACCTTGGTGATAATTTAAACCCAAAACTATAAGCACAACTTATTCCAAATTGTACTTTTACCACCGTCGACCAATGTAGGTCTCAACACTATCTTCGTATCCATACGAGCATGATCCAAAGTAACAATACAATAGAGCACCTTCGTGCGAGGGTACAACTCCCCCACTTAAGACTCCGTTCCGTAACCACATAGTTGAATAATAGCATCCCGTGGGAGGTCCACTTATCCACATACACAATCGATGTCCTCATTGGTCATAGTCCTTGAATTCTCGCGAATTGGTCCTCAACAATAAATCCCGACGATAAACACATACCCACTTTCACAGAAAGAGTGACCACTAACCTAACAACTAATTCGCCAGAACGCATTATCGAAATTCCTATAAGAGAGACAAGGTTCACTCGTCTTGCATCTCTTAATACGCACGTCACCAAAACCTTGCTCCAACCCTGAGCATACGAAGGAATCTAACCTAAACTTAAACACTTTAAACGAAGAGTTTACCACGATTTACACAACCTTGCACTTGCAAAAATCCCATTGCTATAGCTCATCAAATTTCCACCTGGTCACTCATGTGCTTAAGGGTTTCTCCCCGGTACCCTAAGTACAATGTGACCGCACACCATTGGAGTCGGACACCACGCTAGTACGTATGGAAGAGGCACCTAACGTCCCGTCCCGAAGACTCCATTACCAACATTTATCTAGATCAAACACTTGGTCTTAATGGTTCAATCCACCCGACGAACCTCATGGCTCATCAATTTCCACACGAAAATGAGCACGCTCTAACATCCAAAACCAAAGCCCGTCCCCATGGCTTGGTAGAAAACATTTCCCAAACAGTAAGGAATGCTTGGTTGCACCAAGTCTTACGCCCTGCAGTCGACAATCCCAACTCCAACGTAGGGTAATTCCATTAGGAACGCTACCCGTAACAATACCATGTATTTACACTAATGCATTCGCCCCTAGGTTGCACCCTTGTGAGTCGACGACTCGGGCGCCGACCTAGGGTACCATCATAGAAATTCCTAACCCCGCACCCATAAGGATACAAATGGGATATATGCTCACTCGAGACAAATTTAGGCCTCGAAACGAAATTTAAATCTCTAAATTCACAATCGGATCCATCGGCGCACCACAAGTAATAATAAAGCACATTTGTATCGAGAATGAGTACCTGAAGTAGCATTATTGGACTTCTGTGCTTCACCATCCATCGAGTACTCGCGCTCCAACCTCTTAACCCGCTCAGCAAACGATTCAGAGCATTCCGACTTTCGGTGTCCCTCCTTTTGGCAAATAAAACACTTGATCGTGCTCGAAGCCATATTTGCACAATCGCGTGTCATATAACCTTGTTGTAGATGATCATAACTCGTAGGCGCGAAATTCCCCAACTTACAATCCCTTTTTGCAATCAATTTAGGACATTTTGACTTTTGGTGCCCTTCCTTCCAACAGTAAAAACATACCTTCTTGCCCAACGGGCACTCGCGAGCCTTATGTCCCCATTGCCCACATTTGTAACACTTTAGCCCACCGGGGCCTGACGCTCCCTTCTTCATGCTACTAGCCGCCTCAATTACACTTCTACTTTGATTAATAAACAACTCGGGACACTCCGACCTTCGGTGTCCCTTCCTTCGACACTTGAAACATATGTCGTTTTTAGGAGGCGCATTCGTGCAATCACGCGACAAGTGACCCTTTTCAGCACAATTATAACACGTAGGTGCATGGCCTCCCTTACACTTCTTCTTCACGTTTCCGACGCCTTCAGGCGCACTTCTTGTCCTCTTACCAGGAGCACGTGACTCCAACCTCGCAAGTACATTCTCATCGCCACCACCTCGAGGTTTAGAAAACCTCTTCTCAAACTCTTCCCTTACAACCTTAGTCACTTGGTCTCGGACCATTTCGGTTACTCGTCCTTCGATTGACTCTTTGACCACTTGGCCAACTCCGTTGGCGAAACCCGAGACACGTTGTCCAATCGCGGCTTCAACCATTACCGCTAATTCGTTCTTCCTTTCATTAGTAGGCCCTTCCGTTCCGTATTCATCTTCCGTCTTCATTCTTAAGAAATGAAATAGGTTAACCAATGGAACGAAAAGACATAACACGTATGTATATACATATACATATACCACACTACCCCATCTTGCTCGACAATCGTCGTACATTGCTTGTTTGACACGATTTGCACCCGTAGTAATGGTAGCTAGTCATTACTACGCGAGCACGTCGCATTATCTTGCTAGTACAACGTCCATCTCGCTTGATGATTGCTACGCAACATGAACAAATAACACATGATTAGTTCACATGAACCTATGTACTAACCAAGTCCCGGTCCGACCCAAAGTCCTACAAGTCCCGCACAATGCACACACAAAAGTCTAAGTCTAGGCGCCTATCTCAAGTCACCTAAATCCCTTAGACCATGCTCTGATACCACTTATAACATCCCGAACCAATACGCGACAAAAACCATTGTAAATTTGTGACACAAAAAAAAATTTTTGCTGGCTGACCATCTGCGCGCCGCGCGGACACCCTTGCGCGCCGCGCAAATACGGGCTGTCCCCGGTGCACTTTAATGCGAAAATGATGAGGTACTTCCCGACACATTTAGCCAAAACGCTTTTAACCGTACATTAATTTATGTAAAACTAGCACATAACTAAGGTATGAACGAGTTTTACAAAGTGGGGCCCACACGTGCCCAAAATACCACTAAGTGTAAAATACAAATAAGAGTTTCGACCACAAAAAGTTTAATTGCCAAACGACACAATGAGCATGGTGTTTGGGGTTAAACTACCCAAGCCTCGGTCAAACTCCAAGCCATAAACCAAAAGCGCTTCCTAATCATCAAAGCGGGAAACTCAATCCAAGGTAATGCCCTTACCCTTATCCACACACGAACCTATAAAAAGGTAAACAACGAGAGGGTAAGCAAAGCTTAGTGAGCAAAATAATTATACATATACATATATAATCTACCTACTTGCATCACTTACACAACATCATACTCGGTTTAACATTTCGACAATCATACAACAATATTATGCATATACCATAAACCGCAAATCCACGAGTAGCTAATAATACAATAGCATACGATTCATAATTAAATACATTCAATACATAATTCACGCAACCTTGGTTAACCAATTCGAACAAGGGAAACGGTACTTACAAGACCGTGGGAGTTCATAACATCCACTAGTGGTACTTACACACCGCGTAATCACTAATCCCCCGGGTGATGTCTTGAACACCGCGACTAACTCACCCTTACGACAATGTGGCGTCTTAAACACCGCGACGAATCCACACTTCATTCAATACAATGAGTGGTGTCTTAAACACCGCGACAATTCCACTCCCATGACAATGTGGTGTCTTAAACACCGCGACAATACCACATGTCAATTAAACAATGAGTAGTGTCTTAAACACCGCGACAATACCACTCGTCAAACATACTATGAGTAGTGTCTTAAACACCGCGACAATACTACTCGTTACCTAGAATGTGGTGTCTTAAACACCGCGACAATTCCACATTCGTACACACAAATAAATACATTATATACGTACACGCATAATTATTCCACTCACCTTAGCGCCAAGATGATGATTATGCACTTCCGATCTTCAAAGCAATCGTACCTAATACATAAGTACACATTCAATTACGCAACTAGTGGAATTAACCACAATACTTACACTTGAGCATTTAATGACCCAATATGCATTAAATAGCTCGACTATACCAAAACCGCCCATAAATGGCCAAGACTCAACTAACATCAATAAAGCTAGTGAATTAAAGTCTATTAACTTCAACTAGCATAAACTTAGGGTATTTCATGCCCATTTCACCCCATTAGGTCAACCTTGACTCATTTGACCCATTTTCAAGTTTTTCATCATTTATAAGAGTGCTAATGACTAGCAACTCGATTCAACACTTACAAAACCTCAAACACATGAATAAACCCTAGGTTAACACCCTTTGGCTCATCTTTTACCAATTTAACCCAAACTAGGTCAACATTACCCATCTTGACCCATTTTAATACTTAACCCTAAAATTGGGTCAACTTCACCAAAAACCCTAACTCTTAACATTTAAGGTCTTCATACACATTTAATCACTAGGTTCCAACACAAAACACTAACATTAACCAACATTGGTCCACTTTGACCCATTTGACCTAATAAAAGTCAATACACTCATTTTGGGTCATCTATACCCAAATAGCACCCATTTATACATCAAGCAAGTGTTCTAACCAATTATTAGCCAATTAGGGTTTCTTAACATCAATTAACACTTTTAAAACCCTAGCTAACCCATTATTGAGTCTACATGACCCAATTTACCCAAAACACCCAATAATCACTAATAAATGGGTTTGATGTTCACCATAAACCCTAACTCTAACCCTTTCACAACATTATACTAGGAAATCAAGATTAGAGCTTACCACCACAATCAAAATGTAGCTAGGAAGTAGATGAACAACTTTAGAACTTGAACTTTAGCAAGAAACCTCCTTCTTCTTCTTCAAAATGGGATCTCTCTCTCTAATATCCCACTCTCTCTCACTAAATTGAATTGGGAGGATAAGGTTGGTGAACAAGGGAGTAATTGAACTCCCAAACTACTGATCCAAGCATTAAATCTGGCCTCGAAGTGAATTTACCGAAATGCCCATCGTTTAAATTAAATAAAACAAGGAGAGCTGTCACCAGCGTTTTGCGCGCCGCGCCCTCCCTTTGCGCGGCGCGCAACCCCCTGTTTCCAGCTATTTTTCCATTTTAAACTACATAACAAAACTCCACAACCCGGTTTACTATTTAAGCATTATATATAATATAATTACACGGGTCTTACAATTGGCATTGATTAGTCACCATGTGTAGAATTTGTCCTTTGATTTCATAATCTGGCGCATTAATGTCTGGATGAGTAATTGCGTGACCTTGGCCAGTGCGTTTAGCTCTCATTCGGTCTTCCATACTTAAAGGTTCCAGATTCTCCATAATTGAATTTGTTGAATCGGAATCACTAGAGGATTCTGATTTAATAGTTCGTTCCTCAACAATCTCTGTTTGAATGATTGGTGGTTCCGGAGGAAAGTTTTGTGGTTCAGGATCTACGAACCGTTCCTGAATATTCTCCGGATTCTCAATTGTGAGGTCGGGTTCAAAAAATGGATTATTGGGAATTTGAACTGAAGTACTTGGTTGACTGGATGACGATTCTAAAGAAAAATCAACGGCAGTAATATTTGCTAAATGTCTTGATCTAGTTACAGGTGGTGAACGTACAAAAGGTGGTGAACGTCTTGCTCGGTGCATTCACTGAATATCTTATTAGTTTTTAAAAGGAAAGAAAAATTATAATAAGTTATCCAATCAATAGACTTTTCTGATTTTGCCCACGTTTCGAATAGCCAAAAGATGCAGCAGAGGGGCAGGATTCGTTTGGTCTCAATATAATTGAGGACTGTTTGGCTCCAATAACCCGGTCCACGTACAAATCTAACTATTACTACGAACCAGAAAATTTTGATGTCTATCAATTTAACCACTTAAAATAAATTTTCGTAATTTTAAGAAACTAAGATAAGAAGTAGAATAAAAATCTATGTCCTAAAACTAGAATAGCGAGAAATAAGAAAGAAAAAGAGTTCGTCGGAAAAGGTCGAAAAAGAAAAATGGTTGAAAAATAAAAGGTGACGGAAAAATAAAAGAAACTTATAAAAATTAAAAATACCTGACTAACCTAACCTTATTACTACAACTAACTTAAAATTATAATCGCAAATTGAGATAACTAATTGGAATGATAATTGGTACATAGTAAAAGGTGTCTAAAAATATTAAAGCTTACAGGAAAAACTCTATCCCAAATCAAAATAACTTAAAAAGAAACTAAAACTTAAAAAGGCGTCGTAAAATTCTAAAGCACCTAAATCTTAGTCTAAAGAAAAAGCACTTAAGGAATTCTACGGCAAAGCCTAAAAATCTAGAAGTAAAAATAACTATAGCAAAAACTATGTTTAAAACTAAATATGAGCTAAAAATACAAATATTACGCTACAACGATTAAAAAGGGACAAAATATAAAAATATACAAAAAGTTGTAAAAATTACAATTTTTATAAAAATATTATTTTTAAACTATTAATTTTACAAATTAATTAAACTATTTAAAACTAAATAAAACAAATTAAATTAATAAACTAAACTAATTAATAAATAAATAAAACCTATTTAGGGTTTTTAATTAAATAATAATAATAATAATAATTACACCGTGATTAATGCCTGATTAGGGCTTCTGTCGTGTGTCAGGTTTACTCCGCGAGTTGCGGTATTCAAGGCAGTAAACCCCGCGAGTCGCGGGGTTCAGAAATTCAACTCTGAAACAGTTTAAAATTTACGCGTTTTTTTTATTTTTTTTATTTTCTGTTTTATAATTTTCTGTTTTATAATTTATGTTTATATCAAAATATTTGTATATAAAAAAAAAACTTATATTTAAAAACTTAAATAAAAATAGAACTTCTTTATAAATTTAAAAATATCTTAAAAATAGATTTATATATATATAAATATATATTTTTTTTTTCGGTTTTTATATTTATAAAATATATTTATAAAATAAATTAAATAAAACTTAGATTTTTACAAACTAAAGAAACTTTATAAAACTTAAATATTTATCAAACTCCTAAAAATATTTATATTTTTCTTTTTCTTTTTATATTTTCGAATTTTTAAAACGTACTTTTATAAAAACGAATTTTAATAAAAGTAAAATAAATTTTTTTTTTTTCTATATTAGCGTTGCGCTTCCGGCTTTTAAGAGATTCCCCGGCAGCGGCGCCAAAAATACTTGATGTTTTGCGAGGTGGTATATAAAATAGCTTATATTTTTACAGAAAATACTATTTAAATACGATACAATTTTACACAAGATATTTATTTATTTATAGAATGGATATACTTAAACCTTGCTACAATACTTATAGGCAGTGTACCTAATCGTACAGTAGTGTAGTTTTTAGTAAGTCCGGTTCGTTCCACAGGGAATCTTTTTAAACAAAGCTTAACGCTATATTAGTTTACTTTTATAAAAATATAAATATATATATATATAAGTAATATTATTATTATAAAGGGGGGTTTTTACCGTTTAATGACCGGTTTGTCGATTTTAAAACTTTAGTCGCAGTTAAAACCAAATGTAAAATATTAAAAATAAATACAAGACTTAAATTAAAGCATAAAGTAAATAACGATAATGAAATTGCGAATAATAAAAGTGCGATAAAATAAACTTGCGATAATTAAAAAGTACGATAACTAAAAGTGAAATTAAATACAATAACAATAAAAATGCGATAATTAGAAGTGCAATTAAATATAAAATAAAGGAAATTAAATATGAAATAAAAGAATTATGCTTATTTAAACTTCCGTAATCATGATGTTTGACGTGTTGATTTTAGTTTTATGCCCATGGGTTAATTGTCCTTTGTCCTTGATTATTTAATATGCCCGTCTGGTTTTTGTCCATAACAGTCCATCAGTTATAAATATAAAGTGCGAGTGTCCTCGTCAAATTATCCTTATACCCGAAGTTAAATATTCCAACTAATTGGGGATTTAAACTGTAACAAGATTTTAATAATTTGTTTAATAATTACACCAGGATGTCGACTGAGTGTAACCCAAGGTTTTAATATTTTGTTATCAATTATACCAAGTGTCCTTGTACATAATTTCACCCCTGTTTTAATTATTCTAGTGGCTATTAATCCATTCCCGTGTCCGGTTAAATGAACGATTATTCGTACATATTAATACCCCGCCCATCGTGTCCGATCGAGTGTATATGGTAATTTATAGGGACGCCCAATTGTAAATCTTTATATTAACATTAACAAACTATCATTTAGTTAAACAAATATAAAGCCCATTAATAGCCCATAGTCTAATTTCCACAAGTGTCGTTCTTTTGTCCAAACCCCAATTATGGTACAAAGCCCAATTACCCAATTTTAGTAATTAGCCCAACATCATGATTACTTCGTTTTAAATAAGCATAATAATAACTTAGCTACGAGACATTAATGTAAAAAGGTTGAACATAACTTACAATAATTAAAAATAGCGTAGCGTTACACGGACAGAATTTCGACTTACACCCTTACAACATTCGCTAACATACCCTTATTATTAGAATTATAATTAAAATTAAAATATAAATTATAAATATATATATATATATATATATATATATATATATATATATATATATATATATATATATATATATATATATATATATATATATATATATATATATATATATATATTTTACGTATGAATGAGGAGAAGAAAAAGATGATGAAAAATGCTCAGAATTCGGTTGGCTTTATAGGCAGTTTCTCATTTTGGGGGTCCGCGACTCGCGGCCAATTTTGCCTTCAAACTCCGCGAGTCGCGGAGTTTGAAATTACAGCTCAGAGGAGTTTGGCTCTTTGTTTACCGACGGTTTTAAATAAATATAATATATTAAATAATTATAAGAATTATTTAAATATTATATTATATTTATGTGCATAGTTAACTTGTAATTTTTAGTCCGTTGCGTCGAGCGTTGAGAGTTGACTCTGGTCCCGGTTCCGGATTTTCGAACGTCCTTGCGTACAATTTAATATCTTGTACTTTGCGTTTTGAATCTTGTACTCTTGTAATTTCGAGACGTTTCTTATCAATAATTGGAACCTCTTTGATTGTCTTTTGTACTTTTGAGCTTTTTGGTCGTTTGTGTCTTCAATTCGTCGAATCTGTCTTTTGTCTTCACCTTTTATTATTTAAACGAATATCACTTGTAAATAGAACAATTGCAACTAAAAGCTTGTCTTTCTTGAGGAATAATGCTATGAAATATATGTTTGTTTTTAGCATTATCAAGAGGCATAAGCAATGACTTTCTTTCGTTGCATCATTACACACCCAAAACCATGTTTCGAGGCATCGCAATACACAATAAAATCATCATTGCCTTCGGGAAGTGAAAAGATAGGAGCGGTAGTTAGCTTTGTCTTCAAGATTTGAGATGCGGACTCTTGTTTGGTTGCCCAAATGAATTTCTTTCCCTTGTGAGTTAATGCGGTTAGAGGACGAGTAACTAAGGAGAAATCTTTGATGAATCTACGATAGTATCCGGCAAGACCCAAGAATTAACGAATGTGAGTAGGAGTAGTAGGAGTTTCCCATTTGCTAATGGCTTCGATTTTTGTGGGATCGACTTTAATACCTTGATCACTTACAACATGACCAAGAAATTGAACTTCCTTCAACCAAAATTCACACTTGGAGAATTTGGCATAGAGTCGTTCTTGTCTCAAGAGTTTAAGCACAAGGTCGTGGTACATCTTATTGGCACCGGGGTGAATCGAATACCTTGACTTATGGGCTTCGTCTAGAATAAGGCTTCGCAAGTCCCCATAACTAGGCACCCAAATTCTTCCGGCGAAATATCGGAGTCCGGTCTCCTTAACTTCGAATCGAGAGGTGAGGACGTTCAAGCGTTCGAGAGAGATGTTTTCATCCTTGAGAGCCTCGTCTTGGGCTACACGAATTTGATTATTGAGATTTGTGTGGATAGTGATGTTTAAAGCTCGGACACGAAGAGGCACCGCTCTTTCCTTTCGACTTAAGGCATCGGTTACTACATTTGCCTTCCCGGGATGGTAACGAAGCTCACAATCGTAATCGTTCAAAGTTTCAATTCACCGTCGTTGTCTCATGTTTAGTTTCTTTTGGTCGAAGATGTGTTAGAGGCTTTTGTGATCGGTGAAGATAGTACTCTTGGTTCCATAAAGATAGTGTCTCCACATTTTAAGTGCAAAGACGACGACTCCGAGTTCGAGATCATGTGTCGTGTAGTTCCGTTCATAAATTTTTAGTTGTCGAGAGGCATAAGCAATGACTTTCTTTCATTGCATCAATATACACCCAAAACCATGTTTCGAGGCATCGCAATACACAAAAAAATCATAATTGCCTTCGAGAAGTGACAAGATAGGAGCGGTGGTTAGCTTTGTCTTCAAGATTTGAGATGCGGACTCTTGTTTGGTTACCCAAATGAATTTCTTTCCCTTGTGAGTTAACGCGGTTAGAGGATGAGTAACCAAGGAGAAATCTTTGATGAATCTACAATAGCATCCGGCAAGACCCAAGAATTAACGAATGTGAGTAGGAGTAGTAGGAGTTTCCCATTTGCTAATGGCTTCGATTTATGCAGGATTGACTTTAATACCTTGATCACTTGCAACATGACCAAGAAATTGAACTTCCTTCAACCAAAATTCACACTTGGAGAATTTGGCATAGAGTCGTTCTTGTCTCAAGAGTTTAAGCACAAGTCAGAGATGTTGTTCATGCTCTTCTTTGCTTTTAAAATAGACCAAAATATCATCAATGAACACGATAACAAATTTGTTGAGGTATGGTTTGCACACGCGGTTCATGAGGTCCATGAACACCGTCGGTGCATTAGTTAGACCAAATGGCATTACAATAAATTCATAACTACCATAACGAGTTTGGAAAGCAGTTTTGGAGACATCTTCCCCCTTAACCCTTAGTTGATGATAACCCGAGCGGAGATCGATTTTTGAATATACACAAGACCCTTGTAGTTGATCAAAGAGGTCATCGATGCGTGGAAGAGGATATCGGTTCTTAACCGTCAATTTATTTAGTTCACGATAATCAATGCACATTCGTAGGGATCCATATTTCTTTTTAACGAACAAAATCAGATCGCCCCATGGTGAATGGCTAGGTTGGATAAAACCACGGTCAAGTAGTTCTTGGATTTGACTTTGTAATTCTTGCATTTCGGATGTAGCAAGTCTATACAGTGCACGTGCCACGGGTGCGGCTCCTGGAATAAGATCGATTTGACATTCTACCAGTCGATGAGGTGGAAGCCCGGCAATTCATCGGGAAAAACATCGAAAAATTCACTAACAATTGGCACATCATCGATATGCTTCTCATCGATCTCGACTTTCTTGACATGGGCTAGAATCGTGAAACAACCTTTACGAAGGTATTTTTCAACTTTAAGGCACGAGACTAGGTTGAGTCCGATGCAACTCTTATCGCCATAGAAAATCAAGGGTTCACCATTCTCGATAGGAATTTGAATCGCTTTAAGATCGCAAAGGATGTGAGATTTCGTTTTGGCTAACCAATCCATACCAATGATTACATCGAAGCTCCCTAGTTCTATAGGTATCAAGTCAATTTCAAACTCTTTAATCATTAAGTTTAACGTACACCCCCGATAAAATTTGTCGGCACTCAATAGTTTCCCGTTGGCCACTTCAATGGTATAAGTAGTATCTAGTGGGAGTGGTAGAGTGCTAAAAGAATGAGTCAAAATCTTGGATGTAAAACTCTTATCGGCACCCGAATCAAATATGCAAGAGACATAAGAATTGTTGAGAAGAAACGTACCCGTGACTAGTACATTGTCATCTCGGGCTTTCTCGGTGTTAATGTTGAAAGCTCGGCCGCACGTATTGGGGTTATCTTTCTTCTTTGGGCATGCATTTCTATAATGACCCGTTTGGCCACATTCATAAAAAGTGATCGTCTTTGGTGCATTGGGCCCCTTTCGAGCGACGGGGGCGGCACTTTTAAAATAATTGGCCTTATGGCCACTTCTTTGGCACCGGTGGCAAATTATCTTGCCACATTCACCAAAGTGATGCTTGTGACATTTGTTGCAAAGAGGTAGGTTTCTGGCATAACCTTTCTTGCCGTCGGAGGTGAAAGGCTTCTTGGCGAAGTTGTTGTTGTTGTTGCTTGATTGGGGGGCTTCCCACTTTCTTTTGTTGCCACCCGATTTATCCTCTGCCTTAGATGTCGGTACTACGATTTCGTCCACCGTTTCTATCAATTGGCGGGCCATCTTCAAAGATTCTTGTAGGTTAGCGGGTTTGGATGATATTACCCCATGTTTGATGCTCTTAGGAAGGCGATCCATGTAAAGTTCAACTCGTAGAGGCCCGGGATTTACAAGGTTTGGACACATTAGAGCTAGCTCAGCAAGCCGTTGATTATAAGCGCTGAGGTCATTTCTAACCGCTTTCAAACCTCTTAGCTTGCTTTCGAGCCTTCGAGTCTCTTCGTGGGGAAAGTATTCGGTGATCATCTTTTCTTTTAAATCGGGCCAAGAGAGAGCTTGGGCTTCTTCGGTACACACCGAATGTACATACGTGTTCCACCACGTGAGAGCGATACCGGCAAAAGTTTGGGTGGAGTATTTGACCTTGTCTTGGTCCCGGCAACTGCTTATGCTAAAAACGGCTTCCGTTTGCTCAAACCATCGAGTGAGAGCAACCCCATGAAAGTGTGAGGTTTTCACCCCATGAAAGCTTTGTAGGAGCATCCCTCATTTGAGTTATCGGCTCCATTGTTGTTGTAACGACCCGGATTTTTCCGATCATTTTATACTTATGAGATTAATATTTACATAAAATAAACCTTACTAACATGATAAGCAATCCAAACTGTTGAGACTTATGTTTTTGAAAAGAGTTTCACACAACGTTTGACCGTCCAATTTGACCGATGATATCACGAACTATATAACACACGATAATTATACGATTATGTATATGTACATATCTATACATATTTAACATGATTTACGGATGGTTTAACATTTCATTGTGAACTAACAACAATGAGTTATAAGTATACTTTGAGACCACTAACTTAAGTTTTCAAAACGATAACTATATGTAACGTTCTTTGACATATATACTTACGATTATGTGGAGTGCACACTTGTTTGAACTTATCTTGATTATGACGGGGGTTCGGGGTCAGCGCCCCCGATAAGCGGGGTCCAAGGGGTGGCAACCCCTGGCGGGGTCCAAGGGGTGGCAACCCCTGGCGGGGTCCAAGGGGCAGAGCCCCTGGCTTGGGCTAACATTGCTTTATTAAAAATGTCTTAAAATTTTATTTTGGCCCGGTTTGACCCAAAAATAAAAGCCCAGTTTTGAGCCTCTTTTACAGTTATAAACCCGTCCATATTTGAATTCTCGTTCCGATTCCTCAAAATTTCTACAAGTATATCTAGGGTATATGTAACCGTATCATACCCAGCTTCTATACGTATTTACTATTGGTATATACCAACAATAAACTTCAATGATCAGCCACTAGACATGATGTTACATGTGGGAACCAGCTATTTAACCTCATGTGTGACTTTTGTGCAAGAAAACAAACTAAATCTCCTATATATCCATCCCATAATCATGCTATTTTGCACACACACACATACAATTTCATTTCCAATTTTCTTTCAAGTTAATTCACTCCCTAATCACTCTTCATTTACCTACTCAAGAACGTATCAATATAGTCATCCGATTTCAAGGAGATTACTTCCAATCTTTCAATCCCACTCCACCACTCTTTTGATTCCAAGATTTTTCTTACCTTTTCCAGTAGCTTTGTCCAAGTAACTTGAGGTAGTAACCTTATTCATAACCTTATTCGATTCATATTTATATAGCTATCTTATTTTGTGTTGTAAAATTTTAACAACAAGAACATAGTTTGAGTGATTTCAAACTTGTTCGCAAACTAAATAGATCCTTCTAATTTGATTTTTAAAAACACTTCAAGACCTGTAATATATCATATTATGACAAAATCGGATTAATCATATCTTGGCTAATTAACATAATATTTAATATATATTTACTTATGATTTGATTTTATATATTTCAGGACCACCCGTAAACAACACGAGAAGATTAATCATAAGACCTCATGATTGTACGCAACACGTCATTTGACAACATGGTACTTTATGTACGCAACACGTCATTTGACAACATGGTACCATGGGTCAAGATTAATTCTGATCAATACGAATACGATGGGGTCTTTATTTATTTTATTTAAGCAACTAATTGTGGACCACTAACATCGGACTGCTAACTACGGACTAAGAAAATATTAAAAGTATATATATATATATATATATATATATATATATATATATATATATATATATATATATATATATATATATATATATATATATATATATATATATATATAACGATTACTTGAAAAGAAAATATGTTGATATATTATATATATGGTTAGGTTTGTGATATCAATCGGAGACCAAGTCGTGATAAATACCTTCAAGGAAAAAGTGAGTATATAGTCCCACTTTTAAACTCTAAATATTTCGGGATGAGAATATATGCATTTTTTGATTTACGTTATGGACACAAGTGATTAAAAATATATATTCTACGTTGAGTTATACCACTGGCATACTTCCCTGTAACTTGGTAACTATTATTTACATGAGGTACTGTAAACGCGAATCCTGTTGATAGATCTATCGGGCCTGACAACCCCAACCGGACTGGACGACCAGTATTCAACGGTTGCACAATACTTCGTTTCGGTGACTACACTTGGTACGGTGTAGTAAGATTTCATAATAAAGGGAATATGCGACGTTGATTAAATGTTAAGTATGGTTATCAAGTGCTCAACAACTTAGAATATTTTTATTAAAACGTTTATATATGAAATCTTATGGTCTATATTTATAACGCTGCCGGCATTAAACCTATATCTCACCAACTTTATGTTGACGTTTTAAGCATGTTTATTCTCAGGTGATAACTAAAAGCTTCCGCTGCAACATGTTGAATTTAAGCAAGATCTTGAGTATGCATATTTGTGTCAAAAATAAAACTGCATATCGGAGGATTTGTAATGTAAAATATGTTGGAGGTCGGATTGTTATTATCACATGTAAAGTTTGTAAGTCTAAGATTATCGCTAAACGATAATCATTATTAAGTTGTTTAAACCTTGTATTTGTAATAAAAGCTATGGTTTGTATTGTAAAAATGAATGCAGTTTTTGAAAAATGTCGCATATAGAGGTCAATACCTCGTGATTAAATCATATGTTATTGTATTCATCCTTATGGTTAAGGTCGGGTTATGACATTTGTTGTTGTTGTGGCTGTTGTTATTATTGTTGTTGTTGGATGATCGACTGGCCATGGCCACATCTACGGCGGTGGCTATCATTCGTTGAAGAGCTTGTTTGGGAGTTTCATTGCATGGTACATGGCGAGGAGGCATTGTTCCTTTAAAACACAAGAATATCGTTGATTAGTATTCTCAATAATACTAACCATGATATGGAATAAGGATAGAGAGAAAATTTTCCTTGACTCACCTTAAATTCTTTATGTCATAATGTCGGAAGGTTCATATGCGTCACCGTAATATAATTCCGGAAATTATATTACCCTGATTCATATGTGCATTCGACATTATTTCATATAGTCAAGGTGGCGTGTCAATCTAATTAAACAACGTGATATTAAGATGGAATAAGAGTTAGGTATGAATAAAAATAGTTCGAGTATAAATGCACAAGTAGTCAAGTAATTCCTACTTCAAGTCTATATGCCGGTTGTAGTCTAGACTCACTAATGTACCCTATGACTCGGGGTTGACACCAATGAAGTCTAAATCCCTACAACCAACGCTCTGATACCATCTGTAGCGACCCGAAAAAATCGTCATTGACGGCGCCGTCTACTTAGGTCCCGTTACGTGGTCATAAGTCTTTAAAATGACGTTTGACCAAAATATGTCGCATTCATTTCAAATGTAAAGATGTTTCAAGTTTACAAAAGTAGTTCAACGACTAGTTACATTACAATGTTTAACGTACAAATGAAACCTATGCGACACAATTTTAAAGTATGTCAAAAGATGCTCCATGTATGCATGTATACTCGACATCCAAGCAAGTATCAAAAATAGTGAGCGGAAGCATGTATCACAAAACGTTCAAGGACCTGAGAAAAACATAGAAATCTGTCAACGAAAAACGTTGGTGAAATCATAGGTTTAAGTAAGTGAGTGAGTAAGTACAAATGAACCACAAGATTTATAACGTTGAAATAATAGTAAACCATTCTAAAATTTGTATCACGAGCACCCAATTATCAAGGCTTAACTTTCCACGAACCCCATCACAATAGTGTTAGAACATACACTGTTTCTCGAAAATATATTCTATCCGTATAACGGTAGCGAACCGTCCGAATGAGGGTTTGTCAAACCCATATGGCCATACAACATAAGTTCTCGCTTACACCCGGCAGGTGTAACTAATGATAATCAAATTGAGGATTTTGTTCTAACTCGTATGTAGAATGTTTTTTTTCGTACTTGTGTCCACTTTGTAAAATGAAACATTTATGTTTTCTCATCCCAAATGTAAGTTTAAAGGGGTAAAAGTGGGACTATGATCTCACCTTGAGTGCAATAGTATTAAAGTATTTCACAAGTAAACGTGTTCAAGAACGAATGCTAGTCTTGACGTAAACAAACAGGTTGCATCAATAACGGTAAACACGGTTGGTCAAAGATGTTCAATTAGTCCTATAGCTCGTTACGACTCGATTATGTAGCATGTGCATCAAATTGTCAAGTTTCATGCAAGATACAAGTATAGAAGCAAGTTAGGATGGTTGCATAAGTATTTGGTTAAGTTTGACTAAAAGTCAAACTTGGTCGAGTCAAAGTCAACGAAAAAAGTCAACACGTTCGGGTCGGGTCTCGAACTATTTTTCTGAGGCTTTTAATCATATATAAGCATGTTAGAACAAGATACATGGTAATCGGAGGTGCGTAGCATAGTTAGAATTTAATGTAAAATTTTAATTTAAACAACCATTTTTCCTTGCCTTAAGCCGCGCCGCGGCTAGAACACCCGCGTCGCGGGCTAAAGCATGTTTTAGGAGTTGAGGATTTTGATGGTCCCAGACCATCTGAGTCTGTGTTAAGCCACGTCGCGTCCTGGAGGCCCGCGCCGCGGTGAGTATCTGATCAGCAATCTGGGTAGTTTTCAAGTGTCAAAACGAGCCAAACTTCAAATAAGCATAATTTATGAACCGTAAATACTTAAAATGCGTATCTTATATCGTTGGAAAGGTAATTTAATGAGGAATACAACTAAATACCTTTCATCAATCAAAAACTTCATTCACAAAAATCAAATCCAAGTTGAATGCTCATTTAATGAAGCTAGTGATGCTAGTAACACATTTAATACATGCACTTTTAACATCTAACAACATTTAAGAAACTAAATCTCAAGATCAAACACACCAATTTTCAAGTTCAAGCTAGTTACTCAAAACAACAAGATCGAGCATACAAATCATATATTCATGTTAGACTTGAGCCATAGACACTAATTAACAATTTATAAGTTTAAAAACATCAAGAACAAGAAATATAGTATTTTTAGAAAGTTACCCAAAATAGATGAAGTTGGTATGGAATTGAAGAGGAAGATGCAAGGATTCCAAATATGTAATTTGTTTTGATGTTTGATTTCTAGATTGAAAATGGATGATGAATCTTTGTTTGAGGGTTTGAGAGAAAAATTTGAAGTAGTAAAAAGAAATGGGGAGGATGAATGAATGGAGGAGGTTGAAGGTTGACTAGTTGACCTAGTCATCTCTTTGCTCTCTTGACAACAATGGTCCCTCAAGTTTCAAACGGGTGCTTGAATTAACCAAACGAATTACTTTAAATACGTAGAGTAAACGGGAGATGTTATAATTAAATAACGGACTTTAAAATAATTAAACGAAAAGTAAATGGAAAAAGATAGGATGTTACAAAATTAGATGATATTACTATTAGTAATCTCAAATCAGAATGTTATAAAGTCAAGAGTGACTATATATGTTACCACAAAGCAAAAGGACCACACTTGCATTGTTATCTAATACACAAACTAAACAAGAAATATTGACATTCAAAATTCAATTTTAATTAATGGTTTTTAAGCTGTAAAATAAAACATACCTTCAATTCGAACGTTTCACATCAGGCATTATAATCTCTACGGGTAATTCCTCCTATAAAATTAAATCAGCTAGTTAAGATACAAAAATGCATACATATCCTATATACATACATATATATATATATATATATATATATATATATATATATATATATATATATATATATATATATATATATATATATATATATATATATATATATATATATATATATATATACATATATATTAAAAATTGTACCTTGACTCTCTTCTTTAATCCAAAAGTTTATCTAACCCAATCACCTCCACAAAGCAACATTTCTACCGTTTCGGGTGCTAACGCTGATCGGAATGGTCCAGTAACTCTACCTTCGGCGCTGAAAGTGGCCTCGAATGCAACGGTAGATATTGGAATAGAAAGTACATCCATTGCCATTTTTGACAAAATGGGAAACTTCGTCTTATGAATGTTCCACCACTCCAAAACATTAAATGAGTCCATTCCTCCTTGTAATATGTGCAAACCTTCATCATAGTGCATTTGAAGTTCGGACAGTTGTGGCTTTTGTAAATCTTCTCCTTTGATATATTTCTCATATTCTTGCCATCCCGATCCATATGAAGTGTCTTCACTATACCTTTCATAGTTGCATCCTTTAGAAGATCCAATCCCATTTGTAGCAGCTTCTTTGACTGACGCATCTTGCATATCCCTATATTCATTATACATATCCTCAAGTGCATCCTCCACTTCTTTAATGTTCTTGACAGCTTGATCTGGTGCATATAAAATATGATATGACATTTCAATTAACCATTTTTTGAATCTTGGATCAAGAACAGAAGCAATAGCCATAAGTAAATGGCACTCCCCCCCAATACTTGTCAAACTTTGCCTTCATTTCTTTCACCATGTCACGAATAAAATGATCTTCGGACCTTGCACCGTCATCCAATACTTGTTTGACTTTATAAACCTGAATAAGGTACAAATTGGAAGTAGGATAATGACTTCCTGAAATAATATTAGTGCACACCTACGAATAACAAAAGAGAAATTGCTTAATATTCACCACCAGTTCATCTTCCTCGTCAGAATTTTCTTCATTTTCCTCTCCAACACTTGCATGTTCACCCCCATTTATGTTATCTGGTTCATCACTAGTAGGAAGAACCTCATTGTCATTGATGTCTATGTACTCATGTGCAGACCTTGATGAAGAAGCTCGAACCGGACTAGTCGAGTTAATTCCACCCGAGCCTTCCACTAATATGACTCTGCTCAATAAGTAATAAACATAAAATAAGTAAATGACCTCCAAATAAATGCACTACTGTATGTGAATAAATCATACTATAACTAAAAAATTCATATAGTAGAGCATAAGGAAACTTAATTACACCATGATAAAACTTTATTACATTTCATAATAATAAATAATTAGTTATCTTGTTGTTCTGTCTTTTATTCTTTTTACAAAGAAAGAAGAGCATAAATTTACCTCATGCAAATCTTGTACTTATAACTTCAACTGATGAAGTTATAAATAAGCATAATACGGTTATTCAAATAGACTTGGTTTATTCTTTTTTAACGGCAAGGATTTATCAAAAAAGCTATAGTCCCAAAATTTACACAGTCAATCATACTTATTATCTAAGGTTTCAACTGTAGTCCCAAAATTTAATACACAAAAATATAGATACAGTTATGAACTAACAAACAAAAAAAATACATATTGATATAACAAAAAACAGGGAACATTCTTCCAATAATGAAAGAACCAGAGAACCTTACCAGACAATGATAAATTGAAGAAAGAAACCAAACTTGAAAGAGACGAATTAGATTAATTAGGGTTCTATTAATTGAGGGATCCTTTGATGGTTATCGACGATAAAAGAATCTAGTCTCAAGTCTCACCTAGACTTATTGCATGAAAACTTACATCGAGAGGCAGAGTATTCCGGCGAAGGTGTAGGCTAAAGAAACAATTAGAATGAGAAAAAATATATGAGATATTAGTGTATAATATTCAATTGGAAATTCAATCGGTTGTTTAGGAAAAAGGAAACGACTACATATTTAATTGGTTTTGGGATTTGCCATGGCGCGTCAGAATACATGTTTCCATATTTAATTTAATTTTGTATTAATTTTACTGTAACATATATTTTTAATGTATACATATAATATAAATAAAAAATATATATAAATATATATAAGCTCGTTAAGGCTCACGAGCCTAACCGAGCTCGACAACTAAAGCTCGAGCTCGAGCTCGTTTATTAAACGATCTCTAACTTGGGCTCGAGCTCGTTTAGGGTAGGATCGAATCGAGCTTTTAACGAGTCGAGCTCGAGTAGCTTACGAGTAGCTTGCGAGTATCTTGGCTCATTTACAACCCTAGGCAAGGCTAAACAGATGGTTTATCGATGTAATTGAAGAATGTATGTTTAGGAGTCCATTTTTCATGTTTTCCATGTGGCCCATTCCTAGTGGGCTTGATCTTGTCATTTGGGCCATTGACCTTTTCTAGTTCCATTGAGCTTTATTTAAAAAAAAAATAGTTACAAACTGTTTTGTTGAATGTGTATTTTCAATTTTATGAGAACTGAGAAGCAGCGTTAGTAGTGGCGATTTCAGAGTCAAAATTTAATGGGCTTCTGAAAGTTTTTTCAGTATTAATAATATTTGAATATTATTTTGGTAATTGTTTTTTTTTTAAAAAAACTATAAATTCGAAAAATATGTAAAGTCTGGATAGGTAAAGTTAGTAGTGTCCTACACAATTTAAAAGAAAAACTATAAATTTGGAAAAAATATATAAGGTCATATAGTTAAATTTAGTGGTGTCATCTACAATTTAAAAGATATATTCTATAAAAGAATTTCAAACTACTTGTATCACGTGATCCACGAACTATAACTTACATTCACCACTGAGTGTTGGTGATTATATATCATCATCATCATTCATTCTTAAAGGTTGTTAGAGATTGTGTAGTTGAAGTGTTCATCTGTTTATGTCACATCCCCAAATAGGGCCTGGGGTATTTGTGACTAATTATATCAAATCACAGTTGTATAAACGAGAACGACTCTATATGAGACGTTTTATTGAGTTTTACAGCGGAAGATAAATAGATTACATTGTATTTAGAGCATTAAATGTCTTTAATTGATATGATATGTAATGAAGACTCCAAGCATAGCAAGCAATCATCATCAAAGCAGCAGATATACAGCGGAAGCAATATTTAAGTATAATGACCTATCCTAATCCATCTGAACGAAGTCCATATCGATTATAAATGATTCACAATAGTTGATTTCATTGCGAGGAACTTGACCTCTATATGATACATTTTACAAACATTGCATTCGTTTTTAAAAGACAAACTTTCATCACATTGAAAGTTGACGATATGCATACCATTTCATAATATATTCAAACTATAAAAGACTTGATAATAATCTTGATGAACTCAATGACTCGAATGAAACGTCTTTTGAAATATGCCATGAATGACTCCAAGTAATATCTCTAAAATGAGCAAATGCACAGCGGAAGATTTCTTTAATACCTGAGAATAAACATGCTTTCAAGTGTCAACCAAAAGGTTGGTGAGTTCATAGGTTTATCGTAAACAATAAAATTCATCATTTTAATATACCACAAGATTTAATATCCGCATTTTCCATAAACATCATGCATAAAAATTCATTCATATGGATTGAACACCTGGTAATCGACCTTAACAAATTGCATATAAAATATCCTCATCATTCCGGGACAACTTCGAACATGATAAATTTGCCATCATTCCGGGAAAACTTCGGACATGATAAATTCGCCATCATTCCGGGAAAACTTCGGACATGATAAATTCGCCATCATTCCAGGAAAACTTCGGACATGATAAATTCGCCATCATTCCGGGAAAACTTCAGACATGATAAAAAGGGCATATTCGATTTCGATAATTCAACCATAGAATGTAGTTTCGATTACTTGTGTCTATTTCGTAAAACAGTTATAAAAGTATTTCATGTATTCGCAGTTCAAAAATATATTTCAAAAGCATTTAATAAAGCAGTTATAAAAACGGCGCATGTATTCTCAGTCCCAAAAATGTAAAGAGTAAAAGGGAATCAAATGAACTCACTATACGATATTTTGTAGTAAAAATATGCATACGACGGCACTGAACAAGTGCAGGGTTGGCCTCGAATTCACGAACCTATATCAAGTATATATATTAACACATTATAATATAAATCAATTAAGTTAGATATGTTGTTATGTATTTAGATTAATATTCTTATATATAATTTTGTTAATTCTTATAATACATTATGATACTTATTTGATATTTAATTAATGTTATATCAATAATATTAGTTAACATAAAATTTTATATAATATTAGTATACCTTAAGTAATAAATGTATTTTTTATATGTATATGTGTGTGTGTATATATATATATATATATATATATATATATATATATATATATATATATATATATATATATATATATATATATATATATATCTCTTATGTTTTGAAAAATTACTAATTGTAGTAATATTAGATTAAAGATAATAATAATAATAATGATAGTAATTTTAATAAAAAAGATAGTTTTACTAATAATGATATAAAATGATAGTTTTAGTAAAAGTAGTTATTTTTTTTTAATAATAATCATAATAATGATATTCATAATAACTATAAGACTAATAATTTTATTGCTATTGGTAATTATGATACTAGTTTAATTGTACTAATAATTCTAATGGTAAAATAATAATAATGATAATAAATAATAACAATAATATCTATATTAATTAATAACAATACTACTAGTAATAATAATAATAATAAGAATAGAATAACTACCTCAAAGGCTTTCTAAAAAGAAAATATTTGTCCCATCCCGGGCTCGAACCCGCGACCTCCCGCTAACCCAAAACATTCCAAGACCACTCCTTCATTTCCGTTTTTCTATAATTATGCTAATCTTAATATTTATTTAACACGTATTATTTAGTGTTCATCTTCTTTTTCTTCTTTGCTTAATTTACTCGATCAGAGGGCAAGCAACAAAAATATAACATCATCATCTGTAACTTATCATCAACTTAAATCATCATCATCATTTTATGTTCATTATATCATCATCATTGTGACCAAGATTATTATCATCGACCATGAATCATTATCATCTTCATTTCTTAACCCGTTACCATAATCATCTACGTATCATCTTTATCACAACATCGTAACATCATACCATTATGTATTCATCATCATACACAATCATCATCATGTCCTAATCATCCTCATTCATCTTTATTATTATCATCATCTTTCGTTATTAATGTTTAATGGAATTCTCCTATATTAGTAACAACACTACCGAACACACTTGTGTGCACACGTAAAGCAACCACATCCAGATCTGAAACAAGAAGGGTATTTAGATACTTCACATCTGAGCATTTCGGTTTAGACCACCAGCAACAGTAACGTTTACAGTTCAAACAACTGCAGCTAGGTCGTAAACAAACCAGACAACTTGGCAGGCCACTTCATGAAATTACAGCAGCCCAATTCAATGATCTAGCACTAATTTGGCCCAGGAATATTTTGGCCCAATTCACTATGTGTATTGGTTAGTTTAAGCTGATGCATCGTAGGATTAAATATCCAAGAATACGTCGCTAATATGATTACTTCAAAAAAAAAAAATTGGACCTCCCTTTAAATAATCCCTTTTGGTCGGCCATCATGTTCCCACTATGTTCCACTTGCATAATTGAAATTGCTATATACTATACTATATTATTAAGTTGTCACAACCTCACACAATTTGTGGTGTACCTTCTTTCTATTTGTTTCTTTACGTCAAACCATAGAAAGGAAAATAGCAACTGATTGTATCGATTTATCGAATGAAGATAGAATAATTATACGTGCAGCACGTGATGACCCGGAGATTTCTGACCAAATTTAAACTTAACTCTTATTTAATTTCGACACGATAAGCAAAGTTCGTTATGTGGCGTCTCAAAATTTTTGAACTATTTTCGTACATTCATTTGACTTCGACCGTTTCCGATGATTCACGAACAATTATTTGTAAATAAATATGTATGTATATATAAAGGTTAGTATATATAATAATTTGAAATTATGAAATAAAATATCAGAATTTTAAATGTAAAATAATATAAAGAATAATTAAGTTGCTATTAAAACGAATATATATATATATATATATATATATATATATATATATATATATATATATATATATATATATATATATATATATATATATATATATATATATATATATATATATATATATATATATATAAATTCTATGCATAAGTAATACTATAAATATGATAATATACATATATCAATAACAAATATTAAAGATTTAAAATATTATGTAATAAGTAAATATGACACAATTAATAAATTGTAAAAGTAATTACAAGTTAAGAATATAGTGTGATAGTAATATCATTATTATTTTCATTACTATTATTAATACTAATATTAATATTAAAACTAATATCAGTATTAGTTGTATTATAAATTTCAATATATAATAAACAATCATTAAATATTACATAATTAATACCAAAATATTAAACATATTTGTAAATTAAAAGAGAGATGTTATATTAACATTTTTATTACTTTCCATAAAATAAATAATAAATTCAACATTACTAATACTACTAAATTTACAAATGGATATAGATTTGAAGCATGTAAATTAATATATTATTATTATTACTTTTATAATTGTTATAACTTTCATCTTTAAAAATCATTTTTTTTATTTTTAGGATGATCATTATTGTTACTATTATTATTATCAATATTAATAATTAATATTATTATTAATAAATTAATATTTTTTTACAAATAAAATTACAAAGAATCATATATATGAAATCAGTTCCAAATCACTATCCTACTGTATTTAAATTTTGTTCCTGTCTATTAAGATAAATTAATCGAATCCTTTAATACCATAAGACAAACAATCAAACGCAAAATCTGTTAGTGATCACTTCAACTATTATTTATTTTATTTATTTTCTTTCTGTACCTGCATAATCTTCCTGTCGACCATCTCCATAAGATTACAAACAATTTATATAATATGAATTAGTTAAATACAAGAGTTGTTGGAAATTAAACTGTTAGGGTATCGATTTCTGTTGTGTATCAACATCAATTGCTATTTCATCTGTCCTTCCTGTCTGTGAGATTGTACCCGATGGCATAAATTTCTCAATGTCAGCAAAATTGATCAAATCACTTTTACTAACTCCACAAAACTACTATAATCAAAACGTGTTCAAACCAGAATCCTCACCCAATTACTAGTACGGATTCTCGTTAGTAATCAAGAACCAAAAACACACACCACATAAACATAACTTTAACCAAGAACACCACCTTTTTGTTTAATCACCCATCATAGTAGCTGCTACTGCTAATTGGGTGGTTGTGTGTCGAGAACCAATCCAAAACAATAACACCTTTCTTATTGACAAGATCACCACAAAACACCATCACTCACCTGCTATTTCGGTTTTTGTTCTACTTATGCCTTGTTGCTCGACATCAACCAAGTACTACCAATCACCTCACCATTATCATCGTTTGATCACATTCATGACATCTCACAATCGTCATCGTGAAACCATTAGCCTTACCTTCAAGGACTATTACCAAAATCCACCACCATCGGCCAAACCTTCACCCACCAATCGAACCACAAATGATCAATTTTAACTGCAGCTAGTACCTTTCTCTTGTTTTTTCTCAATCACAACCTCAACCAAACACCTTTAAAAACCCACTACTTCTCTCACTTATTTCTACTAATCGAGAACTCATTTTTCTACTAAAACTACAACAAACAAAAACTCACCACCGTCGAGTCACCATACAACCACCTTCACTATATTTTGAAGAACCATCGGCAAACACCACAACCATCTCACCACTTCCAACCTCCACTTACCACCACACCTTTTACAACCAAACACCATTATTTTAATCACCTTAACCCACTACAACTATACCTCAATATCATCGGATCACCTCACTGTTTTGTTTTGATCACCAAACCCATTTTATAAATCATTCAACCACCACCACAGCCTCACCAAAGTACGAACTACCACTTTACTTTCCGTTAACTTTGTGAAACCAAAAGTCACCACCACTTTAAATCACCAACTGCCCCGTTACCTGTTTTATTTTCTTTTTCCCATTTGAAAACTAACAAGAACCCCTACTACCGAGTACAAATATTCCTATAAATATTACAGTTACTCTTTAATTAATAAGGATGTGATTATTCCTTTTGAATGACACTAGGGCCGACATATTGGGTCAATAAGAAAGGAGACGTTCGTATACAAGCATAATTAGTTTTTCTTTATTAAAGTGATGCGGTAGTGGGATTTAAAGAAGTGTAGGTTTGGGATTTTAATTGGCCACGTAAGAGTTTAAAGAAAGGCAAACCAATATGTATTCACCATTTTAAGTTTAGTGGGTGATAAAGTAATTGTGGGGTGTAGAGAACTAGCTGGACGAATTTTTGTAGCTGCATAAAATAAAAACATCTTCAGATTTAGATAGGGCCGTGCATTATTGTAGTGTTGAGTGGGAATTGTTGGTGAATCAAAAGTCTTTAAGGGTTTCTAAATTTTGGGATCTTAACTTATCATAAAAGCTTAAACTGATTGACTAATTGGGCTAACCATTCAAGTTGGGCCGAAATTGTTGTTGAAATATGAACTTGTTTTATGTTGGGCCGATTTAAATGAAGAAGAGGGAGGCACATATATTTACGGGTTATATATATTTATGTTGGGAATAAATCAGAAATGTACGGGACAGAATAGTGGTTAGGCGTGTTTGTGATTTCGAGAGGTCTTGGGTTCGAGTCCTGGTAGAGACAGTTTTATTTTTGGAGCTTATACTCTTAAGGTTCGTGAATCCAAGGCCAACCCTGCATTGTTCAGTTTCGTCATATGAATATTTTTACTACAAAATATTGAATAGTGAGTTCATTTAATTCCCTTTTACTCTTTACATTTTTGGGACTGAGAATACATGCGCTACTTTTACAACTTCTTTATTAAATGCTTTTGAAATATATTTTGAACTGCGAATACATGAAATGCTTTTATAAATGTTTGACGAGATAGACACAAGCAAAACATTCCTCAAATTAATTATGTGGACGTGATAATTGCCACCATTGAATTATGTGGACGTGATAATTGCCACAATTGATATGAATATTTTTTCCCCTGATTATTATTGCTTTGTAACCTAAGAATTAGAATCGGGTATGGCCCTAATTCATACAAATCCTAAAGGTAGCTACCAGGTTTAACACCCCCACCCAGAATGTTCACTAGACGGAAGGGCTAGTAGGCGTGGTGTTTAGTACTTCGAAGTTTATATGATTACTATACAGACGAGATGTTCTGTTTTGGGGATATTATTATGCGCATTATATGTTAAGGTCGGTTACCAAGCCAAGCTATGAAAGCAATGAAAAGTGAATGTTATGTATCGAGAGAATGATTTTATACACAGGTTATGTGTATGTTATTTTTGTGCACAAGATATGTGTACGGTTACTAAGATTTATGAAAAAGTATTTCGTACACGAGAAAGGTGTACCGTATTTAAAAGATATCGCATGTACATTACAGGTGGGTATAGGATTCGGGCCCATTTGTACCATGCAGCATTTAAAACTTGTGGTCTATCAAAATGATAAATTTTTATTGTTTTATGATAAACCTATGAACTCACCAACCTTTTGGTTGACACTTGAAAGCATGTTTATTCTCAGGTATGAAAGAAATCTTCCGCTGTGCATTTGCTCATTTTAGAGATATTACTTGGAATCATTCATGGCATATTTCAAAAGACGTTGCCTTCAAGTCATTGAATTCATCAAGATTATTATTAAGTCAATTATAGTTGGATATATTATGAAATGGTATGCATGCCGTCAACTTTCGATGTAATGAAAGTTTGTCTTTTTAAAAACGAATGCAATATTTGTAAAATGTATCATATAGAGGTCAAGTACCTCGTGATGTAACCAAATGTAATGTATTCGTCCAGATGGATTAGGACGGGTCATTAAAGTTGGTATCAGAGTGGTGGTCTTAGCGAACCAGGTCTTGCATTAGTGTGTCTAACTGGTAGTTGTTTAGATGCATTAGTGAGTCTGGACTTCGACCGTGTCTGCATGTCAAAAGTTTTGCTTATCATTTAGTGTCGAAAAATTATTTTCTTATCATCCTTAAAGTCTAGACACGTCTTACTACCTCTATTGCATAGACAGTGTATAGATAAATTCATATCTTAGCGTATATGTTACTGTTACCTTTGCCTGACAGCTTCTGTAGATTCTTCCATAACTTATGGGATTTTAGTATTATATATACATATGTAAATTATGTATTGCAGGGTACTAATATACATCCTATAATCTAATTCTTATCGAAAAATCCTTCATCTGATCGTACGAGATGAATCCCTCAACCAGTTCGAATTCCTCGGATTCTGACAGCTATTCCGATATGGAGTTTCGCCTAAGCTCCGAAAGCAGTGTCACCAGAATGAATCAACAAATCATCCATCCTCAATTCATCTGATGGGTTTGTAATCGACTAAATCAATGGAGACGAGAAGAAGGCGATCCTTTCCATCAACCGAATTCACCTCTTGGTGAAGAACCTGAAGCACTTACCAGCGAACTTATCCGCAACACCATATTCACCCTCATTTCCAGGATACCACACAATGATTATATGATATCAAAAATTCTAAACTTTATTCATTCGCTCGTTCCTACCGACAATCATTCCGGAGTAATAAGTCAACGAGCTTCGCGCCCGAGTTGTAGCCTTGGAAAATATGGTGCAAAATTTACCAGCTTCAACAACATCACCGTCATCAACAGCGACATCCGCATCCCATGCCTTAACATCTCATTCTGTACCTCGAGTATAATCATCGTTCTACGTGACGCTCAACATTATTTATCTTTGTTCGACATGAGGATTATGTAATCGCTAATGTTTTAGAGATTATGTACTCTAATTCTAACCGAAAAGCAAATGAGTTTAATGTTATATTAACTCATTAAATCCATAATTACATCTAAAGAAAATATATATGTATATATGTTTTCATAAAGATTGTAATTAAAAATTCTTTTGTACAAACTGTTAATGGTGAAAATATTTTAACGGGTAGGTAATACCTGAGGAATATTTAGATTGCACATTAATCAGTTACACGATACATTCTGCTAATCTGATTCAACAGTCATTTACTATCCAACTTACATCCACAGATATACGAATCCGTTCACCACAGAATAACCATTTTCATTCAATTTCATATTTGGATTTTGACCTATCGGAATCCAACAAGTGGCATAATGAAGAAAACATTGGACAAAATAAAATTTGTTAGAAACAAACAAATTAACTATGAGAAACTTTGTTAAGAATCCACTCTAACGAAATCCTAGCTAACTATTCCTAGCTAACTGTTAATTCATTATTACATTTTAATTATCGCAATTTAATTATCGCAATTTTAATTCTCGCAATTTTATTTATCGTCATTTAATTTCTGTTATTTATTTTACGCACTTTATTTATCGTCATTTAAATACTGTTATTTACGCATTTTAAATATCGGGACACGTATATAATGTTTTGACATATCATATCGACGCATCTATATATATTATTAGGAATAACCATAGACACTCTATATGCAGTAATGATAGAGTTAGCTTTACAGAGTTGAGGTTGATTCTCAAATAATATATATACTTTGAGTTGTGATCGAGTCTGAGACATGTACACGGGTTACGATACGTATTAATTAATTTGAATATTATATATTAAACTATATATGAATTATTGGACTGTTAACTGTGGACTGCTAACTATGGACTACCAATATTGGACAATTTAATATGAATTAAAATATTGATTATAACATATGAAACTAAACATTTCTTCAAGTTTGCCACTTGATTTTATCTTAAACATCATTTGTATCTTGACAATTACAATCTGCGTTCAAACCTTTCATGATTCTTTAAAACACCTCAAACGAGAGGATGAACCAACCGTACTTCATCTACGGAAGAAAAGATTGATGCATATAGGCATGCACCTGGAAAACTCTCAGAACCTGAGTAAAATTTTAACATGTATCTGTGCTAGATCCTTAAGCATTATTATTACCCAAAATAACTTTACAATCCCTTTTTCAAGGTAGCCAATTTTGTCACTGCTCCAGCAAGTCAACTTCGACTTTTCGTTCGAAACAACCATATCATAACCTTGATATATATGCGTACTCTTTTATTGTTACCGGAGAACCTTTTATATTCCACCTTTATAACCATAGACGTATCAGTAACCTCGTCGCTCCGTGGCTTAAATCTCTTCGATAAATCACTATATTTATCCATTGAAACCCTATCATATACTCATCCGCATCTTGTAACAAGAATTTCCATACCAAATACCGGGAATCAACAATCAGTACTTTGAAAACTCACAGCATGTCTACATCAATAGTTATATGTATACATATAACATATACCTCTTAGAATTATGATCTTCCATTCTGAAATTCTGAAAAGCACTTAGTCTACAAATCAATACTCTGAATGTTGAAAAAGCTGAATGAAGTAGCAGAAACCGTAGACAACCGTAAACGACCTTAATCGTCGGAAGTTTGATGATAAAGAACAGTATGTTGGAAAAGCTCAGAAAAGTTTGAACTGGAAAACTGATTGAGCTAACCACGAAGGAGACCAAGGACAAATACAAGAACCATACCCTATATTCAAAGAATAAAGGTAATTCTGGATCCGATGAAATCTTTAGAGAATATCCTGCTCCGAAGTCATGTTAAAATTTTACGATAAATTTTCCCTTATCAACCTTCGAACTTAGAAATTCCAAAATATCATCATAAGTATCTCCGATACTTCTGAAGATATTTTCATAAATATTCTCATCTGAAATTATATACCTCTTCGTGCTATCTGTAATACATTATATTGGAAAATTCTGTAAAATCTAAGTATAAGCTATGAATGAATTCTGAAGTAGTGTTGGGATCTGAAGCATGAGTTAGTATAATATAAGGACACTTGATCATCGTGATTATATTACAGTAAGGCATGCTGAGTTTCTAAATGGAATGTGATGATTCACAGACTATAACATCATCAGGTGCCATGTTACACGACTCTCTCATTCTATTTAACCTCTAA